>NC_089782.1:18135621-18175621 GCF_040412425.1 Macrobrachium rosenbergii
CCTGCTGAGCAGGACAGAACTGTAGGTGGAAGCAAATTACTACTACTACTACTACTACTACTGCTACTCTTGTTTCTACTAACATAACTCCTTAATCAGATATACTCTTAACAAAGACAACTATTATCATCTCCAACCACAGCCACTACATACTCCATTACCACTACAACTGCTCCTACCACACACCACCACTATCGCTGCTCCAGCCACTACTACTGTTTGCTTAAACCACTATACCTACTACCAGTATTACAACAACCACTATTCCTACTAATCACACCACTATAGCTACTTGCTGTACCCCAACAACCACTATTGTTACTACAACCACCACCACTGATTCTACTAATGCTACTAGTATTAATTCAACTATGTCACCTAACGCTGCTACAAATTCTTCTGCGTCCACAACTAGTACTGTTTAAAAAAAAAAAAGCACCGTTGCAAAAGACAGCACCCCAAGAAAGCGATCAATCGACCCGTTACTCGACAGGTGAAAGTGTCGGAGGTGAGAAGAAGAAGAAGAAGAAGAAGAAGAGGCAGACGCGAACGAAGGACATAAAAGAGAGGAAAAAAAGAATAATGGGTCATCGCTAATGAGCGACATTTAATGGACGGTCGTGTTTTAGCGGATTCCAGATATGTGAGGTTTTATTGGCTCTTGGCTCCAGGGGTTAAGATGGAAGGTGGGCGGGGAGGAGGGGGTGGGGAGGACAATAGGGACGGTAGGGGATGCAGAGAGGGGGGGATACTAGACCGTGGATTGGGGAATTTTGATATATAAAGGTTCTAAGAAGTATTTTTAAGGCTGTTAGGTAAAGCGAATGTTAATAACTTGTCATAGAAATGTTGAGAATATACTTATTACAGAGTAAAGAAGGGGTTTGGAATCTTTAAAAAGTAGAGTATACCCTATCATGTCCAAAGGTAACATTCAGATACATTAGGAAGATTAAGGGAAAGTTCGGATACATTAAAGAGATTAAGGAAAACGTTCGGATACATTATAAAAATTAAGGGAAAGTTCGGTTGCATTAAAAGGATTAAGGAAAATGTTCAGATACATTAAAAGGATTAAGGGAAATGGTCGGATACATTAAAAAAGATTAAGAGAAACGTTCGGATACATTAAAAGGATTAAGGAAACGCTCGGATACATTAAAAAAGATTAAGAGAAACGTTCGGATACATTAAAACGATTAAGGGAAACGTTCGGATACATTATAAAATTAAGAGAAAGCAAGGATACATTAAAAAGAGTAAGGAAAACGTTCGGATACATTATAAAAATTAAGGGAAAGTTCGGATACATTAAAAGTATTAAGGGAAACGTTCGGATACATTAAAAGGATTAAGGGAAACGTTCGGATACATTATAAAAATTAAGGGAAAGTTCGAAACATTAAACGGATTAAGGGAAACGTTCAGATACATTATAAAAATTAAGGGAAAGTTCGGATACATTATAAAAATTAAGGAAAACGTTCGGACACATTAAAAAGATTAAGGAAAACGTTCGGATACATTAAAAAGATTAAGGAAAACGTTCGAATACATTAAAAAGATTAAGGAAACGTTCGTATACATTAAAAAGATCAAGGAAAACGTTCGGACACATTGTAAAGATCAAGGAATAATTCAAATGCATTTTATGAAACTTTATTAATTTTAAAGAAAACGTTCGGATTAACGTACAAAAGAACAGGGAAAACGTTAAGAGCGCATCCTTAAAATAGAAAGAAACGTTTAGAATACATATAAAAAAAGGAAAACATTAAATATACCTATTAAAGAGTAAAAGGGCAGTTTGTATCTCAAAATCAAAGCAAGAAAAGAAAACGTCCAGAGTACCATTCAAATTCAAAATATAAACACTCCTTTAGAACAAAATAGAAAACACTGGGCATGCGCGAAAATTAAGAAAACATTCGGTGAAAAATACCTTAAAAAATAGTTTAATAAAAGAAAATATTATGAAATCAAAGAAATCTCTAAGAACAATTTATCACATTATAGAAAACACGGCAAGAAAAAAAAATGGTCTTACAAGAAACTCAGGCTATAAATAATTTAGAAAACTAGGCGACGTGGATAAAATCAAATTAGACGAAAACAAAAAAACTGTTGATGAAAACAACCTGAAACCGACTAGAAAACTGGTTGAACAAGTTGAAAGTGAATTAGAAAATCCAGTGCGTTGGGAATCCAGGTCTGATGGAAAGTGGTAGTCAGGAAGCGCCCGCGAAGCCAAAGGGGAAATAAGGGTGAACAAAAAATGCTGCTTATTACGGAAAAAATCAGGAAAGCTGATTAATTTTTAATAAGAGAGGAAAATAGGAAAGACTGTTCTAATCGACGAGAATACCCAAGACAATTTACGACTTAATAATCAGGTAAAGTAAGTTTGAAAGTTATGAACTGTTGCTTAATAAATATAGGAAGTTGTGCCAGTGCCTGAATGCATTCTTGCACATGCGCGTATATATACGTACAGTATAATATGAGCATTAAGCTACAAACGTCCTTTAATATCCAGTTCCCTTTACTTGTTGGCCGTGTGGGGTAAAGGCGTCACTGTAGTCCTGAGTTCTTGTCTTTCGCGGGTTCGAGCCCACGGGACGACGAACTTATTATCAACTAAAAATTCCTATTCTTGTATGAAAATGCCGAGGTAGAGTGAATTGATATTAAGGACGTTTGTAGTCTTGAGTTCTTGTATATGAATCACGGTGATGATAAAAAAGTCACGGGACGACGAAATATATATACTGTATATATGCAAAAATATTATATATATATATAATATATATATAAATATATTATTTATTTATATAGATACATATATACATATATAATATGATATTTACATATTAATGTTTGTATATATATATCATATGATATGATATAAAATATCATATATATATATATAATATATATATATATATATATATATATATATATATATATATTATATATATATATATATATATATATATATATATATATATATATATATATATATATATATATATATATATATATATATATATATATAAATATAACACCTTCGCTACACCATTTACCATCTGATCAGTGGAGTTCAGAAGCATTTTACCTGGTCAACACTAGGACTGGTGACCATCAAGGGATGCCAGATGCACACAGGCCACCCTTTTAAGAGGAAAAGAAGACGAATACACATAAGTGAGTGTGTCTACTGTTGAGAGAGAGAGAGAGAGAGAGAGAGAGAGAGAGAGAGAGAGAGAGAAATTTTAAGGAGAAAGGAAGACAGACCATTGCATATGTCTGCGTGCTGTTGTGAGAGAGAGAGAGAGAGAGAGAGAGAGAGAGAGAGAGAGAGAGAGAGAGAGAGAGAGAGAGAGAGAGACTAATCTTCAACCACACTTCATTGCCACCTGATCGCTAATCTTCCCATTATACTCTTCGCCTCCTGATGAATACCGTTACACCCAACGAGAGTTTTTTAAAACCCAAGAGACTGGCTGTCTCAGAACCAGATCATAAATATTAAAGCATCGTCCGCATTTACAATTCGTTCTCTCTCTCTGAACTGGCTTCTTCCTAGCTTCATTCGAAATCAAATGAGACATCTCTCTCTCTCTCTCTCTCTCTCTCTCTCTCTCTCTCTCTGTGTGTGTGTGTGTGTGTGTGTGTGAATGTGTGTGTGTGTGTGAACTGGCTTCTTCCTAACTTCATTCGAAATCAAATGAACCTCTCTCCCTTTCTCTCTCGGTATATGTTTGTCATATTCATTTATCCATAAGCGTTCTGGTGCCAATTACAATCAATGCCTCAAGCAATCCTCCGCGAATAATTATCAGCACTTCTTCCTTTCTCTCTCTCTCTCTCTCGCTTGCTTTGAAGTGGCTCACACACTCACCCCCTCCCTCCTCCCGTGGAGGGGCGCATGTATTATTGATAAGCTGACACCCCAGGTAAGTTTGTTCATTAAAGGTAAGTTGGCAGAGCATCCAGGTAAGGTCCTGTCTGGACTGGGGAAGAATTTGATGGATGGTGAGATTCAGTTCATTAGATCCTGAAATTCTGAGATTCTTCTTTTTTCCATTTTTTTTTTTTTGTGAGCCTTTGTTGGCTGCTGGCTAAAGCGGGGAATAATCCCGATTTAATTTATTTACTTAATTTTTCTATTTACATTTTGTTAATTTGATACAAATGGCGCGAGTTCTTTACTCATTCTCTTTATGGTTTATTTTGGATGTAATTTACATCAATAAAATTCATTTTATATGGGTATTAATATGAAAAATAATTGAATATATAATCCTTCTTTCAAGTACTTATCTTTCAACACAACAGCAAGGGGGTCTGCCCCGGGTCTTTAAGTTCTCCTAACTTCACATTTATCAACAATGGGAATCCTGTGGACTTCCCTATACCACTCTCGCTCATATTTATTGCTGTTTTCTCCGTCCCCCATAACTAAATTGATTCCTGTATGTTAGATAATATCATATATGTACTGTTAATAATAATAATAATAATAATAATAATAATAATAATAATAATAATTAGTATCAGTAGCAGTAGATGTAATAGTAGTGTACGACTGTCATTAATATCATTCCCAACAACGTTAAAGAGAGGAAAAGACGATCATTGTCTTAATGTACTGGGGATAGAGAGAGAGAGAGAGAGAGAGAGAGAGAGAGAGAGAGAGAGAGAGAGAGAGAGAGAGAGAGAGAGAGAGAGCTATTTGAATGACCACATATCAGTCACTTTCCAGTTCATAACTAGATTTCTCTCTCTCTATCACACACACACAAACATACACACACACACACACACACACACACACACACAGAGAGAGAGAGAGAGAGAGAGAGGCTATCACGAAGAAGACCAAATATCAGTCGCACCAGCTCCTTATCTCTCTCTCTCTCTCTCTCTCTCTCTCTCTCTCTCTCTCTCTCTCCCTCATAACAACAAACCCTCCTCTCTCTCCAGGTCCAACATAACCTTGTCATTTTCTGACCGTCCTTCGCCTCCTCCTTTTACCAGTTATGGGGTCAGTTTTCTTAATCACAACCACTGTTGAAAGTTGCAGGACAAAATCTCAAAGCGATTTTCCATCCCAGAATAAACCCAAGTCCGAAATCCAAGTTGCGTCCCAGAAGAAACTCCAAATGAACTTTTACCTAAAAGTCCCAAATCTAAGTTCTACCACAGAATGGAACTTATAGGGGCCTGAATTCGAAATTAGACATCCCAAATCTAAGTCCTATTACAGAAGACAACAGATAGAGGCCTGAAAACGAAATCTGAGGTCCCGACTAAAAGTCCTACCACAGACGGGGACAGATAGAGGTTTGTATTCGGAATTTGAAATCCTAAACACAAGTCCTACAATAGAAGGGCACAGACAGGTTTGAATTAGAAATCTGAAGTCCCAGCTAAAAGTCCTGCCACAGAAGGGAACAGACAGAGGTCTGAATTCGTAATCTGAAGTTCTGAGTCTAAGTCCTACCTCAGAAGGGAACAGATAGAAGTTTGAATTCGAAAATTTGAATTCCCAAATCTAAGTTATTAAAGAGAGAAAAAGAAGATCATTGTCGTAATGTACAGGGAGAGAGAGAGAGAGAGAGAGAGAGAGAGAGAGAGAGAGAGAGAGAGAGAGAGAGAGAGAGAGAGAGAGAGAGAGATCTGAATGGCCAAATGTCAGTCACTTTCCAGATTGGAAAAGATAGAGGCTTAAATTCGAAATTCCCTACTCAATACTCACAACCCGAAGAGACCAGAATATCCCAGAACCACCCCAGAGTTAACCTCGAAATCTAAGTTCTGCAATAAAGTAGCAATCTTACAACCAAGTTCTATTCAGGAGAGAGAGAGAGAGAGAGAGAGAGAGAGAGAGAGAGAGAGATTTAATGTCCCTAACCAATTTGCCATTTCACCAACTGAGAAAGGCCGAGTTATCCCAGTTCAGTCACTGAAGGGACCCGAAATAGAATTCGATAAGCCCCTTTCGAGAAGAGTCCATTGCTGAATTGAAATCTCGGAACCTTCCCGGAGGGGACCTTTCACCAAACAGCAGCAGCTCCTGTTGGCTGGCGCCTACCTTTTGCTCAGTTCAATACCACCTGACACCTCCTCTCCCATGTTGGTCCGGTTTTGTTCCGTAAAATGCCTCTTTGCTTTCATTTTTTGTAATACTGTTCTCAGTTTCTTTTATCTATTTATTTGTTTACTGGTATGTTTACCTTTGTTCATTTGTTATTTCCGTCAGCATTTTACTACATTTTTTTTTGTTGAGACAGCTTGCTTAACATATTAATGGTGTTTTGGTCTTGTTCTACATGCATATGCCTACATTTTTAAACAATAATAATAACTGGTTGGTGAAAAAGTATGTGGTGGCAAAATTCCATTTTCTAATTTAGCCTTCTTTCTGATTTAAAAAAAAATTGTACATCCAAAGGTAGTATAAAGCGCCTTAACTGAGGGATTTTGACTATAGCCGATTGAACAGTAATTTGAGACCCATATTGAACAGCAGAACTGAAAGCACGGGTTATTCAAACTTGCTTAATAATTAAGTCTCGTTAAATATCAAGTTGTCAATTTTGGTAGTTACTCCGCATCGTTTCTCGTTCCACATCCGTTGGAAATGCCGAAAATACCTTCAACTGTGCCAAGGGTATGCCAGAGTGTACAGATAGGGGTATCATTACCTTACATCACTCACCATACCCACGGGTCAAGTATCATTATGTAAAACAGTCCCGTACTTTTGCATGTTAAATATCTGTGTTAGTAGAACGTCATGCCCCGAAGGGAGTTCCTGACGTGGCATGGGAAAGACAACGCCCGTTACATAAGATCATTTGAGTAACATTCTGAGGGAAAAGGTCTTATCTTCAGGGCGCTCGGTGATGTTCAGGCCGTGGAACGAGACTCCACTTTTTGTGGTGCTTCTCACAGATGTCGGCGCTAACGAACATGACCCTTACTCTAACTGTTTATTTAAAGAATATCTTCAGTAAAAGGACATGACTCCAGGCCACTTTGAGATGACAGCACCTTCAGAGTCCCATTGAATTTCTCTATTCATCAGGAAATGGCTGAACCGATTTTTATGAGCTCTTTCCTTTTCCTGTGAGGTTTCTCTTTTTCGATTATCTCTCCAGTTTTTACTGTGGTTCTTTCATAAGGTCTAGCAGATTGTTTTAAGAGACCTTGTCATCATTTTGTATCCAGTTTCCCAGAGGATGACCCGTTTATTTCCATATTTTCCCATCATAACTATCATTATCATAAGTAACAGTATTGTTTACCAATAGCCGAACAGGTTTTCTCCAAGCCCTTTCCACTTTTGCTAAATTTCAGCCAATAATCAAACCAAATTTTTGCGAATCCTTCCAATTTTTAAGTAAACCAATGTATATGCTGACGGATTCTGATTGTTTTCATTTGCTATTTTTGTAACGTCTCTCACGGAATCCGAAGCAACTTTTTGCGAGGCCTTTCCATTTTCTTCAGCGGGTCCGCCACAGATCCCACCGGGTGGTTGTAATTGGCGCCAGAGATAATTGGAGGTTTATTGCTTTTCATAGGCGGTGGGCACGTCGGGGCTTTACAGATGACCTCAGTGGAGTTTCTCATTACCGTTTCTCTGAAAGGAACCAGAAGAGGTTGTGAGGGGGCCGGGGGGCGGGGTCAAGGTCACAACACATTCTTTTCCAGGAGAGGAGTTTTACAAGAGCGAAGCGACGGTACATTATTCTTAATTATAATTGTTTATGGAAGAAATAAATATTCCTAACTGTTTTTTTTTGGGTGAGGTTGGGGGTGGATGGTGGGGTAGCGAATGTTGCTTCCTTGAAATTTATTTTTACAAATACGATGACTTTATTTTTTATCTGTGGGGCCTTTATTTAGCGTATGACGTCAATGATAATGATAATGATGATGATGATAATGAAGAAAGTAACAATAACAATGTTGAGTGCTTGTTAGTAGGGGCGTTACTTCGTAATAGTAACAGTAGTAGCCTCTGCACTAATAGAAGTAATGGCTGCAGTAACCCTCCTACTAATCACAGTAGCAGTACTACTACTACTACTACTTATACTACTACTGCTACTACTACTACTACTACAAGTAACAGTAGTAGTAGTCAGACAACATCACGTACTAACTGTGATGACAGTAATATAAGAAAATAGCAGTATTACCACTAACACTATTAGCACTGGCAGTGGTACCAGTAATAATAGTAGTATGAGCTATTTACAAATCGTCACCCACTTCACACCCGTGATCATATTCCTCATTTAACTTTATAAATTATCAGAAAAAACCACAAAGGTAATTAGGCTTAATTACTCATATGTTTTACTCTAAGATGATACAGTGTGTAGATACGCCGCTTAGAGAATAAGCTCATCACACAAGACCCCTTCTCTCCCTCTCTGTTAATGAATTTTGTAGAGATTTACATAATTCAACGGCATGTTCTCTCCCCTAATACGTAGTGGGCCAAGAGAAAGAAAACAATACATTGGCCACTGCTGTATTCATACCCTTAACGACTGAATCGAGGATGAACATGTAAATATATATAATATATATATATATATATATATATATATATATATATATATATTATATATATATATATATATAAATATATATATATATATATATATATATATAATATAATATATATACATATACATATATATATATATATATATATATATATATATATATACACATACGTATTTATGTATAATAATATATATATATATATATTGTATTTCCATTACTCTCTCTCTCTCTCTCTCTCTCTCTCATATAATATATATATATATATATATATATATATATATATATATATATATATATATATATATATATATATATATAAAGACATGAATATGCATATCATGAGCAACAGCGTCCTTTAATGGCAACACGAGAACCATAATAATTATGACAGTCATGATGGCTGTAGGTAAGGGAGGAACCAGAGGTGGATAGGAACACAGGAGGCGGGGAGTTCAGGGTAGAGAAAGGGGAAGGCTGGAAGGGGTATGTAAAAGGAGGGTAATTGTGCTATTTCAAGGTTGTGTTTTGAATGGGGATTTCAGGGTTACACTGGTGAAAGGGCTATGTTATATCAGGGTTGTAATACTGATGAGGGATTTGATATTGCAACGCGAATTAATTCTATAACAAAAGCGAATACTTACCGAAACTGTTGTCTTCTGCAGCGTCTTTGAGTCTCATTCGACTGACAGCGGCCACAGAAGGAGATATTGTTTTGGGGTGAGGTTGCTAACCCCACAAAAAAGTTAAGTATACCTTAGTTTTACCAGTACCACTGAGCTGATTAACAGCTCTCTAGGGCTGGCCCGAAGGATTAGACGATTTTTACGTACTAAGAACCAGTGGTTGAATAACGGACCTACAGCTATTGTGGGTCTGAACCACATTATAGCGAGAAATGAGTATTTCTATCACCAGGAAATAAATCCTCTAACTCTTCATCAGCTGGCCGGGAATTGAACTCCCGCCCATCGAGGACAGTCCGCAGCTCTACTGACTCACCCCTGACAAGAGCATTTGCTAACTTTACAGCCTGCCCCAAGGATGGTCAGCTGATATCATGAATATGTTATATAAATATATATATTTATTATACATGTACGTATATGTATATATATATATATATATATATATATATATATATATATATATATATATATATATATATATATATATATATATATATATATATATATACTATATATATAATATAGCCTTTACTTTATATATTTTATATATTTATATATATATATATATATATATATATATATAGATTATATATATATAACATAAAGTATTATATATATATATATATATATATATATATATATATATATATATATATACACATATAGTATATATATATATATATATATATATATATGTATATATATATATATATATATATATATATATATATATATATATACATATATATATATTAATATATAGCCTTTATACTGTATTTTATTACTCATTATATTTGTGAATCTGTTTAACAGAAAATATACAGTTTATATAAATACATATACATATATATTACACACATATGTCTGTATATATATATATATATATATATATATATATATATATATATATATATATATACATATAAATATGTATGTATAATTGGTTGGTAGTACAGAATGTGGGAGTATGTATATATATATATATGTGCATATATATATATATATATATATATATATATATATATATATATATATATATATATAAACAAATAATCTTGTAAATAATTACATTAAATATGATCAAACCATACTAAGAATAAAACTGCATTTAAGCATTTAATCAATATTCTCTCTCCTGAACTTTCTTCAGCCAATGAGAAACTGAAGGAAGAAAGATTTACTTAAAGTTAATGCTCAGTTCCACAAAAGACAGCAGATTTCATGAAACGTAAGTGTGACCTGCGGATTAAATCACTTTCTCAAACACCCTCACAGAGAGAGAGAGAGAGAGAGAGAGAGAGAGAGTTATAAATAAAGCTTACATAAATATTAACCACAGACTGTCGTAGTCTTTATCTCCTTAAACCATCACATTCGATCAAGGACCCACCCTGAAGAAAACGTTCCTCTCTTAGTGCAGCATCTTTTATCATAATGAAATTAGTTCGGGGAGAGAGAGAGAGAGAGAGAGAGAGAGAGAGAGAGAGAGAGAGAGAGAGAGAGAGAGATACAATGAACAATCGAAATTGTACAGTCAACCTCAAAAGTCTGACCCACAACTGCAACGTTCATGGCTGATTGCGAATGTCTTCTTTGAGTGTGCATGCATTATAACATTTGTGCTGAATACAGGATGAATCACCTATCTGGTAAGGTTCAAGGACTCCATCGACCCTCTGTAAATTATATGCATATATGATAGATAGATACTTAGATAGATAGATAGATAGATAATGCTAATTGCCAGATGCATGGGATGAATCACCTTCACTGACCCTCTGTATTTATATATATATATATATATATATATATATATATATATATATATATATATATATATATAATATATATATATAATTATATAAACAGACCCATGTTCTCCCTCTAAGATAAAAAGATGAACGGGTGGGCAAACTTCATTGAAAACACTATGGTACTGTTAACCTATGCAGCAACTTGTGTGTAATTGGTTGTTAGACTACAGTATTGGTTGCGAGACAGACTATTGTTGTGGCTACAAGACTGTTAGACTACTGTATTGGTTACAAGACAGTTAGACTACTAAGGATGTTACAAGACTGTTAGACTCCTATAGTGGTTACAAGACTGTTAGTCTGCTGTTGTGGTTACAAGACTGTTAGGGTACTGTTGTGGTTACAAGACTGTTAGACTGCTGTAGCAGTTACAAGACTGCTATACCACTGTAGTGGTTACAAGATTGATAGAATACTGTAATGGTTACAAGACTGTTATAATACTGTAGTGGTTACAAGACTGTTAAACTACTTAGTGGTTACAAGACTATTAGACCGTTGTATTGGTCAGAAGACTGTTAGACTACTTAGTGGTTACAAGACTATTAGACCGTTGTATTGGTCAGAAGACTGTTAGACTACTATAGCGGTTACAAGACTGTTAGGATGCTGTAGCGGTTACAAGACTGTTAGTCTGCTGTTGTGGTTGCAAGACTGTTAGGATACTGTAATGGTCACAAGATTGAGACTGCTGTAGTGGTTACAAGACTGTCAGGCTACCGTATTGGTTACAAGACTGCTTGACTACTTAATGGTTACAAGACTGTTAGTACTGCTGTAGTGGTTAAGACTACTAGACTACTATATTGGTTACAAGAATGTTAGACTACTATAGACGTTACAACCTAGTTAATCCCGGGTTAGCAACCTCATAGCAGAAGAGTTGACTAACACCTTCCGGCGCCACCTCCCCCAAGGGGAAAAGGAAGTGGCACAAAACAATTAATGACTCTTGTTTTCATTAGTCAAGTCTTGTCTCTAAGATGTAAGAGAAACCTTCAAAAAAACACGGAGAAACACCCAGAAACAGGGAGAAGTTAAAGAAGAAGAAGTCTTTAAATCGACAGGCATCACTGACTGCCAGTATAATGATAGCTTCTGACGTTGGTTTAAAGACACATGAGGAAGGAATCTGTGGTTTTTTTATTTCTATATTTTTTTTTAATCATTCGCCACAGAACACCCACTTCGTCTAGCTAATGGCCCTTCCACGCACGTGCTGGTGCATGTTGTGACGTGATCTTGCCATTTGGACTAATTCTCTCTCTCTCTCTCTCTCTCTCTCTAAACTCTCTCCCTCTTCTACAGTTTGTTCCATCTCGCTCCTTCTATGTTCTGTCTGCCTGTCTTCTCCCCTAGATACCTTTCTCTCTTACTTGTAATAGCAAACTCAGTGTATGTCGATTCTCTCTCTCTCTCTCTCTCTCTCTCTCTCTCTCTTCTCTCTCTCTCTGTCTCTTCTCTCTCTCATCTCAATTCAACATTCACTCCTTATTTGTCCATCTGCCACCTTGCTCTCACTTACTTATATGTCGATTCTCTCTCTCTGTTTGGATTTCAACACTCACTCCTTATTTGTCCATCTGCCACCTTTCACTTACTTGTATGTCGATTCTCTCTCTCTCTCTCTCTCTCTCTCTCTCTCTCCCATTTCAACACTCACACTCTGTCTGCCCATCTGCAAACCTTTCTCTCACTTACTCGTAACGGCAATACCCAGTGTATGTCGATTCTCTCTCTCTCTCTCTCTCTCTCTCATATTTCAATATTTTCCTGTTTTCATATTTGGCTCACCTTATTTCTTTATTCTTTATCAAGCACACGCCCCTGCAGTGAAGGCGGCATGTCAAAAGCAGCGTTCTTGAACCTTCCTTCAGCCAAGCAACAGTGAAAGGTGGCATATGTTTCCTCCTTCTGAAGCACCGTTTAAGATGCGTTTAGCAGTACCTTCTATGTCGGTGCGTTTATTCCTTGTTTACAATGTTAATAAGTTTAGCTTGCGTTTTTTTTTTTTTTTTTTTTTTTTTGTTCCTTTAGGGTCAATCCACACTTCAGTAAAAGTCACAAACACACGTCGAAATTTATCGCAAACACATCACAAACATGTTGAATACAAGTCAGTGACTTGATGGTACTCCTACATAAGTGTTTCATATGATTATTCAGCATTTGCCAAACGTTCGTTCTCTACTTATGGTCGTGGATTTGTTTTGAAGCTGTTTGTGACAGGTATACAATAAGTTTCCAGCATGTGTTTATGACATGTTTTACTGTTGTGTGGACACACCCTTAGGATGCGTATTTGTCGTTGCGTATTTTGTAATACCGACAGAGTATGCTTTTTTTCGTTTTGAGATATTCTCAGCTTATTTAGATCGAGTGTTTTTGTTTTGGGAAAATATTTGCTCCTTTACTGTTTTTTTTTTTGCAGTCTCCATCACGTATTGATTTTAATTGCACCTTGTGCATTACGATAATTTCTCTCATTATTTTCAGATGTTTCCCTTTGGGCTGTGTGGTTATGCAAATTTTATTACATTTGGATCGTATGTTTGCTAACTGATATTTTTGGGAATTTCTTTTTGTTACATTTGGAGCATTTTTTCTATAATATCTAAGGGAATTTTTACATTCAAGTTTGAATATATATATATATATATATATATATATATATATATATATATATATATGTATATATATAATACATACATATATATGTGTATGTGTGTTTCATTTCTTATCGTCTCTTTTCTTGCTATTTGTGTCAGTGTCATTTTCTGCCGTCGACGATGGTATACACGTACGTCTTTGGAACTACTATTGTTTTCTTTTGATAGGTTGCGAGATTAATAACTAATACCTCTACTACTACAAAACTAGTACTAGTACTGCTAGTTACAGTTGCACCAGTGCTAATACCACTGCTACCACCATCTGTAGTGGTAGCATAGTAGTATTAATTCTTGTTGTAGAAATATTAGGAATGTTCCATAAACATGGAGATTCCTAAGTTCCGCTGAACAAGTTGACGATATGAAGTACATAGTTGTGACTCGCGTTAAATTCATCGTAACCATGAATTTTACCACCAGCTAACGTGAAGTAAAAAGGGATTGAAATGCAAAATAATGTATAATGCACGCGTACCAAGCACACACGTGCGCGGGCACAGGCACACACACACACACACACACACACACATATATATATATATGTGTGTGTGTATATATATATATATATATATATATATATATATATATATATATATATGTTTAATATATATATATATGTTTGAGATTAACTATCGACTTTCATAAAGAATTTGAAAATGAAATCGCTAACGTACCCATCCCAGGCGCAAAATTAGCGAATTAGGTCAACAGACCCACAATTTATAATGGCGTTTCTCCATTGCCCCTGGGTTGTCCTCGGGAATCTTACTGCTGAGGCGAATCTGGTAACCACTGGACCACGCTGACCATACATAAATACACACACACCCGTATATATACATGCATACAAAGTCTCTAAAAGAAAAAAAAAATTAACTGAGTCCCCATAATGGTGAAAGTCCCTCCGACGAAGCAATTCAATTAAATCGATATTTGTTGCAAGGAATGTCGCTTCGGCTACTCTTTCAATCTGTCAATCATGCAGGACGCGGGCTGCTGCACGCAATATGCAAATTGTTAATTCTTTGAGTGGGACTACACCTCATTGCCCAGCGAAGCGGTTCTGTATTTGAGCGTTCAATTCCTGATCGAGCCGGAATTCTTTGGGATAATCTCGTTAAATCCAATTAAGCCTTTGTTGAACTAAGGTTTACAGTTGTTATTTGGTGGTCAGATGCCTCTTGTGGGTCGCAGCCGGGAAGAGGGGCATGGGGCTAGCAACTTCATCCCAAGAAACTTACTTATAACTGGCAGGCTAGTCGCTTCGGGCACCACACCCTCAAAAGTAAGGGAAAAAAGAGTATGATGATATATTTGTTTTGTTATGGCAATAATGACCTCATATCTTCTCTATCTCCGAATTAATTCTTGATAAGATTTCAACTGAAAGCCGTGAAACCCAAAAGCAAATAAATGAAGACGCCCTCCTCAAAATGAAGTCAATTCTTAAGCTTTCAGTAAATTCTTTCTTTGGCATTTGCTTGAGCAGGTGCTCGAAGGAAGAATGTTTGTAGATATTCTCATGTTATAAAAAGTCATAAAAGCTTAGTAATGAATAAATTGTCTTTTCTCGTTATAACACAATGAAAGGTATTAAGTGAACTTCCTTCCTCTTTCACTGAAGCCTTAGATAAAATCAATTTATTGTCTCAATACAAAATTCTTTCCCACTTTTACGTAGGTTACAAAAATGAAATTCACACAAGTTTTTTGAAGTAAGCTACAAGCAGCGATACAAACAATATTCTTTCTATTTATTAAAAGTAGGTTACAAGAATAATACAAAAAAAAAACATTCTTATTAAATGCCATACAAACGGATTTCAGTTAATTACTCAGTATTGTTCTGAAAATTTACAGAACCCGATGCAAACATATTTCATATTACATCCACCTTCTGAAGATGTTTCAATTATGAATAAAATTTAAAAAAAATAAGAAACCCTTTCCCTGCAATATCTTACAAACCAATACAAAGTTATTAAAATCCAGCCGTAAATAAGTCATCTCTTGCGATGGATAACAAGAGACTCGGTCAGAACTTTCAAAACATTAAATGAAAACAGGTTTTTTTTTTTTCTTCCTGAATATCGAGAAAGGCGATTCCCAGAAATATTCGCTCGGGGCCGAACGATCGTATCTGCAACATCATGTGAGAGGCTATCTACCCTCCATCCCCTGTCTCCTTTATTTGACGTATTTTTATCAATGTTTTGGCCTTGGTGCCAATTTTCATCGTGCTTTCAGTGTCACAAGTTGACACTGAAAGAATCTTTCGCTATTTTATTTTATTTTCCATTACTCAAGTTAAAATTGTCCTGTTCAAATTGTCCTGTTTTCTTCTTATTTCGTTAGCTTTGATGCCATGCCATTGGTTGAATTATGCAGTGTTAGAGTGTACGCTTTTCTATATTAAGCATACGAGAAATTAATCCTTTTCTAGCCAGTAGGGGCCGTCATTATTAACCATTGCTTGTTTATCTGTCAGTCAATTGTCAATTATCCTGTTAATTTACACTGTTATAATTCTCCTCCAAGCTCTTCTGTTCATAACTGTCAATAGCATTATATAAATGCTCTATATATATACATACATACACACACAAACATATAGATACATACATTATATATATATATATATATATATATATATATATATATATATAATATATATATATATATATATATATATATATATATATATATATATATATATATATATATATATATATATATGAATGCGTGTTGAGAATATCATAAAATCCACTCACCATCTTACGTGGTTTTTATGACAATATATATATATATATATATATATATATATATGTATATATATATATATACATATTACTCTCTATAAAGGAATTTCTCAATTGTTCAGTGAATGATATCCTCCCCTGTGGCCCCAGGTAAAAATTCCCAGACGGTGAAAACGTGTGGAAATGCTTAATTCTCGTCTTTATGATGCAACAGGAACTTTTTTTTTAAGAGTAAGAGGAAGCATCTGTCACTTCGGTTTTTTGTGAGTGAAGGCAAGTGGATACGAAAGTACTTGAGAGAGAGAGAGAGAGAGAGAGAGAGAGAGAGAGAGAGAGAGAGAGAGAGAGAGAGAGAGAGAGAGAGAGAGAGAGAGAGGATGCATAGGGTACGAATTGCGGTATTGTGACGAGAAATAAGTAATGAAGAATGGAAAAGGTAAAAATAAAATCTTGCTAAAGAAACCAACCTTTTCAACCTTGAATGCACTGAGAAACACTGTAGGAAATGCAGATATAAACATACCAGTTGCAACGTAAATTACCGGTGTACTAAAATGTGTAAAGACTGTGACACAAATGAAAGACATTCATTTTGTAACATTCAAATTGGACAATGGAAATTCGACATACGCCGGATTATCTAATATAAAGAAATCTTCGTAGGGAATGGATAAACCGGTTCTGCTTAACCAATCATACCTTCTTTCTTCCTCTGTTTGCAAAGAATGTGAGTTCATTGATATCTTCCTTATGCTTTCCTTTGTTCAGTTAATAATTAATTGACTACTGAAGAAACATAAATAAGTAAATTTGTGAGAGCTGGATTCGATAACTTTGTCTTCCCAGAGTGTCTCAGTATGGAAAGAGAGTCCATGCACGGCTTTTATTGAATGAACGTTTGATACTAAATTAATTACTTTTACGGATGCATTGTATACAAAAATTAAACTGAGAAACAGAACATTTTAAAACTGTTCCTTTAGCAGTCCTCAATAAAAAAAAAATTGAGACCTGGAATGAAGCTCATTTTAGAATGTCAGTGAAGTAGTGATGAGATAAAGCGTATAGATACGTTTTCATTGGATGGGTCGATATCGTACTCGGCTAGACTCTCCTAGGCCCGCTGCGATTCTCCAGCCGGCCAATGAAGAATTATTAGGAGGAATTTATTTCTGGTGATAGAAATCCATTTCTCGCTATGTGAAGGTTCGGATTCACAATAAGCTATAGGTCCTGTTGCTAGTAACCAAATTGGATTTTCTTAGCCACGTAAAATAAGTCTGATCCTTCAGACCCAGCCTCAGAGAGCTGTTAATCAGCTCAGTGGTCTGTTAAACTAAAGTATACTTAGGAAAACAATAAATTGCTCAAATAAAATACTTGTAGTCATTCTAAAAAAATGTAATATTAGGGGAAATAAGAAACCCATATAGGGCGAGGGAAGAAATGCAGTGCATTTCATTAACTGACAAATAGGACTGACACTTACGGAATGGAATGGAATATAGATTTTGGGCCAAGGCCCAAACACTGAGACCTATGAGGTCATTCTGGCTGCTGAAAGAACTTGAGAGTAGGTTAGGTCTGAAAGGTGTGACGGAGAAAAACCTCAAAGCAGTTACACTATGAAATAATTGTTAGGAGAGGGTGGATAACAAGATGGAAGAAAGATAATATGAACGGAGGTACAGCAAAAGGAATGAAAGGGGTTGCAGCTAAGAACCTTTAGCAATGCCTACAGTGCACCCAGTGAGGTGCACTGACGGCACTACCCACCTACGGGGAGTATGGGGATACAGTGCACTTCACGGGGAGCACTGTAGGCATTAGTCCGGAAATGAATCTACAAGCTTCAGAGAATCTCAGTTGATTCTCTACCACCAGAGAAATGGAGCATGGCGGAGGTATTTGGGTTGATGAAAGGACTGTTTAAAAAGCAAACAGGAAAAAAAAAAAAAAAATGATATTTACTCCGTGTTTCTTCGAGCATGCTACTACATAATTCTTCTGGTCTTAGTCTTTGGTTCTGTTAAGATTTGTTTTAATTTAACTTTTTGCGTGTCGGTTTAAACACTTTGAAAGTTCCCTGCTCCCAATATCTGAGTCATTCATCATTTAAAAGGATGAACGTGGCATTAATAACTGCATTGGTTTTTCACTACATTCATCTACTATGGGAATGGAGATATATGTATATATATACATTATATAATATATATATATATATATATATATATATATATCTTATATATATATATATATATATATATATATATAAATTGGAAATATTATATATATACATATATATTATATATAATACATAAATGAAATATTATATATATATATATTTATAAAATACTGTATATATATAAATATATATATATATATATTTATATATATATATATATATATATATATAACACAACACAAACCTCATTAATAAGAACTCACTTTGTCATGAGAATGACTTACACACACAAGCAATTATCTATGTAAGTGCTCCAAGCCTGGGCGGAAAAAAAAAAAAAGAACTTTATAGCCTTTTGGGTCTTGCAAGAAGCACTTACGTATAATTCTATATACATACAATATATATATATATATATATATATATATATATATACAGTATATATATACAGATATATATATACATATATATATACACACACACACACATACATATATATATATATATATATATATATATATATATATATATATATACATATAATATTGCTCATCATAACCAATCATGAAATTCTAATATTTTACAACAAATCTCTTAACGATCTACAGTTTAAAGATCCACCAGTAATGGAGCTATCAATTCGATAATTGCCAATCCACCAGCCTCCAGATTCCAAACTCAACAAATATTCCATGTTTATCGAGAGGTCTGTACTTTGCAGGCTGCTTTCGGCCAACAGTGCTGCAGAAGAAGAAGAAGAAGAATGACGTAATGCATATATGTGGTCCACATATTTGCTTTGCCTTCGCCTCAGATTTGCGAGAGGAAGGCAAATACGAAGAGTTAAACTACTGGTACAGTAATTATTAACTGGCGTCGATAAAAAAAATAATTATGCAACATTTCTCTCATGTAACAACTTTCATTCATGCCTTACTTGGTTATCCATTTTCTCAATTACTTGGGATCGTAAATACATGTAAAAAAAATAAGTAGAAGCTATTAATTAAATATCGATGAAATAAATGTAATCGAAAGAAGTGTATGTGTATATGGTTTTGTGCGTATGCATGATTAAATACATAAATATAAGTAGATGAAATTATAAAGTGTGTTCATGTAATTGTATTGTGGGCATAGTGGTTGGTCATGTGTCTATTATACTCAGAGATTATAAAATTACATATATTCCCAAGGTAAAGTTAATCCGATATAAAGGAGTATTTTAATAACAACAGCAATGATATCATAAAATTTCAACATTTTAACATTTAAAAGATTAATATTTTCATTTTCGAAATCAACCAAATATACAGTCACTAAGCGAACTTTTCATTATTTATTTTCTAAGTCAACAGTCAGAGTTAAATTTATATTCTGACGAGGCAGTTTTGATAATGGCCATTCAAGCGCCACTGATTATGCAGAATGTCTAAGTTGTGGCACCCTTCGGATTATGCTTCAGAAATGGCACTAGGCGTTAGTCTCTCGTTTTATACCCTGGTCTGTGGTTTATTTTCTTCAATATTGTCATGAGAATTTTATTTCATGAAATGGATATCATCATCTGTGGTAGTTTTTTTTTTTTTTGGGGGCGTTGCTGTGGAAGATACTAAAGAGATAAACGTCACATATTTTGTGCTTTTCGAAATGTTCCTTTCAACTTTTTTTCCATGAGAACTCTCTCTCTCTCTCTCTCTCTCTCTCTCTCTCTCTCTCTCTCTCTCTCTCTCTTCTAAACCCTACAGCAATATTAAGTATCCAAAAGACTTAAAAGAATTCCACTTGACAGAGATTTTTTTTCATTTTCGAAGGAGACTAAAGAGATTTTGTTGGACTTAGAAAGATTTAGTTATAACGAGATTGAGAAGGATTACTCCAGCCTTCTACGGGAGATCAGTGTGGATTCCTTGGGGGATGTGAAAGGCCAAGTGGTCTGAAGAAGACAAAGAAGGACTTCTGCAGTTCTGGAAAACTAGAAGATTTCCTGGAACTGAAAATGATTCAGTAGTCTGAGACCGAACGGGCTTTTCCAGTTCTATCACTAAAGTCTAAAAGAGAGTAGGATTTCCAGGGCTTGAAAGTAATTAAAGTAAAAGAAAATAAAAGAGGGATTTAGAAGGATTCCGCGATAATTCTGACCATTGTTCAGTTTGATGTCTTCGTTGTCTTTTGACATCAAAATGTGATTTATTTAAAATCGGATCTCCTCGACTTTCTCGTGAATAAAGATGGACGTTTATTAACAACAACAATGATCTTTTGCAATTTATTAAAATTCATCTTGACATCAAACAATATAATAATAATTTGGAACTTCTATCAAAATTAATTCGATGGTTTATTAGTAAAATCAATGATAATTAGTACTAGAATAAACATTACGTGGACATTAAAATCGATAATAATAATACAGTGATTCTTATAATATCAACATTTATTCAGATTAACATTACTATGCTAATGGTGTAAAAATAATAGTTTTGTATCCAGCTCCAATTCATTCAAATCAGCTTTGGATTCTAAACAGGTTCTCTTCACGTCAACCCTGACGCTCCCAACTGACGATTACTTCTCCCATCAAAACCTGACAGCTGCGACTCCCTCAACAATATTTGTAGTTCCCTTTCATAGAATCTCTATTGACCAAGGCGGGGGGGGGGGGCGGTGTCAAAAAGACTCATCAGATTTATTTAAATATTATTTCACGTCTGAGACCAGTTTTTTTCTGCAAGAAGGTCTTTGTCGTTTCTGACAGGTCCAACCGACCATTACTTCTCCACCCGAAACCTGGTGCGTTCTGTAGTTCCCTTTCTGGGAATCTCGAGGAAAAAGTCACCTTAGCGGACTTATATTCAAATATTATTCCACCTCTGGAACGCGTTTTATTTTTCCGTGACAAGGTCTTGCGTCTCATCAGGATTGTTGTCCTGTAAACATTCGAAGTTTGAGGCTAAAGAGTGATTTTCCCCAGGGCCGTGAGTCGCCAGAGTCGCCAATCTCCGTTTTCATAGCTTCTTTTCTTTTTATCGTTTCAAGGAATATTCATCGTTAGCATGTCTTGTTTGTTGATCTTTTATCGTCAGGTATTTTATTTCTTTTTCAAAAACACCCTTTCTCTCGTCTGGCTACTTTTCTCTTTTTCATGTGTAACTGTTATCTTGAAAACACACACTTTTCTGACTTGTCCATATGAATGTTCTTACCCTTGTTCTAGATTCACCTGGGTATATGCCAGCATCACCTCTAGCTCTTAGAGTAACCGTAAAAGATAAAGCAATAAAATAACAATAAATCATGAAATTCATCGCATGTGTTTGCCTGACTTGACTCTTACAAGGTAAATCACTCAAGTTCTTTTGAAATGAATATGTAATGACCTTCAGTGATATGGAGGACATAATGGTGGCCATTTTGTGACGTACTGGAGCGGATTGGGTTCTTCTTTAATAAATGATGCCTTTCAATGCTTAGTATGAAATACACATAATTTTATCATTAACATTTATTTTGTTAAAATTTATTCGTGCTGTAGTATTATTTAGTTACCTGCAAAAGCTATATTTCATCGAGAAGGACCTTAATTATACAAAGACACCTTAGCTGATACTCTGTTGACCAACATGACGGCCATTTTGTGACGTAGTTGAGTTCTTTGTCGCTTCTGTTTGAGATAGTTGTATATTTAAACTGCTTAAAGATGCAAATATAACAGTTGTTTCTTAAACAAACGCCTCCTTTTTATAACATGCGAAAATACGCTGAATAAACGAAATATATAGTTACAGGATGTAAACTGCAAAAACTGAAACATGTAAGCAGTGAGTTCGTAGTAATGTTCAGAGAGATAAACATAAAAATAACACATAGATTCAAACAAATATAAAAGTAATGGCTTTTACATTACTTGCACGCAACATACAGAGGACGGTTATGATCAGATAACTAGTATTTGAATTAAAGAGGAAGAAATAGTCTTAATGTCCTCAAATACAAGAAAGAGAAATGCTTCAGGAAGCACCAACCATCCTTGGCTCATGGAGGACATCTATGGAGCCCAAGGGACGCCTACCGCTACCTGCTAGACTTTAACGGCCTCCATATACTTTATATGTCGAGTATATGTGGCGTGTGAAGATAAGATAATAGATTAAAGAAATGCATTTGTTGTGTTTTGGAACAGAATTCATTCGGATGTAAATACATAAATTTAGTTTTGTTTTCTAATTTGCATTTTTGTTGCGCAGCTTATACAATCTGGAATAAGCTTCTTTCTTTCGCTCTGTTTTTTCTTGTTTCTTCTTCGTGTCTGGACTAGAAAAAGGCATTATGTTGTCCGTCCAATTGGCCTTTACAAGAAAAAAATATTGGAATACTTAAAAAAATTATTTTCCTTATCTCTAGAGATGAAAAAGACTCCAAGTAATGCTAAGAAGGGCATCTGTCACGTCACTGGCGGCCATGTTTGGACGTCAAGAAGTCTTATATATTTTCTTGTTTAACGCAAGAGCTACGAACTGGAAATGATTAAATGACACATCAAGACATAAATGATATCTAAGAGAATGCATGGGCTTATTATTCAAATGAGGTTTTACTCACAAACACATATATATTTTGCGTTTAGTCATAAATACACTTGCAGCAGAAGCAACATTTATATATGTAGTTCCTACAAACATACATGCACACACACACAAACCCGCATATCTTTGTACATGTATATAATCACATATATATGTTTAAATAACAATTATAGTTATTAATGTGTTCGTTAACACCCAAACACATTTATACACTGTACAGTACTGGTCTCACCAGTTCGTATATACGGCCATGGACACAATATATACATGTGTATAAAAGCGAGTGACACCCGTTTGTGTACACGGACTCATATAATGATTTGTATGCAGTGACAAAAAGAGCTTACTGTAAACGACTAGAACAGCTGAATTCATCTTTTCTTCTTATAAATTCATCTGATTTCGTTTATATGAATAACTTCTATAAGAGCGTGGCAACTGAAAATGGGATAAAATTACTTTCTAATCATTTTTGATAACTTGTGCACGATTCATTATCAGAATTCACTTTTCGGTAACCGGTTATTCATCAATATTTCTTTACTTGTATATTATGTATACCTTCATACCTGATATTATCCTACATGTATGTACAGGAGCATACATGTTCTTTATACTCGGTATGCATACACCCACTCTCAGTATACATTTATATACACAATCATAAACCTTGCACTGTACACAGTGCAGGCCTACGTGTTCAAGTAAACACTTGAATAATCAAATAATAAGTTGTAAGCGACGAGCAAATAAGGACCCACTAATTATTTACGTTTCAGTGTGTCAAGTACACTCGCCTTTATTTTCTCAAGCCCGATTTTATGGACACAATAAAGGCCCAGTATTAATTGTTCTTTAGTTCTAACATTTGACATTTTTATGTACTGGGTCCAAGGGCGACCCAGCTATGCAAATAAGCTTCGATTCCTTCCTGGGAGACTGATACTTATTTTGATAGCCTGAGAAAACATCGGGTGACAGTTATTTGTTTCCTGGACTTTTGGGTGGGTGATTCGTTGGCCCCTTTCCTATAATCTTTAATTTTGTTACTGTTTTGATCATGTATGTGCAAAATATATTTATATATATATATATATATATATATATATATATATATATATATATATATATGTATTTATATATGTATGTATGTATGTATATATATATATGTATATATATATATATATATATATATATATATATATATATATATATATATATATATATATATATATATATATATATATATATACATATATATATATATATATATATATATATATATATATATATATATATATATATATATATATATTCAGACGTCAGGAAACCTTGTTCAGAGAAAGATGGAGATGGCTGATAGGCAACAACGACCCGCACACATAAATTGGCAAAGCTGAGGAAAAGAAAATGATGATACATATATATATATATATATATATATATATATATATATATATATATATATATATATATATATATATATATATACCTTATGTTATTTTATATTTATATTCATCTACATAATTGCGATCATTAATAGCTATATGGTACAAGAATGAAAAAGTAGCTTCAAGAAGATGATTAAAACAATCTGACGGAACACTGGCCCTAATGAAGTCTCCCAGCAAAAATCACCATTCGAATCAATCAAGAGTTAAGTAATAAAAGAGCAAGAATAAAAACCAAGAAGGAAAAAAAAACAGGGTTGTCGGAGAGTGGTACGGGGAGCTTGCCTGCAGTCCAGGATCCTTGGGAACTCCAGCGATACAAAGCGCAGGATCGGTGTATGCAGGTGGGAGGTGATATCCTATTGTATGCAGTTTTGACATTTATCAATTGTATCTCATTGTGTGCCTGCTCGTTCGACGGACATTTTGCCGACTTAACAAAACATGAGATGAGATATCGCTTTCTTTACAAACGTACAGAAAAATGCGTCGTGATGAATGACTTGCTAATTAATTAGGTTCCTCGGGATTGAACGGAATTCGTTTTTCTTCATTTCTTTGACTTTTAAATCACTTATGGCCGAATGCTGAACGCTGATCTCTGATGCAGTTACCAGAATACTGGGTGGTCTTACTTGTGAGGGTGATACTTATGTTAATTTTAATGCTTTTATTGTAGCTGCGTTCAATTTGTATAAATTTATTTCAGTCTCTCGTAACTGAATGCAGCTGATGCAACATTCATAGTCAACTGCACTCAACTGCACTTGTTCAGTAGTGGGTATTTTACCCACAAAATATTGTTCTCACATTCTTTGATAAATGGAATTCTCTCTCTCTCTCTCTCTCTCTCTCTCTCTCTCTCTCTCTCTCTCTCTCTCTCTCTCTCTCCACCCCGTTTACTTTATTTTTTATTTGTTATATAAGAAGGTGAAATGAACTTCATATTGGATAAACCACTTACGTAATCAGTTGAAGAGTGCACACACACACGCACACACACACACACACACTCACTATCTTTCTAAGATGCAATCATTTCGCTTCCCGTTTTATATTATGCATTTTACTTTCCCTGCGTTCAATTACATAATTATCTAAAAAAAAAAAAAAAACCTCCCTTTCCCTCCCCTTCTCTTCTTAAAATGCAACATTTCACCTGTTCAACATTTACGTACTTTACCTGACCTAAGCCTAATTACATGTCCAGCTCACGAACACTTTCCAAAAATCTAACCATTTCACTTCCTGTTTTCTCATTGACTCCACAATTAGGCCTACTAATTACCTTTTGAATTTGGCTTCCGTGAGATTTTTGAGACAGATTCGTGAGATCTCGAACGCTGGTGTGTGACGTCATCGGCTGATATACGGGAATTTAAACTACGGTCGATCTGTAATTAAAGAGGCGAGGGCTGTATGCGTGCTGACCCGTCAGCTCCCGGATGCTGGAGCACGAAGGGACATTTATCTTATTATCCTCTCTCTCTCTCTCTCTCTCTCTCTCTCTCTCTCTCTCTCTCTCTCTCTCTACTCAAGCTGCTTTCATGTATATATCTCTCGCTCTTTTTGTATCCTGCGAAATTCACTCTGTAGTAGTTCTCTCTCTTCTCTCTCTCTCTCAAAGCTCAAGCCGTTTTCATGTATATATCCCTCTCTCTCTTTTTGTCACCCTCTCTCTCTCTCTCTCTCTCTTCAAGCTTTGTATAGTCTCTCTCTCTCTCTCTCTAGTCTCTCTCTCTCTCTCTCTCTCTCTCTCTCTCTCTCTCTCTCTCTCTCAATTAATATTTAGTCCTCTCTCTTATTGATAATTCGCACATCACTCACTACCTCTATATTTCTCGAGATTAGATAATAATCGCTGCTCTCTCATTATCTTCCTCGTGAAAATATTGTAATCTCTTTCTTTCTCTCTTATGTTCGAAAATGTATTTCCTAATACTCTTTGGAAACTCACTGCGCAGAAATGTTATCTTATTTGTCTAATGAACGTAATTACAAATCTTCACAATATTCGTTGTTCAGTAATTTTGTTGACTCTTATTAAAACGTTATTGACTCAGGTCTGTTATCAAAATGTTATTGACTCAAGTCCCTTATTAAAATGTTATTGATTCAAGTCCCTTATTAAAATGTTATTGATTCAATTCTCTTATTAAAATGTTATTGACTTAAGTCTCTTATTAAAATGTTATTAACTCAAGTCTCATATTAAAATGCTATTAACTCAAGTCTCTTATTAAAATGTTATTGACTCAAATCTTCGCAAAGAAAGAAAAATAAAAGAGTAATTTGGCTGTAATTAAGCAGACTGAAAGAAACACCTTCATTAACTTCACGTGCTGTGTTGTTATATACTATTAAAAACGCCGTTACTGTTTTTTTTTTTTATTACTGATATCATCATAATTAAATCCATTATATTCAAAGCAAGTAAAATGTATAAAAATAAAGCAATTTTCAGTGAAGGAAAATAGTACACTTCAATAATATAGCCTATATATATTAATTAAAAGGGTGTGATATCTTGTAGTGAGATGACACGGGTTCGAATTCAGAACGAGTGAAAGCAATGAGGGAAGGTTCCGTGAATATAACTGTGTTTTAGTTTACTCAAGCAATGGAATATGTATCTGGTAATCGGTTAACTGTAGTTTGTCGCAGCTAAGGAGGTAACGATCAAGGACGGATATACATTATATATATATATATATATATATATATATATATATATATATATATATATATATATATATATATATATATATATATATATATATATATATAAATACACACATATATATATAAATTATATATATATACATAAATATATATACATAAATATACACACACACATAAACATATACACATATATATATATATATATATTTTTATATATATACAGTATATATACACATAGACATGTATAAAAATCAGTCATCAAAATTCCATCAAAGATACAACACCACAATTCATTTCCAAATACTTCTGGACAATTAAGTACAAAAATAAGTACATAAAACCTATGAACAAAGTATTCTCAGAAAAAAATTAAATATTAAAATCTCTTCCTTAGCGCCCGTTTTCACCGAGTACAATTAGTGACCTTTATTGACCTCATTAATGGTCATAACTAACTCGAATGTCCAACGTAATCATTACGTAATTTTCTGGGATCATTCCTTATAAATATTTCTTGGCGTTAAGAATGTATCATCACTTTAATAATCATTATTTTAATCGTAACATTATAAATATGTCCACCGGTATTGTAACGCCAGTTACTCATATTGTAGAAATAAATAAATAGTAATAATAATAATAATGATAATAATAATAGAGAAACAAATTCACAATCATGTATGGGTACATATATTTAAAAATAAATGATTATTATGAGTTTTCGGGAATCTTTGAAATAATTGTACTCATACATAACCGAAGATTTGTTTCTCCATTTCAAGACTCTACGATTTGTATTTTTTAATAATAATAATAATAATAATAATAATAATAATAATAATAATAATAATTACAAAAATCAACAATCTCCCCAACACACAGACCTTCGGTTGTCAGAAATGAGTACTAATTGTTCGCGAACGTGAGCGAAACGTCCCATAAATTTCAGTTCAGTTGTAAATTGGGGAAATAGCATGAGCTTATTCACTTGCTAATGGACGTTCGGGCGAAGGGTGTTTCAGTAATTTCACAGGAATTTATAATTGTTCGAATAAAGTGTATTCCTGGGTTTGCATTTTGTGATGATCTGGTTTAGTGTGTGTATACATACATACATATATGTATATATATACATATATATATAGTATATGTATATATATGTATGTATGTGTGTGTGTGTGTGTACGCTAGGATTTTATTCTATTCTGAAGTTAATGTGTAACTGTGTCGAAGACTACTAATCAGCTTTAAGCTAAGTTCTTTAACATAAAAGCGTTTTTTATTTTAATATATATACATATATATAACAGATATACATACATATATATTATATATATGTATATACTATATTATACATATACATATATAATATATATATACATATATATATATATATATATATATATATATATATATATATATATATATATATATATATATATATATATATATATATATAAAGAAGAGAGGTATATTTTAAAACTCGAACTATTTTTTGCATGTTTAGACAAAAAGGCCGGCAAAAAGTTGAAATAACTGAAAATCAGAGACAATGTAGTTCAATATGCGTAATACCCGGCAAGGGTCATCATTCTCTCTCTCTCTCTCTCTCTCTCTCTCTCTCTCTCTCTCCCTGACATTTCGAAAAGGGCAAGTCAAAATATTCGGCCAACACAGGTGCAAGACTTATAAGGAACATCAAACATAAGGCTGCATTAACAAACAGGAACAGAAACAAGCACAAACAAACACTTTGAACAGATGTATGAGAATTTTCACCCATTGCTGCGTTTGTCTTTTCATTTTTTGTTGCATGGTTTGAATAAGGGGTGGAGTAGCTTGGTTAAATGTCATTATGTAACTGAAAGAATGTGGGATTTTTAACGTAGTGTATAAAAAAAGTGTCTTATAAAATGTCATAGAGTATAAAAATATCTGGTTGTTTTAAAGTGCAACATCGTCGTGATTTGAATCGAAATAATGTGGAATTTGATAGTGAAATTGTATCGTATGTGTTTTATGGTGATTTGAATCAAAATAATGTGGATTTTGTTCATGATATTATATTGTATGTGTGTCATTGTGATTTGAATCAAAATAATGAGGAATTTGATAATGAAATTGTATTATATGTGTTTTATTGTGATTCGAATCGAAATACGGTGGAATTTGATAATGAAATTGTATTGTATGTGTGTAATTTTGATTCGAATCGAAATAATGTGGAATTTGATAATGAAATTGTATTGTATGTGCGTAATTTTGATTCGAAACGAAATAATGTGGAATTTGATAATGAAATTGTATTGTATGTGTGTAATTTTGATTCGAATCGAAATAATGTGGAATTTGATAATGAAATTGTATTGTATGTGTGTAATTTTGATTCGAATCGAAATAATGTGGAATTTGATAATGAAATTGTATTGTATGTCTTTTACTGAAGGAACGCAAATTAGACTTTCAAGGATATAAAATCTTTGGGGAATACTACTGGTAAAATACAGAGTTCCAATTTATAATTAAAAATAGGACACTGAAGTGGAAAAAATAGCTGGAATAAAATGCAGTAAGTGACATTACATATTTCTATCGAACTTAAGTCCTTGAATCGTCTATATATGAAGCGAATGATCAAATTAAAATTATTTTATATCGATTTTATAAGTCATTTAAAGTATTAGTAAAAAGTGAACATAGGCATGTCTGCATTTTTGCAATTCACTTTCGAATCAATTTAGTGGAACAAAAATAGAAGGACACAATGATATCTATATGACTCATTAAACATTATTAAACATTATTCAACTATATTTAATAATGACATTCAAAAATGCCCTCGCTACCATAATAAGAACGTTTATTAGGACAGCGATAAAGATACAGTATTATTATTATTATTATTATTATTATTATTATTATTATTATTATTATTATTATTATTAAAATAATGATGACGATGATGAAATTATTACTATTATTATTATTAATATTTTTTAATATAGTAATGACAATGAAAACAATTATGATGACTATATTATTATTATTATTATTATTATTATTATTATTATTATTATTATTATTATTATTATTATTATTATTATTATTATTATTATTATTATTATAAATTCAACAACTCAGAACACGAAGATACTTTCATACCGCTGCTGCCTAAGATCTGGGTTGAGATACGAAACAAGAAACTTAATATCTCTGGTCTTTGCCGAACGAACCCGAAATTATTATTTGATCATCCACTTGTCATAAGCAAATAATCAGAAGACCACCTGACACGTTACTTGGCGATAAGTAAACAAATTGAAGGGGGGCTTGACTTAGCAGAAAGCAAATGCAACAATATTAAGTCTTCAGTTACGGTGTTACTTTAGACTTACTTGCGATAACTGAAAGAGCATGAACTACTACTACTACTACTACTACTACTACTACTAGTAGTAGTAGTAACTACTACTACTAGTGTTGTTATTATTATTATATTATTATTACTATTATTATTATTATTAATAATATTAACAATAATCATCATATTAACAAAAATATTATTATTATTATTATTATTCATTATTAATAGTTATAATAATAGTAATAATAATCATCATGATAACAAAAATAATTAATTATTATTATTATTATTATCATTATTATTATTATTATTATTATTATTATTATTATTATTATTATTATTGTTGTTGTTATTATTATTATTCAATAATAGTAATAACAATAATCATCATCATAACAAAAATATTAATTATTATTATTATTATTATTAACGTTATTATTATTATTATTATTATTATTATTATTATTATTATTATTATTATTACCAACCAACTAATCTTCCCAATAATAAAATGGCATAATAATAATATGTTTTATAATAATTTATAACATCCATTTGCTTTTTTGGCATAATAATATATAATCCCGGGATGTCTACACGGATTCATCTTCTTTCAGTTATCTCAAGAAAGTCTTAAAGTAACAATTATTATTATTATTATTATTATTATCGAAGCTCTATTATTATTATTATTATTATTATTATTATTATTATTATTATTATTATAAATAATAATTACGCAACTGATGCGATAATGCATTACAAAGAAAGACTACTTAATAATTATTTTTTTATTGTATCCATTCTTCAATAGTTAGGGTAATGTAAGAGAGTCTCGAGACGGCACGTCCCAACCCTAGAGACACTACGTACCGTCTAAAAGAAGCTCGGCCCAAGGTATCTACATTTTCCAGAAGAAGACAGAACAGCCCCGGGCTGGACGACGGCAAATCTAGACGATCATTACTCGTATAAGGCAGTTTTGTCACCAAAATAAAGACAATTAGACGTAACATTCAATAGTACAATAACGGTAATAATAATATATTATTAATTTAAATAAGTTTAAAGAGAATAATGAATTACATGAATACTTTAACAGGGCTGATCAAAAGAATCAGTTTATAAAAGAATATTGAAAGTGGAACATCATTTTGTTAAAAGAGTTGGACAGCTGAGTGGGGAGAGATCACAGGGATCGGGTTGAAAGTAAAACGCAGAAGGGACTGTGGAGAATATTTTTTATTGTCTACAATATGCGGTGATCCTCAAATTGTAAGTGGTAAACCCCCGCCCGCCCCCCATTTGGCGGCCCCATCTCCCCAGGGAAAAGGGATTTTCATTCCTATGACAGAGCTGTTACTAAAATCAATTGCAGTTAAAAGAGAATGACACGGAAAGGAAACACGTATTACTCAATATTATTTACTCCTCAACAACCGCACATGGGTGACTATTCACTTTCGCATATGTGTGTATATATAATAATATATATATTTAAATTTATATATATTTATACATTTAAGTACATATATATATTGTATGTATATATATATATATATATATATATATATATATATATATATATATATATATATATATCGTTTGAAAAAATAAATAGAGGCAGACAGAGAGGAGAATACAAAAATCTGGAAATAAAACTGTGTATATAACAAATACATCTATGCCATACTACTTGAAACTGAAAAATACAAACACATGGATTAACGGTTCCAGTAATGGTATCAGTCACAATAAATCCAAAGTTAGAGAGAGAGAGAGAGAGAGAGAGAGAGAGAGAGAGAGAGAGAGAGAGAGAGAGAGAGAGAGAGGGGGGTGGGGTCAGTCCTTATAAACACAACAATGCAACAATACTATAGAAGAAAAGTTACAACGGTTCTGGCCCCCGTCAATAGATAAATATATGGAGAGAGAGAGAGAGAGAGAGAGAGAGAGAGAGAGAGAGATAGCAGCTACTACTTTTAGAAGAGTCTGCCCTTCACCCATCTCTAGAACCATCCTATTGTGGTCTTATTTATTTTTTACCTAGAATTTTTTACACCCCACTTGTATCAAGATGTTGTAGCCGGTTACCTGGTTGTTTTAGAAAGGGTGTTGAGACAGCAACCTACTTCTCTCTCTCTCTCTCTCTCTCTCTCTCTCTCTCTCTCTCTCTCTCTCTCTCTCTCTCTCTCTCTCTCTCCTGGCAGTGTTTCTATCTGCTGAGGACTTGAATGTTTTTTTTTTTTTTTATATTTTTATTGTTCCCATACAAGTGATCCTGTTTGAAAGGACTCTCTCTCTCTCTCTCTCTCTCTCTCTCTCTCTCTCTCTCTCTCTCTACGTATACATAGGACTAAATATCTATTATATTTAAGAACGATTTTCATATGCTTTTATCATAATATCACCATAATTATCACCATCAATGTTCCGTACGCAGATTTATCACTTTTATTTTTAAATTGTGAAAATTCTAAACGTTTTCAAGCAATTTCATACGTCAAGGGCTAATTACATTGACCAAAGGTGACGCAATTTAGGAAGATATGTTGGTTATTTGACTGCTGTGGATCGCAGACAAGGGTTGCGACAGGAAGCTCATGCTAAAATACTAGTTTATAATCGGATTGTTGTTACTGATTAAGCTGGCCTTATGCCAGCACGGGCTCTTGCTCATAGAGCAGCCCGTCATATAATCGGAGGGGGTAACACTTTTTGGAGCCATCATCTCTCAATGATATATATATAATGTATGTATGTATGTATATATGTATAATATATATACTGTATATATATATATATATATTCATACATATATATATATATATAATATATATATATATACATACATGTTTGTATGTATTTTAGCATTCTTGTATGTTCACTCCTCTCCCGACAATCACCTCCCGAGTCATTCCATAATCTACAGTAAAACCTTCCATACACCACCCAGTGGGTATTTTAGGGAGAATCCAACCCCTTTACTCTACGAAAAACTGGCCAACTTCTTGGGTATGGTCCCCCAACCTGTCGTTAAAGGTGCCACCTCAGCTTGTGGCACTTTCCGTAAAAGGTGGGTATTCTCAGCATTTTGTGGTTGTGGACAAAAAATCTGGGTATGGAGGGCACTTTCAGTTGGGTGTTTTTTAAGACCAATGAGGTTTGGGGGCTAAAAGTGGTTTTGCGTGGTGAGAGTGTTTTGTAGACCTCGTTGACAAATGGGGTATTGTTGGTATTGACATTTCTGGGCCCAAAATTATGGGTACTGTGCCCATTTTGCTTGTGGGCGAAATTGCTTGTTTTCGGCTCTCGAGTCCACATGAAAATTTGGGTATTATGTGAACCTTGCGTGACTGAGCAGAAAAGAAAAAACGGTGAGGGCATTGTAGAGGGTGTCGCTAGTTGGCAGGAAAAGTGGGTATGGGGCAAATCTAATTCTATTGACAAGAAAAGTAAGTACTGAGGGCACTAAGTTGCAGCGGGCAAAAACTGAAAGGCACTGATTGCCCTTCGTGGTTGTAGGTAAGACTAATAGGATGTTGTGGGCATTATCTGACATGAGAAGAATGTGGTACCCTCTATGAAGTAGTAAAAGTCCCGAGAGCCTCCATTATACGGTGTGTGGTATTTCTCTTATCTGGCATCCGCAAAGGCATTTATGTAAATGGGCACCGCATACCCACCAAATTGAGCACCCACCTGCATCTCAGGTGTAAATGGGCGGCCAGCACCCGCCCACCCTTTCTTCGGCAATCACCTTTAGACACTCTGGAGATACTTTAGAGGAATACTCCGTTAGCCTTTGGTACAGACCTTAGCTGAATTCCGGGGAAAGATTAACTGGCAAATCTCTCGCTCTCTCTCTCTCTCTCTCTCTCTCTCTCTCTCTCTCTCTCTCTCTCTCTCACACACACATTATGGAAAATTATCTATAGTATATGTTATATATATATACCTGTATATATACAGTATATATATATAATTTTACATGTAGTATAAATAACTTTCCCCTAATAGGTACTGACTTCAGAGGAAAGTCTGGGAAAAACCCCACATTTATCAATTAACGCTGCAAACTTCCACAACATTATTCTCTTCATTCACACACACACACACACACACACACACACACACACACATTATATATATATATATACATATATATCTGTGTGAATCTTGAAATATTTCATTGAGTACAAATACGTGTGCATATATATGCACAAGTAATTTTTTAAAGAAGCGACCGCATCAATGTATACATGTGTGTATACATGCGCTTGAATATGTTCTTCGGATAAGCGAATTACCTTGCACCAGCCGTCACACTGCAGTCATATTTGCACCATCTACTGTAGTCTGACCAATAACCTTTGGCGTGTGTTTATGCGACTGATCCCGGCTCCAGAGCAAATTGCACCTCGCCGTACTTAATTGTCATCATCCATCTTTCTCGTTCTATCATTAATGTTTCTCCCCTCTTTCTCTCTCACATTTCCTCGGCATCTAGCAAACGATAATTGAGAGAACCCGCCTCGCAAATTGCGAGCCGTCATTGCGAACGCGCTCTGGCATTTTCAAACGTTTTCGAATATTTTTTCGGATTGTGAATGTTATTCGCTGAGTGAATTTTAAAACATTTTCAGTCACTTGCGAGCTCCTCTAAACATTCTTCCAAAATATAATTGACATTTTTATTTATTTTCACACATTCTTAGACATTTTCTCTTATTTATTTCGAAACTTTCTAAGACATTTTTTCTCCTTCTACGACTCGATAAAGATTAATCAGAGAGAGCAACATTTTCACCTTCTATGACGAGCAAAGCGTTGTTCCAGAAGTGAGTGTGAGAAAACGTTCAATTATTCCCAATCATTCTTCTACGACTAGCTGAAGGCTAATCCCGAAGTGAATGTGAAGATGTATGAATGTGGGAGTGATAATCTGAGTGTAAAAAGGGATTAGGAGCGATCGTCTGGGCGGGACCTCCTGCAGAGTGTCGCTCGGAAAAAAAAATTAATAAAAAATGGAGATTAAACGCAGTCGATTCCCTTCTCATTTTCCCATCGACTTTTTAAACGAGGGCAGCTGGACCTTTTACTTTTTCTTGGAAAGGCTTGGGACAAAATTTGGTTTCTTTCTCGGAAGAAAGATTATAGAAAAGAAAAGACGATTCACGAAGTAGAATTAAGGACTTAGATATTACTCTACTCATTCAACTTCAAGAATATTGCTATGTCTTCTATCAAAAGCGCGCATGCGCACACACAAATGCTATATCTGTAACGAACCTCTTTACAAGTCCATCGAGCCTTCTGATTATTTAAGGTGAAAGAAACAAATTTGAAAGAAACAAATTCAATTAAATTTTTTTTTAATCTTGAAAGAATGACCTAGCCTGTACGTCTATGTTTTTGCCCTTTTATTCTCTCTCTCTCTCTCTCTCTCTCTCTCTCTCTCTCTCTCTCTCTCTCTCTCTCTCTCTCCAGGAAGTTGCCTCGCCTTTCACTTCATTTTTGTCATTCGACTGCCACCTGCGAGTTACTTTGCATTAAGATTGGAATCAGAAGGGAATGGTTATATTTGCCTGGGTCTTTCTTAACGGGGTTGTCGTCAACTGGCTTCAATGAGTCTGGGTTTAGTCTTCATTTGGCTTTACTGCATCTTGATTAGTCCTAATTACTTGGGTCTTGTTTCAGTCTCGACATCCTGGCCTCAAGTTCTCGGACATAAATCAGTCCTGTCGTGTAGGTTTTGATTTGCTTTTGCCGTTTTGGTTTCAAGACTTAGATTTGGCGGTTTAATTCTTGTTCTCTTTATTTGACCTTAATCTGATCTTCTTGATTTTGTGGTTTAATTCTTGTTCGCTTATTCTGACCTTAATCTGACCTTTTCTGACGTTCGTTTGGCCTTTTTTTCTATAATTTTAGGCCTTAATTTTTGGGTCTATGGTCTTGATATGATATTCTCAGGTTTAAAATACGCCTTAAATATCTTACCTATATTTGAGCTTCAAGTATTTTTTTTTATCATGCATTCTAATCATTTACCGTGGGTCTCAGTCTTATTTCAATCACAGTTTTCTTATCTTATCTGTATTTATTTTTGACTCCAATGGACCTTTCAAAATTTTACTCTGATCTCAAAAACTGGCGAAAGATAAAATAATCTTTTCGTGTTGTCTTTTTTATCAGCATTTAAAAGATAAGTCTTTTTGTGTTGTCTGTTGTATCAGTGTTATTTTCCATGTTGATAAATATCAAAATTTGCTCATAATCATGTCCCATTAATGGTTACAGGCGTAAAGTATACACACACAAACATACACACAACACACACACACACACACATATATATATATATAATAAAATGTATATATATATATATATATATTTATATATATATATATATATATATATTTACTGTATATGTGTGTGTGTGTGTGTGGGTGTGTACAAAGTTACAGCCACGAAGGAAAAGTGAAACCACTGAGATGCTAACTACTTTCGTCTTATTACCAAGACATGGCACAGCAACTAAAGATATACAGAGACAAGGGCGTATATATATATATATATATATATATATGTGTGTGTGTGTGTGTGTGTGTATATATATGTATGTGTATGTATATATATATATATATATATATATATATATATATATATATATATATATATATATATATATGTGAGTATAAGTCCTAAGGGAATACAAAAAGGTTGGGAGGAGGTCACAGAACGGTCAACAGATTAACATCGAAGTCTACCTGTTGGTAATCCTCCTTATAAAGAGAATTACCAACAGGTAGATTTCGATGTTAATTAAATTGAAACATATATATATATATATATATATATATATATATATATATATATATATATATATATATATATATATATCTATATGTGTGTGTGTGTACATACAGGCATACAACACCAATCATACGACAAAATAAAAAGAGGACCACTTGTGAGTGCCAAGATATCCATCGCAATCCATTCGACCTCCTTCTGCCCGATTACTCGCGAAAGCCTGCCTGGAATTTCGTTCTCTTTCGCCCGCCCCTGATTTGATCTACCGGCAAATTCAAGTCCCTTTAATACGAAGAGATTGCAGCGAACTCTCTGCCCTTGTCTGCTGCTTTTAATCGGCTTTTTTTGTCTCCATTTTTTTGCCTAAGTTCTTTCTGAGAGTAAATGCTGCCAAGCTTCTTAAGAGGTGGGTATTGCTGGGTAAGTTCTTTGATACAGTTGTAGGGTATTACAAGTTGTACTCTTTTGAATTCTCTTTGCCGTTTTTCCTCCTTCCTACTTCGTAGAAGCACTACTAAAACAGGTATTTTTAATAGGATATTTCAGGCTATGCTCGTTTTGAATTCGGAGAGAGTTATTTCAAATTATACTAAATTAAAACAAGCTATTATCTCCTAGATGTGGAAGTTGTTATTCTAAGCTGTGGCCTCTCAAAGAAGAGGTTTCAAAAAGCAAAAAAGATGCTTGACTAGGTATGTACAAGTCTTCATCGGGAATACTTTAAACACACCAGAACACAGAAGAAAAAAATAACCGAACATGTCTCCTTAGTGGAAGAACCGATTTGGGAATAGAGAACGACGCTACGAGAGACAAATTACCCTTCTCGGATAAGCGAACTGGTTTTGGAGGTAAACTCAGGTGGGCTACTCAAGTTCGAATCCATCTCTGATAAAACTCTCAGATTTACGAGGAAGAAACCCTGCTTAAACTTCTGCCTCGACTCCAGCCCTCGCGTCTCTGGCTTTGAAGCGCACGTTCGACTCCCGGGAATTTAAGCCTCGCGCCGGTAATAATTCAGCGCAAGACACGAGTTCCTGCATCCAATTAGCAATTTGGCCAATTAGCAATGAGCGCCAATTACCACGAATTATGCGATCGCCTCTTGACGATTGAATCGTAGATACGACATCCCAGTTGCTCTAAATCACCGTTCAAAACATTGCCCAGCTTGGCCGTGATCAAGAGAGAAATGGCTGTTCGAGAACGTCTAGCCTACAGACGTTGTAGATCTCTCAATCTCCTCTTTAATTGAAGGGATGTCGCAAAGTACCACAGACGCATGTCCGTGTTGATATCCTGTCCCATATATATGGTCAGGTTCAGATTGTCATACAACCAGGGACCTGATTTGAAATGGCCTGTTGCAGCAACCTGAATTACTTGTTACCTAAGAGACAGGATCTCTGTCAGTTGTCCGTCACTGCCCCTTAGTGAGAGAGAGAGAGAGAGAGAGAGAGAGAGAGAGAGAGAGAGAGAGAGAGAGAGAGGATTTCTATCCATGCCAAAGTCTCGCCCCCACCCCACCCCCCAAAATAAAACAGAAGAAATAAGACAAGAAATACAACCCGACTTCATGTCGAGATCACCCAAAGTCATGTAAATAAGCCTCTTAGATAGGAATCTGAATGTCCCCCTAGAACTGTTCACTCAAGCGATTCGTCCACAGCATCTCTGTCCTCGGCATCTTTTATCTGATCTGAGAACAAAAAGCACGGCCCGGGAGGATATCTAATCACCTGCATATAATCCAATTAGTAGCCCTATAAACTCAGACATTATCGTCTGCTAGTTAGTTCATCTGATCATATGGTATGGAAATGAGTCACTATGGGTCTGGTCAGTTTCATGCGCACTATGCGAGGCTGGTACTATATGAGATCAGTACTGTGCGAGGTTGTTACAGTATGACTGAGCACTGTGCAAGACTACGGCTTGTATGAGATGGGTATTGAATGAGGTAGGGGTTTTCAGTTTTGATGTACAGTAATATGCATTTTGATGAAGCCCTAATCTCTCTCTCTCTCTCTCTCTCTCTCTCTCTCTCTCTCTCTCTCTCTCTCTCTCTCTCTCTCTCTCTCTCTCTGCAACCCACTCTCTCTCTCTCTCTCTCTCTCTCTCTCTCTCAAGAACTGCAACCCTCTCTCTCTCAAGAACTGCAACCCCTCTCTCTCTCTCTCTCTCTCTCTCTCTCTCTCTCTCTCTCTCAAGAGCTGCAACCCACATTCTCTCTCTTAAGAGCTGCAACCCACTCTCTCTCTCTCTCTCTCTCTCTCTCTCTCTCAAGAGCAGCAATCCACAACAGTTTACTAACAACCAGCTACACAAATAACTATTTAGTCAACGAAAAAACACTGGATTTTAGAGGAAACGCGCCGATGCCCTCCTTT
>NC_089782.1:18183121-18225621 GCF_040412425.1 Macrobrachium rosenbergii
GGGGACGGGAGGGGGGGGGGGCGCTAATTGGGACAAAAAGTGCCCTTTTTAAATCAGCTCCTAGCGGGGGTGGGCACATGGACACTGCTTCTTCTTATAAGCCTTGTGCCCTTTTTAATATTCGCGACCTTTTAATAAATATAGAAAATTACTTCTTATTCTCTGTAAGTCATTACTGACTTCATGTTTGGCACTTTTTTATTTATTTACACATAAAAACTTTGGCTGTCAATATCACAAACATATTCTCAATGACTTATGTTAACTGCAATTTTTTTTACTTATAATCAGTTTCGAATTTTGCACTGAAAGTCAATACTTATAATTCAATCATTCCACTTATCCCAAGCTATTATCTACCTTACTCATTAAAATTTCGTTCATAAGGCTTATATTTTCAACTAAAATATTTTTTATGTTTTTATAGACCTCCATTCCTTAAAAGCAGCGGGCTTCAAAAGGCATTGCCCTCCCGTTCATCAAAGTATGCACGAGCACATACAAAAATTGTGTATCTATTAGTATGTATGCCCGTGCATTTACATAATCCCGTGTTCATTTGGCGAATGGATCCACTTCAACATTGTTTATTCTTCTGACCTCCCAATATGCAAATGCAATCATCTAATTTATAGCCGTGATGCAAATGAGATAACAGCGTCGAATAAAGTTCACTGACTATTGCACAGCGCGTTTTGTGCAAACATTATTGAGAATCTCTCTCATCTAATAATCGTGAAGAATCCTAAATTATATGAATGTGACGATGGGAAATATGCTCATATTTGAGTTTAATTGAAGACGAATTTATTAGAGCAAATTCTTCTTCTCTATCAATGAAGTTAAACCATTTGTTGGCGAGTGACGATAAGAAAAGTTCCCCTGTTTTTCGTTCCGTTCTTCCTCTCTTCGTCTCACTCAAAATGTACACCTCTCTTCTCTTCTTTCTTATTCCCGTGTTTCGTCTCACTCCACCCTTTCTTCTCACTCTCTTCTTTTTTTCCTTCTTCCTCTTTTTCTTGCTTTTATTTTCATCTTCTTTCTACATAAAGTCTTTATGTTAGCAACTATGAATTCCACACTATCCTATTTAGTCCTTCTTCTTCCTCTTCTTATTCTTCTTCTTCTATTCTCATTTTGATCATCCTCCTCTTCTTTTGCTTCTTCCTCTTTATTTGCTTTTATTTTCAACTTCTTTCTACATAGTCTTCTATTTAGCACTTACTATGTCCACCTTTTCCTCTCTATTCCCTGTTCTTCTTCTGCTTCTTCTCTTCTCCTATTCTCCTCTTCTTCTGCTTCCTCCTCCTCCTCCTCCTCCTCCTCCTCTTCATAAGAATCCGTCCTCCTGTCAGCCATGAGAATTCAGGTCTCCCACAACCTTGACTGGTTGTCCGGGTTTAGCTCGCAGCCTCCCCGAACCCTCTAATTTAATTTACCACACCCTGCATTGTAAAAGAGAGAGAGAGAGAGAGAGAGAGAGAGAGAGAGAGAGAGAGAGAGAGAGAGAGAGAGGTGGAAAAAAAAATCACTATTTTAGCCACATCATGAGTAGACAATTAACTAATTTCTCCAGTGCTGAAAAGAGTCGACCATTGATCTACCCACCCACATGAATAGGAGATTCGTTTTTGTAATTAAGTTGTACATTTATCGGCGCCATCTTGGAATATTTTTTCCTACTGCTGATGAACTTTTCGATAAGCTTTGATTATAGGCGTTTTAATTTGGGATGACAGTGTTCCTATTATATGCGAACACTGGCATTTGTTGAAGATTAAGCTCAAAGAAAAAGAATCAAAACATGAATCTTTAATCTGTTCTTTGAATGAAATTGCTATTTTTAGTTTTCTGAAAAGAAAACTATTGTGCCGGCTTTGTCTGTCCGTCCGTACTTTTTCTGTCCCTCCTCAGGTCTTAAACCTACTGAGGCTACAGGGCTGCAAATTGGTATGTTGACTATTCACCCTCCAATCAACAAACATACCAAATTGTAGCCCTCTAGCCTCACTAATTTTTATTTTATTTAAGGTTAAAGTTACCCATGATCGTGCTTCTGTCAACCCAACAATAAAGGCCACCACGGGCGAGCGAGAGTTTCACGGGCCGCGGCTCATACAGCATTATTCGCATACCGAGACCATCGGAAGATAGATCTATTTTCGGTGGCCTTGACTATACGATGTACAGAAAACTCGATTGCTCCGAAGAAACTTCGGCGCATTTTTTACTTGTTGGTGTTACATTCAAATTCCAGAAAGACTACTTCTATAATCTTTAGAGATATAACAACAGTGTTACATTCAAATTCCAGAAAGACTACTTCTATAATCTTTAGATATAACGACAGTTTTACATTCAAATTCCAGAAAGACTACTTCTATAATCTTTAAAGATTTAACAAGAGTATTACATTCAAATTCCAGAAAGACTACTTCTATAATCTTTAGAGATATAACGACAGTGTTACATTCAAATTCCAGAAAGACTACTTCTATAATCTTTAGAGATATAACGATAGTTTTACATTCAAATTCCAAAAAGACTACTTCCATAATCTTTAGAGATATAGCAACAGTGTTACATTCAAATTCCAGAAAGACTACTTCTATAATCTTTAGAGATTTGACGATAGTTTTACGTTCAAATTCCAGAAAGACTACTTCTATAATCTTTAGAAATTTAACGATAGTTTTACGTTCAAATTCCAGAAAGACTACTTCTATAATCTTTAGAGATTTAACGATAGTTTTACGTTCAAATTCCAGAAAGACTACTAATCTTTAATTTGAATAGTTTTACGTTCAAATTCAGAAAGACTACTTCTATAATCTTTAGATTTAACGATAGTTTTACGTTCAAATTCCAGAAAGACTACTTCTAATAATCTTTAGAGATTTAACGATAGTTTTACGTTCAAATTCCAGAAAAGACTACTTCTATAATCTTTAGATTTAGATTCAAATTCAGAAAGACAGTTTTTAGAGATATTCAAACATTCAAATTCAGAAAGACTACTTGTTTAATCTTTAGAGATATAACGACACTTTTACATTCAAATTCCAGAAAGACTACTTCTATAATCTTTAGAGATATAACGACACTTTTACATTCAAATTCCAGAAAGACTACTTCTATAATCTTTAGAGATATAACAACACTTTTACATGGAAATTCCAGAAAGACTATTTCTATAATCTTTAGAGATATAACGACACTTTTACATTCAAATTCCAGAAAGACTACTTCTACAATCTTTAGAGATATAACAACACTTTTATATGGAAATTCCAGAAAGACTATTTCTATAATCTTTAGAGATATAACGACACTTTTACATTCAAATTCCAGAAAGACTACTTCTATAATCTTTAGAGATATAACAACACTTTTACATGGAAATTCCAGAAAGACTATTTCTATAATCTTTAGAGATATAACGACACTTTTACATTCAAATTCCAGAAAGACAACCTCTATAATCTTTAGAGATTTAACGACAATTTTTCGTTCAAATTTCAGAAAGACTACTTCTATAATCTTTTGAGATTTAACAACATCGTTATATTCAAATTCCAGAAAGACTAATTCTATAATCTTTAGAGATATAACGACAGTTTTACATTCAAATTCCAGAAAGACTACTTCTATAATCTTTAGAGATATAACGACAGTTTTACATTCAAATTTCAGAAAGACTACTTCTATAATCTTTAGAGATATAACGATAGCTTTACATTCAAATTCCAGAGAGATTACTTCATTATCTTTAGAGATATAACGACAGTGTTACATTCAAATTCCAGAGAGATTACTTCTATAATCTTTAGAGATATAACGATAGTTTTACATTCAAATTCCAGAAAGACTACTTCTATAATCTTTAGACATAACAGTTTTACATTCAAATTCCAGAAAGACTTCTTCCATAATCTTTAGAGATTTAACGATAGTTTTACATTCAAATTCCAGAAAGACTACTATAATCTTTAGAGATATAACGACACATTTACATTCAAATTTCAGAAAGACTACTTCTATAATCTTTAGAGATTTAACGACACCTTTACATTCAAATTACAGAAAGACTACTTCTATAATCTTTATAGATTTAACGATAGCTTTACATTCAAATTCCAGAGACATTACTTCTATAATCTTTAGAGATATAACGACAGTGTTACATTCAAATTCCAGAAAGACTACTTCTATAATCTTTAGAGATATAACGACAGTTTTACATTCAAATTCCAGAAAGACTACTTCTATAATCTTTAGAGATATAACGACAGTTTTACATTCAAATTCCAGAAAGACTACTTCTATAATCTTTAGAGATATAACGACAGTTTTACATTCAAATTCAGAATTACTTCATTATCTTTAGAGATATAACGACAGTGTTACAAATTCAGAGAGATTACTTCTATAATCTTTAGAGATATAACGACAGTTTTACATTCAAATTCCAGAAAGACTACTTCTATAATCTTTAGACATAACAGTTTACTTCCAGAAAGACTTCTTCCATAATCTTTAGAGATTTAACGATAGTTTTACATTCAAATTCCAGAAAGACTACTATAATCTTTAGAGATATAACACACATTTACATTCAAATTCCAGAAAGACTACTTCTATAATCTTTAGAGATTTAACGACAGTTTTACATTCAAATTCCAGAAAGACTACTACTATAATCTTTATAGATAACGATCTTTACATTAAATTCCAGAGACATTACTTCTATAATCTTTACAGTTTTACATTCAAATTCCAGAAAGACTACTTCTATAATCTTTAGAGATATAACGACAGTGTTACATTCAAATTCCAGAAAGATTACTTCTATAATCTTTAGACATATAACGACAGTTTTACATTCAAATTCCAGAAAGACTACTTCTATAATCTTTACAGATATAACTACAGTTTTGCATTCAAATTCCAGAAAGACTACTTCTATAATCTTTAGAGATATAACGACAGTTTTACATTCAAATTCCAGAAAGACTACTTCCATAATCTATAACTACAGTTTTACATTCAAATTCCAGAAAGACCACTTTAACAATCTTTAGACATATAAATGTTACATTCAAATTCTAGAAAGATTACTTCTATAATCTTTAGAGATATAACGATAGTTTTACATTCAAATTCCAGAAAGACTACTTCTATAATCTTTAGAGATACAATGACAGTTTTACATTCAAATTCTAGAAAGACTACTTCTATAATCTTTAGACATATAATGATAGTTTTACATTCAAATTCCAGAAAGACTACTTCTATAATCTTTAGACATTTAATGATAGTTTTACATTCAAATTCCAGAAAGACTACTATAATCTTTAGAGATTTAACGACATTCAAATTTACTATAATCTTTAGAGATATTTTACAAATTTCAGAAAGACTACTTCCATAATCTTTAGAGATATAACGACACTTTTACATTCAAATTCCAGAAAGACTACTTCCATAATCTTTAGAGATTTAACAACAGTGTTACATTCAAATTCCAGAGAGATTACTTCTATAATCTTTAGAGATTTAACAACAGAGTTACATTCAAATCCCAAAGAGATTACTTCTATAATCTTTAGAGATTTAGAGACAGTTTTAGTAAAACTTTTCGACACCTATGAGAAAAAAAAGAGGTGATTTTGAAACTTCTCTCTAACGAAATCAACGAAATGTCCTTAACATCCTCCTGACGACCTTTCGTGGCCTTCACATTGGTCTTAACTTGAGTCACCTGTCGAAAAAAGGTCACTTGAAGACTGACCCAGCCCTAAATCCATCCCTTGTTCGAGGGAACTGATTCCTCTGCTTCTCGGCTGGCAAGCTCATAATTATATATTGTGCCAAAACATCTTAATAATAAAAAATACAAAATATAACACAAATAATGAAATATTTTGTAATAGAAATAAATACATCAAATTATGGTATAAGGAATTGAATGAATCCGTAAAAGAAATAAAATAGGTTATGGAAAAATGTATTACATAAAAATATGATTAATGACTATAAGGAATATGAAATTCAAAATTTTATTTGTAAAACTGATGTTATTACGAAAAGCCTGTAGAAACACTATTAATGATAATGAGGCTGATAAAAAGAGCAAAAAACTTGACAGTAAATAGAATGACTTAACAAGAAAATGACTTATGATAACACTGACAATAATAACGACCTAACATGATAATAATAACTGATAATTATAAGACAACGGAAAATCCACATTAAAAATAGCCTCATTTAACCGGTGTGCATACCTACCAAATATCAAGAGTCCGATACACAAGGTTACTGAAAACAAAAAGTAGGATATTGGAAATAAAGAAAAATCACTAAATATAATATTGTCAAAAATTAACAAATTTAATTTTACAAGTAAAGGTTAAAATTACTAGATTCAGTTTCATTAAGAATTAGTAGGATGAAAGAGCACATAAGAAAATATGCTTAAAATTTTATTGGAAATTCATATTGAATTTAATATGACAGATACTGCAACTAAGGAAAGATAAATGCTATTTGATACACCCTCATTCAGAATTAACAAGAAGAAAAAGTATCAATATACAGATAAATAGATAAAATCTTTATAATAAGCCAACTAGGCAAACAAAAAACTGAAAAGGTTAATGAGTGCAATTTTAGTAAAATATTAATGAGGTAATTATTACTTTGAAATTATTAGATACAAAATTATCAACATATTCTTAAGATCCACGCAATACAAAAAAATGTTTAAACTAACTTTTACCAGATTTCAGGAAGAAAAGTAAGTCCTACATACGGCTTTAAATGGCAGTTTAAAATTACATTATGATTAATATTTAAAATTACATTGCTGATTGATATATAAAGACTAAAGTTTTAGGAACATTAAAATCTAAATGTAACCACTCAACAAACTGCTTAATCTTTAATGATGATTGCAAGCGTTTTGATAAATGATTCTCTCTCTCTCTCTCTCTCTCTCTCAATCCAGGTGGCTTTCTACAAATAGCTTAACAAGCCCCTTAAGATTCATTCTGTGAATACCTTAACACGCTTGGGTGTGCGTCTGCTTATAAATATAAGCACACTTTTGAAATGTCAATAGTACTGAAACAAATACACAAGGAAATGAACTCTTTGCTTCAGACACATCCAAAATTCACTAATCTGTGAAGATGGTTTTGCCATATTCCTGAGGGTTACGTACCAAATTATTTTCTTTCTTTCTTCATTTCCGCTTCTTTCCACTGTTTTCTTTACTTTTTTATTAATTCAGGTCTTGTTTAAGACCATCAATCTCCTTCCGTCGACCTGCACAAAATCTATTTTTTTTTCAGTTGTATATCAGTGCCCTATTCTAGCCCAGGCCCGAATAAAGCAAGGAAAAATGAAACAACAGAGAAACTGCCACTTATCTCCCTATCTTTTTTTTTATTTGGGTCTGGGCTACATATGAGGTTAGGTGGTACAGTACCATCATGATGCGTCCTCAAGATTCATTGGCGCAGACAGTCGCTTACACCGATGAAAAAAGAAAGGTTGATTTGGACTGCACTTCAACCTTGAGATGAATCTGATAAATGGATCTCGGGGGACTTTTAATGCTCTCTCTCTCTCTCTCTCTCTCTCTCTCTCTCTCTCTCTCTCTCTCTCTCTCTCTCTCTCTCTCTCTCTCTCTCTCTCATATATATAAATACATACATACATACACATACATACATACATACATACATACACATACATACATACATACATACATACATACATACAATATATATATATATATATATATATATATATATATATATATATATATATATACACATACATATACAGATACATACATATATATATATATATATATATATATATATATATATATAGTATATAAATGTATAATTATATATATAATAATATATATATACTGTATATAATATACATACATACATATATATATAAATATATATTATATATATATACATGTATATATATATATACACATGCATATGCATTATATTTGTATGTATATATATATATATATATATATATATATATATATATATATATATATATATATCTATATATATATTATATATACATACATATATATATATATATATATATATATATATATATATATATATATATATATATATTTTGTAAGCATACCTGTACGTATGTTCAAGTATAACCATAGACAATAATCTCAGTTACTCTCTCTCTCTCTCTCTCTCTCTCTCTCTCTCTCTCTCTCTCTCTCTCTCTCTCTCTCTCTCTCTCTCTCTCTCTCTCTCTTTCTTACGAAAGACAAGACAAATGAACCTTGAAACGAGTGCATAAAAAAGAGAGCCAGAATAAAGGGTCAAACTCCATTCCCAACCTTGAAGTGGAAGAAGAAAGGCAATGGCCTCGGACGCTCTTACGAAGTCAGCGGAGGTTTTCCAGCCAACACTGAAACTATCAAACACAGCCACGAATTCCCAGCACACATGCTCGACATTGCAACGATTATATCACCGAAGGATTTTTATTCGTGCTGTTGCAATGGTGAATGCAGGTCGCTTTTTTTATATATATTTTCGTTTTATTACATTTTTACGTGTAGGTATTTCAGTGTAATAAGTAGGATGTTCAAACGGGATGTTTCTTGCTGAATGGATTTGTACCTCAGACAGTTGCTTTTGGAGTTCGTTTCGCTAGCTAGTAATCTACACAAATGCACACACTGTAAATATATACATATGTATATATTTACAATGTAGAATCTACTGGTCACTTTTACCAGATACTTATGTAATTGTAATAGCCCACAATACCCTCTTAACTTCTTGAATTCTTCGCTTTTTGGATATGCTTGTCACTACAAAGCCAGTAGATCAAGTGCAAAGAAATTGAAGTGGCTGTGATGTCCGGTCATTGAAACGAATCCATGTCACCATAATCTGAGTCACGTTTGCCGAACTGACCACGAGGAAGTTAAGAGGGCATTGTGGCTATTACAATTCTACATATATATATACATATATATATATATATATATATATATATATATATATATACATATTCAAATATATGATATATACATATATTCATATATATACTGTATATATATATACACGCCCATCCCCCTTAGATAGCTGGCTCCAGACGTTTTTAAAATTCAAAATGATGCTGCTAGCCCCTTTGTCTTCTCCCCACACCCCCCTTCCTTGGCGAACCACATCACAGTCGACTAATAACCAGGTACTTAAATCGCATCTTAGGTGAACAGAGGAACAATGGGTTTTAGAGGGAAAATTTATTTATTAGATACAAATATCAATTTTGATTAACCTCTCTCTCTCTCTCTCTCTCTCTCTCTCTCTCTCTCTAAAAAGTTAGAAAGTACCTTACTCGTAAAACCTTTACCTACTTACACTGAAGTAAAAAGAAAAAAGAAACAGAGTGATGAAAACTGATCTCTCTGGTTGCCCAAAAGAACTTCGCAACTGATTGCCAAAATACCTCGATTTGTTTTCTTAAACACAACTGTTAAACAATTTTTATTTCTTTATTTGCTACAAAATAAAAATTATTATTATTCTTTGTCGTTTTAGGGTATCTAGTTCTATATCGATACAAAAGAAAAGTGAGTTATTTATAATATCTACGACTGAAGTCTAGTAACAATTTTTGAGAAAAATCACACAATCACTCATATAAGCTAAGGCATCTTAGGATAACGTCCGCGTTAAATACACATACACACACAGGCATATAAATTTCACACACACACACACACACACACACACACACACACATATATACATATATATATATATATATATATATATATATATATATATATATATATATATATATATATATATATATATATATATATATATATATATATATATATACACACACACACACTAGAAAAGAGAGAGAGAGAGAGAGAGAGAGAGAGAGGATGCTTCAAGCTTCAAGGTGGCCCAAATATAAATGACACAAGACATTTCTCTTTACTATCTTCCATTTCATAAACATTTTAATTTGCATGCAGTCATGTTCATTTTAATAACATTCGTTACATTTAGAGAGTGGTGGTCGGGTTTTATGCCTCCGCTTTTAACAGCCTCTCCTCTAACGTATGTGATGTTACTCTGACACGTTATTATGAAATTTCTTATGGTCCAAAGAATCTTCGTGCGCATATGCAAGAGCACCCAACATACACGTGTACACACACACACATATATATATATATGTATATATATATATTCATACATATAATATATACTGTATATATATATATATATATATATATATATATATATATATATATATATATATATATATATATATATATATATATATATATATATATATATATATATATATTTTAACAAATCTATAATGTGTCTATGTCCATTGCACTTGTACTTGCCAGATGCATGTCTGAATGTATGTTTTTAATTATAGTTTTTAATCTGAAACTTTTTAATCTAACAACTAATGTAGACTTATTCACTACAACATTAGTCTATTATTGTTGTTATTCTTGCTGTTGTTCCTACTACTGGTCTTTTAACAATCATTTTTCCTAAACTGAAGAATGCCTTTTATACTAAACCGGCTTACATCCGTAGCTGTTAAAAGACTCACGAAGCATGACTTTACCCGTCTCTCTCTCTCTCTCTCTCTCTCTCTCTCTCCTCTCTCTCTCTCTCTCTCTCGTGTTAAGCAAGCTTTTAACGAATTTGGACTTTTCATTGTCACTATTCATAACAGCCATTTCATCTTATAGGTTAAAAAAACACGCACACACAAAACAACATGAGTTATAAAATGATGCCTTTGGGTACTCCACTTTCGACAGAATTTTTCACAAAGTTTCCACACACAGTTAGCAATAGAGAAGTCGCCGGCTTATGAATGATGTCAGTTTAAGAGCAAAAAAGAGAACAGAAGAGTCTCTAGACTTATGCCTTGGGGGTACCTCTTTATAGATTGTGTCACCTTCTTACCTGTACAAATGGTGATGCGTCACTGCCCATAATAGGCGCCTTATCCCATACGCATACAAAAAATTTATATACATAATGTACAAAATTAGTTCTACAGCAACGTAATGGGGACTCCATGATCTAAAGAATTTTTCTACTCATTTGTTGACGAAGATGGTTTCAGTCCGCTGATTAACGAAAGCAAAAATAGTTGCAATCTCACTGAGAAACCTGAAGGGTTTAGACACGTGTATAAGGGAAATTTTCTGGTTTGAGATTTCTGTCAAGTTTTTATGTGTATAACTGTGAAAGTTAATCTATTTACTTAGGCAAAATTCTTTGATACATAGTTCTGTCCATCTCATTAAAACAAACAAAGCGAAAAAATCAATCTACGATTCTAAACATACTTTAGGATATCCTCCAGCTAAGAATTGGCATTTTCTCCCCAAGAGAAGAAATAAGAATATCGATTAATTCTCAAACTAGTTGCAAGTACAAAAGCCTTCGGAGACCACAAACCTCCAACACGGCTAAGCAATTGACTCAAGTCTGAAAAAGTCGGGTCTACCCAGACGCATTCCTGTCGCTCCCAAACCTATTAATTTGTTTCGAGGAAATCCACACATAACTTCTGGAACAATTTGGCGACAGATAAACGAATCGAATCATAATCAAAATCTTTGTCGACGGCAATATAACGAAAAGAAAAAGGTTGAAAAAATGAGAGGCCTACTCATATGCCTCAAGGAGAAATCAGGCCAAATGTCAGCCATCTTTCTACTCGCAAAGATTCAAAAGCTTTTGACTTATTGATGAGTAACTGAGGTACCTCAACCACCTATCTACCCTTGAAGGAAAAAATGAGGATTCAAATGCATCCCTGATATTGTGGTATATTTTTAAATCTTGCATTTAATGCTTTTAAATCCCGGTGTTCACTTATTTACTGCGAGGTGAGGACTACGCAGAGACAGCTTCCTGTCCATAAACTGAACTAGGAAGGATATGTAAAGCGATATAAAACAGAGAGGGTCCAGGCACACACCTTGGAGATCTCTGTCATCCTCTTAAGTACAAGTATCACATACGTTGACTGATTTAGGAATAGAAAACACGTTGGGAAAATAAAAAGCACAAAATATATACAAGTGTCTCATACACATCGCCAGGGAAACTCATTTACGTTAATTTAATTAATAGAAAATATTGTTATAAAAAAGTAAAGTATATTTAAATATGGGGCCCTATACTTATGCTTAGGAACTACGTACAAAGGATTTTGCCATTTTAAGGTAATACTTTCTCACTGATTTATTAGCCTACAGTTTCTTATTACCAATGGGTGTATACTCATCAAAAAAAAAAGAGAAACGAGAAAGGAACAAAAAGACATGAAGAAAAGAGGATCGTGGACATAAGCCTTGGGTTATTCACTACTTAATACTCATCGTATCATTATTATAACCTCGGAACCTCATACCTCAGCGCAGGTAGGTACATTTTAGTAAAGTATTCATTTGCCCTTTTTTTACTTTATCCTAAACACATCCCTGACTTGACGTTCTGGTGTGAATAATGCCTATAGACTGCATGACGGTAATCTCTCTCTCTCTCTCTCTCTCTCTCTCTCTCTCTCTCTCTCTCTCTCTCTCTCTCTCTCTCCTTTAGTGGAACAGTCACTTTTCGGGAGAAAGGAAATGCTGTACTAACCTATTCCTATAGACAATTTATTAGGTAATATAGGTAAGCTCTCTCTCTCTCTCTCTCTCTCTCTCTCTCTCTCTCTCTCTCTCTCTCTCTCTCTCTCTCTCTCCCCCCCTTTAGTGGAACAGTGCTTTTCGGGAGAGATGAAATGCTAACCAATTCAAGAGAGAAAGATGATTTAACGGCTCACTTTTACGAGAGAGAGAGAGAGAGAGAGAGAGAGAGAGAGAGAGAGAGAGATTCCACGTGATCCATATTTTTTTTCGCTCATATGTAATCAATCTTCAAAGACCATCGCAGGTGGTTTCTCCTCACATCCGGGTAACAGGGTCCTTATCACAATACAGCATCTAACCACAAAGTTCCCGTTCTTCCTTGAAGGCGTCTTTAAAATATGGAGAAGTGGAAAGGTTAATTAAGGATAAAATGCGTGCATTTCCCTGAAATGCGAATATTTCGCTGAATTGCGAATATTTCGCTGAATTCCGAAAAGCGAACATTTCGCTGAAATGCGAACATTTCGCTGAAAGATGAATATTTCGCGGAAATGCGAATATTTAACTGAAATGTAAATAGTTTGCTGCAATGCGAATATTCCGCTGAAATGCGGATATTTTGCAGAAATGCGAATATTTAGCTGAAATGCGGATATTCCGCTGAAATGCGAATGTTCCGCTGAAATGCGAATGTTCCGCTGAAATGCGAATGTTCCGCTGAAATGCGAATATTTCGCTGAAATGGGAATGTTTTGCTGAAAGACGAATATTTCGCCAAATTACGAATAGTTTACTGACATGCGAATATTTTGCCGAAATACGAATATTTTCCTGCTACTATTACTGCTACTAGCAGTACCAGTATTAGTTGAACTATCAATATTAATATGATTATTATTATTATTATTATAAACTGCACATTTATACTGAACAAGACCATGAACCTGATGATCAAACTTCCATCAAAAAATTAGAAAAAAAACTAAAAGTGCTTCCAAACGATTGAAATATGATCTGAAATAAAAGAAACTCATTTCCGCCTCCCAATCTGAGAACCAGCAGGGGATGAGCACTTTCAGAAACGCAGAAACCGAAAATCTTTGGCTTCCTGTAGTGTAAAACGCCCTGGTAACCTTTCGTTCGGAAGATGTAAAAAAAAAATATTATAAAAAAAAAGGTGAAAAGGGTTTGTGATGGACATAGATGATTGTCTTTACGGCACATCCTCCCTTCAGCAAAAACAGAAAAAAGGTATGATAGGCATGGATGAACTTTAAAATTGTGTGTGTGTGTGTGTGTGTGTGTGTGTGTGTGTGTGTGTGCGCGCGCGCAAATCTGACGGGCACATATGATTTTCATACTCTCTCTCTCTCTCTCTCTCTCTCTCTCTCTCTCTCTCTCTCTCTCTCTCTCTCTCTCTCTCTCTCCACGGTTAAAGTGATGGGCTTGAATATCTTGACAGCAAACCATTTTTACAGCTCTCTCTCTCTCTCTCTCTCTCTCTCTCTCTCTCTCTCTCTCTCTCTCTCAGTAATTAAAGTAATAGGATAGATAATTTACCTCTTTACTGCCCCAGGTTTCTAAAACTCTGGATCTCTCTAATTGATTACTGACGTACACACGAATTATTTTTACAGTACACAACTTTCATTAGTCTCTCTCTCTCTCTCTCTCTCTCTCTCTCTCTCTCTCTCTCTCTCTCTCTCTCTCTCTCCACCACTACCTTTTTCTATAGACGAACCCACCATCCAGCCCCTTGTTCTATTTTATCTTAACGACATCAGTGCAGTGAGTTTATCGACACGTCGAAAGTTTACGTTTTCAAAAAAAAAAAAAAAAAAAAGGCTTTTTAAAAAGTTCAGACAAAAGCGGCCTTCCCCCTCCCCACAACCCCTTACTTATTCCCCTTCCCTACATCCCTTCCCTTCTTCCCCTTTCTCTCTTTTTGTATGGGAGAAGGTGTAAGGAGATTGCGCTGGTCGTTTTTATCAGGATGCTGTAATCGTGTTTTGGATCAGAGGATACTTTCAAGATCATTCTGTGTAAGGAGGATGTTGTCAACATACAATTCTCTCTCTCTCTCTCTCTCTCTCTCTCTCTCTCTCTCTCTCTCTCTCTCTCTCTCTCTTATCTCTCTTATTATATATATATATATATATATATATATATATATATATATATATATATATATATATATATATATAAAAACTCATTAACATTTGGACCATGCAGTCCTAATTGGAACGTTGGAAAACGTTTGTTTTATGGCGTATGAACAGGTATTGCTTGATTGTGAGAGAGAGAGAGAGAAGAGAAGAAGAGAGAGAGAAGAGAGAGAGACTGAAAAACTATTTTACGACTAAATAAACACGTACGTTTTGAAAGTGAGAGAGAGAAGAAAGAAGAGAGAGAGAGAGAGAGAGGAGAGAGAGAGACTCATAAATTATGTCATTTATCTCGAACATAACAAAACTCGGGCATAACAAAAGACGTCCAACAGAATGAAACACAGGAGTCCGTTTCGCGGTCTTTTTGTTCCGCACCGCCATCCCTCCGGTACTCACTTCTTTATCTGCCAAAGCGATTCCTTTCATCGTCTTTGGAAATCCCTCGCTCCTGTACGGCAACAGGTGTTTCGTGGTTCCTTCTAAGGTTAAAAGAAAAAATACAAATCCTACTGAGCAATTTTAAGAAAGGGAGAATCCTGAAGTCTTCGCATAGATGTTGGAATGTCAATAGAGAGTTAAGATTTACAACCGGTCGTGGCGTGCGCCATCTTTATTTTGGAAGTACTGAAAGCTCTCTCTCTCTCTCTCTCTCTCTCTCTCTCTCTCTCTCTCTCTCTCTCTCTCTCTCTCTCTCCATGTGTCGACAGGTCTTTTCTACAAGTCTAAAGCAAACCTTTTCAAAGACTCTCCTCTCTCTCTCTCTCTCTCTCTCTCTCTCTCTCTCTCTCTCTCTCTCTCTCTCTCTCTCACTTTGTCAAAACGTACTTGTCTACAAGTCGTAAAATAAAATATGTCAAAGCCCCTCTCTCTCTCTCTCTCTCTCTCTCTCTCTCTCTCTCTCTCTCTCTCTCTCTCTCTCTCTCTCTCTCTCTCTCTGCAAACGATACTATTTAGATTTCAACTTTTCATGAACGTCCCCGTCCCCTCTCTCTCTCTCTCTCTCTCTCTCTCTCTCTCTCTCTCTCTCTCTCTCTCTCCGGTAGAGCTGCGGACTGTCACTCGATGGGCCGGAGTTCAATTCCCCCGGCCGGCTGATGAAGAGTTAGAGGAATTTATTTCTGGTGATAGAAATTCATTTCTCGCTCTAATGTGGTTCGGATTCCACAATAAGCTGTAGGTCCCGTTGCTAAGTAACCAATTGGTTCTCAGCCACGTAAAATAAGTCTAATCCTTCGGGCCAGCCCTAGGAGAGCTGTTAATCAGCTCAGTGGTCTGGTAAAACTAAGGTATACTTAACTTTTCTCTCTCTCTCTCGTTATCTTTTATGACATCCTAAATTTTCTTGAATCATTCTGCAACATTTTGTCGATAATTTCACGGTACCCTTGAGAGAAAGACTGACTATAAGATAGTAATTTATCTACAACTCCTCTCTCTCCCACCGGGACATCACAGACTTCAAACCATATATACGCACCAACATACACAAACACACATCTCTCGTTTATGACCCGCCACTAAGGTCATTAAAAGCAGCGCAAGGAAGGTCAGGCCTTAATTAAAGGGGGGTCCCCTTGATTTATTTGGTGCGATAAACACCAACGATGGAAGATCTAGGCAACGCTCTAGATGGAGATGAAGATAGTACTAATGGTCGGTGTCGCTTTCTTCAGCTTCTGTTCGACGCCGGGGCGAGGGGAGGGGAGGGGAATGGAAAGGAAGAGGAGGGTAGAGGGGAGGGGAGGGGAGGAGGTTTAGGGAGGGAAGAGTAGGAGAGAGGGAGGTTGGTCTAGAAAGATGGTTTAATTTATAGCTTGTTAATGAATGCATTATTCGTTAAGTGATAGTTTCCTGGAAATCTGGTGGAGGATGCATAAACACGGAGAGATTTGAGCTTGCCTGTGCTTAGAGACGGTGAGAGATGGAGAGACAGAGATTCTGGTTTGAGAGAGTGTGCGTGTTTGTGTGTGTGTTTGTGTGTGTATGAGAGAGAGAGAGAGAGAGATTCTGGTTTAAGAGTGTGAATGTGTGTGTGTGTGTATGTATAAGAGAGAGAGAGAGAGAGAGAGAAGAGAGAGAGAGAGAGAGAGAGAGAGATGCCCCAAAAGGTTGTCATTACCCAATGAAAGGTTTGCAGCGTATGATTCTGTACCGCCAGCGTCAGTCCACCGTCGCCGGTTGCAATGCTACCAGCCGAGTTGCGTGACTTTAAAACACTTCATCAGAAACTGCCAAACACTAAAGATGCCGTAACTGGTTTTTTTTCCCAATGTCCTTTTTTACGTCTATGAACTGAAAAGGTAAATAAAATATAAGTGAAGTCACTAATACTTAATTATTACTGACTTATATCCTGTATTTATATATATGTGTATATATATAACGTATGTACACACACACACTCATAATATATACATATATATGTGTCTGTGTGAGCGCTTGCGTGCGTGTGCATGTGTGTGTGATGGGGCTCCTGCTGGCTAGAGAGCCAGGGTTCGATTCCCGGCGAAGTGTAGTGATTTGGACACGTTCCGTAAAATCATTTATGCCTTTGTTGACCTAATCAATGAATTATATATACCAGGTAGTTGCTCAATTGTACTGAGTCGCTGCAATTGTGTAAACAAAAAGGGTAACATCACCTGGAGAAACCACCCTCACTTCTGAGAAACATATATATATATATATATATATATATATATATATATATATATATATATATATATATATATATATATATATATATATATATATATATATATATATTACACATTTATTGGTGCAATAGAAAATTTCATCTACATCAACACAATCCTTCAATTCCTCCGTGTATTTGTGGTGTCTAAAACAAATTATTCTTTCAATCATCTTCACAATTTCCTTCCTCATTTTCTTACTTTTATTCGCTCTTAATTTCCAGTTTGTCTAGTCTGCTATCCACCCATCATGATGAATGCCAATACTTTATCTTACCTGTATCTAGATAACATTTACAGATAAGAGCCACATGTGCAAGAGAGAGGGAGAGGGGGAGAATGGCTATATGAGGAGCCAAGCAGCTTTTGATAATGTTGCCTATAAAATTAGAGAGAGGTGACAGTCTTGTGCATTTTTTATATGACAGTTTGAATGTCAACACGTTGGGATGGACAGGAGGCAAAGATAAGCACAGGAGAGAGAGAGAGAGAGAGAGAGAGAGAGAGAGAGAGAGAAGTGAAAAAACGTAGTTGGTAGCCTTGAGGTATGACAGAGATGTCAGCCTACTGGAATTTTGGTATGCTTCATCTCCTTTATAAATTGCATCGCATTAATTGCTTACCATTATTTACCGGAGATGCGATGCAGCATAAGCCCCCTTGAAAGAGAGAGAGAGAGAGAGAGAGAGAGAGAGAATTTTTGTACGTGTTCTGTACCATCTGACCCTTTAGTCACCATTGGAGAGAAAAATAGAGAAATATTTAGGAAAGATAGACAATAATTCGTCAGACCATCTATCATTACATATATATCTATCTATACAGATATATAATTTAATAGAGAGAGAGAGAGAGAGAGAGAGAGAGAGAGAGAGAGAGAGAGACCTCATCTCCCCCCCACATTATGCAAATCGTCCAAAGACAAGGCTCCGAGGAGAGACGGTGTTTTAAGATGCCGAAATCGGTCTTTCGTTCCGCGTACGTAACTTTTAAAAAGTAGAGCGACTGTTCTACTTTTTATGGAGGTAACCGAAAGAAGGAGCGATCTTTCTATCCCCTTTCGCTCGCTACCTGCCGTCAACTTCAGACTGACTAAGTAAGTAACTACTCCGGTTTGCAACGAACAATTTCAACGGTTTGGTCGCGGTCCTTCCTGTTCCTCGGTTCCCTTGGACTTTCTGAATCATGATGAGTAATTAACAGGTTGGGCGTTATGAAGACTAACAGATGCTTTTGAAAGGAGTATGTTCAGATTTTTTTATAATGCTTTTACAGCCCTTACTCTTCTCTCTTTGCTATCTATTCTTCAGTAATGTTTGTAAATTACGATTATCCATGATAATAATAATAATAATAGTTCACTTGCGTGGTTATTGAATCCATGATGGTTTTTACTCCTGGCAGCCATTTTCCTCTAAAATGTCTTACTCAGATAAATTATATTCTTCCTTTTGCAGAACAGAATAGAATAGAAAATTTATGCCAAAGGCCAAGTGCTGGGACCTATGAGGTCATTCAGCGCTGAAAGGGTAATTGACAGGAAGGAGGTCTGAAAGGTGTATCAGCAGGAAAACCTAGCAATTGCACTATTAAACAATTGTTAACAGGGATGAAAAGTCAGACTGAAGGAAGGGAATAAACGGATGTACAGTAAAAGGAATGAAACAAGTTGCAGCTTTGAGCCGAAGAGTCGCTGCAAAGTCCCTTTAGTAATGCCTAAAGTGCACCACGTGAGGTGCACTGGTGGCACCACCCCCTATAGGGTCTGCCTTTTGTAAGAACATTGCAGCATCACAAGGTACTAGTATATTACAGTTCTTGAAAACTCTCCTCTGCCCACTGCAGAGAGAGAAAAACAAAACTCTCACCTGCCTCATGGTAACATTTCTTCACACTGGTGTAGGTTTAGAACGAACGTTGCCGCTTACACTAAGTCAAATTAATTCTGCAAAAGATTATGATTAAAATCTCAACTGTCGTGACATTTACTGACCCGCTTACTTTATCAGAAAAATAACCAGAAGGAGAAACTGATGTATCCTGATAAGATTTAAATCTTAAGGGTCATGTCATAAATATGTAATAAGACAATTACTTTTGTTTCTTCTTTTGGTGTGGGGGGAGGGGAGGGGAGGAGGGGAGAGAGGTTCTCTGCACAACCAAAGAAGAAAATACATGACGAGAAACTGATAAATGGAATAGTCATCTCATTTTAAGCTGTGGCATAATTATAATATAAAACAAAATGTCAAATGTCAAAAGACACCTTTGTTATTGTGCTTGGAAATTCAGAATCCCACCAACGGAATAGTGATGTCAAAATTTATTCATATGCTTTCAAGTTGCGGCTAACGGGCCCTTGCCCAAAAACACACTACCCCCACCCTCCCAACAAAAAACAAATCCACCCCTCACCCTCCCCAAAAAAAAAAATCACAATAAACTTTGGAACTATAAACAAATACCGGCCCACAACTGGTCCCCAAAATTAAAAGATATCAGAATTTCTCCAAAAATACAAATATACATGAAAATTCCTCCATAAGCCTTCAAACTTTAGCCAACACAAAACACACCTTGACACGACGATTTCTCTACATGCATCCAAATTACAGACAACCTGCTTTCGCCCATCCTCATCAGATAATGCAAACAGACGTCAAAACGCCTAAATTTGGTTTCAGGTTACTGAGCACAAATTTAAAATTGCAAATAGCTGCTCGAAAACGAAAATAGCGGGAGCTGCCGGGTAATGACACAATTCCAGCCTTTTTTGCGCTCAATCACAGGTATCAGTTCGAATCAATAAACTTCTCAATCCAGCACAGTGGTTCTCAACCAGGGGGGAATTTCAGAGTTTCGGCGGGGCTGGGGAGAACGGGAATTGTGACCACAGATTAACAGGCTCAAACTGACTCTAGGACCACACAAAACGCAGTGTGCATCAGTCCACGCTACTAAGAGGTCACGCTGGGCTTTCTCTCTGCTAGCTTGTTTGTTTGTGTTAGTATTTTGTTGCATATTATTTGGAATGCACCTTCTGAGGCAGACAATTTTGGAAAGGGGGGGAATGACACTCTGACATATGGTGAAAGGGTGCACGGGCCAAAAAGGTGGTTGAGAACCATTAATATTCTAGCAGACGGTTTCGTTCGTCCAGTTTTTCTGTGACTACTTCCGTCATCATCATCATCAAAGATCATCACCAATTATTTGCTTCTTCTTCTTTAGGTTCCTCGTCGTCATCTTATTTACCTTTATAAGGTTTACTATTATAATCGTATCTTTTCATTGTAATTATTTTCTTCTCTTCAGTTTCTTCTTCCTCTTTCTCTTCTTCCTTCTTTTCCTACGTTCTCTTACTCTCATCACCATCTATATTATAGTCATCATCGTCATCCTCGCCATACTTTTCTTCTTCGCCCTCTTCTCTCTCCCCGTTTGATTCCTCTCATTCCTTTCTCCTCGTCTCCCCTTTATTCTCCTCATCATCATATTAAACATTATCATCATCTTTTTATTATTAAAAATTTTCCTCATCTTCTATTCCTTCTCCTTCGAGTTATCATCCTCTTTTTTCTCCTCTACTTCTGAAACGTCTGGCAAAAGTAAGGCGGACGGAGCAATTGCGCCACTCTTCGACTTACTCTAGAAATGACTCCAGTTTTGAAGTCGAAGATTACAAGTCATCTGAAGGCTATCGGGCTATTTAAAACCACGGTCTCATTTCTTGCTCTGTCTATGGCCTCTTTTGCAGTAAAGCAGCCAGTCTTTATTTTTTTTTTCTACTTTTATTAGTTTATTCTCTATTCTGATTTCCTTGTCTCTATTTTGGATACCTTTTCTTGTACTTGTTAATCTGGGGCCAATCATCATAAATCGCAGTTATTACTAGATTCATCATTAGGTTATTGAATGGCTTCCCGGTGTTTGCACAAGCGATTAAAACTCATTTGTGGAAGTAGGGTCTGTCTTAGACTGGATTCTTAATCTTACTTATCGGAATTTATCTTCAGAACTCTTTCGAGTCGTCGCCTTATCAATGCGGTTCCAAAATTGTCATGTATATTTACATAAACATTCCCAGGGAAACGGGAGAGAAACGGAGGGGAGAGAGAGAGGGGGGGAAGGGAGAGAAAGTGGAGAAGATGAATTTGGTCCTTAACTTTGGTCCTTGATGTAACAAAATTCCTTTTCCCCATGAGGAGTCATTAATATTCCTTCACCTATCCATCCTCCTGTCTTTTCTTCATCTTTTTCAACTCCTCCACCTCCTCTCCCTATTTCATATTTTCCTCCTGCCCCCACCTGCTCTTCCTTCTCCATCACTAAAATTCCACCTCCATCTCCTTCTTGTACTCCTTCACCTCCTCATCCACCCTACCTCCACAACTATCACTAATACGTCTTCTTACACCTCCACAACTATCACTAATACGTCTTCCGCCTCCTTCTCCTCCTCCTCCTCCTCCGCCTCCTCCTCCTCCTCCCCCCTCCCCCTCCTCCTCCTCCACTCTTCTAATATCTGTAGGCGCCGACTTCTTGTTCTCCGCCGTGGTCCTGAGATGTCTATCGGGAGGAGAATTAAGGGTTGCTAGGGCAGGTGAGTGTACATTCTCAACAACAAGAAAGGGAAGAAGAAATGGGCCTGACTACCGACTGACCAGCTACTGTTGGAGAGGTTGTCGGTGTTTGGGTCTTTTGTGTGCGCGTGCGTTGAGTGTGTTGGACATTTGGAAGTACTCCACTTGAATATGCTGTTTGGTTTAATTTACATATACTGGAGTTTATCATAGCAGTAAGTAATTAGATGAATCTATTGGACTGCTGCCGGAGACTGAGATGGGTATGAGGCTAGCAACTTCATTCCAGAGCACTCGCTGAAAAACGGAAGGGTAACCTTTCCAGAGACGCTCCTTCTATGGTGAAGAGGGCGTACAAGTGAAAATTTAAAAAAAAATTATACATATATATATATATATATATATATATATATATATATATATATATATATATATATATATATATATATATATATATATATATATATATATATATATATATATATATATATATATATATAGTCGACAGATTCTTAAACTTTACTGTTACAATTTCCGAAAAGGGCACCATTTCACGAACATCTTAAAAATAAGTAAATTATTGCATATAATGAATAGGGAGCGCATGTACCCAGTTCCACAAATTATCTCTCCTGAGAGAGAGAGAGAGAGAGAGAGAGAGAGAGAGAGAGAGGCTGTATGCAAATAAAGGAGCTGACGAAAGCGGCAAATTGCAGGAATCGGTCGGAAAATGAAAGTAATTTTGGGTCGGCATTTTCAGCAAAAAAATTAATCTATTGTGATTTGGTTCACCTGACCACTGCATCAAAAGCTTTTCAGAAGAACACTGTCAGTATAACGGTAAATTTCTGTAAAATGAACAGTTGACTGTATGTCAGGCTGGAAGAAATTGTTTTATTTATTATAAACAGACAGCACTGAAGCTCTTACTAAAAAAAAAAGAAAATTATACGTTACTGTGGTTACCAGGTAAGTGAAAGTAATCTAATTTTCCCTAAAGAAAAAAGAACTGAAAGGGGAGGTTTGAGATGAATGGAGATTTGTGGAAATGAATGACATGAGGGGCGGAATTTCGTGGTAACCCTTCGAGTTGCAAGGCGATGGAGGCGGTAATGATGATGACTCTTAAGAGACTGCAGAAAAACTTTATTCTGTATAATCAATAAAGGTATTATTTCAATCAATGTACTGGAAAATATTCAGGTTCATAATCACAGTAATATTCACAATGCAACAGTAAAACTGCCCTCAAGTATTTTAAACCTTTTGGCAAAATGACATTCAAAAGCACATGAATTTGCTGTATGGTATGCAGACTTTAAATATACACCAACGTCACCAACCACTTTTTACCGACATAAAAAAAAAACTTTATTTTTCCTGTCAGATTTTATTTTAAAAATTTACATATCTGTCATCTTTACCACAAATAACGAGTTTTGACAGGTAACTTCCAAACACAAAATACCCATAACCTAAACATTTCTTTTAAAAATCCACCTATATTCCAAAATTACTCTTGTTCTGGATTCCCGATGAATATTAAATGAACGAATGTACGCCAGTTCCTGATTGCAGCCCTCTTAGATTTACGATTGTACTCCAATTCCTGAATGCGAGAACGAAGGTCATCATTTGCACATTCCATCTGGGTGCTGAATATTTCGCATCTCTGGCAATTCATGTCTATTTACTTAACAATGTCTCATGGAATGTGAATACGCGATTGGCATCATGGATGATATTTTATTATTATTATTATTATTATTATTATTATTATTATTGTTACTGAGTTTCCTCTTTTTTATAACTGATTTTTCTTATCCAATTTTGCAACCTGCTTTCCTCTCCAAATATGACAAATATCGGCATGTTACTGGCAGAATGCAGTAGCCTAGAATAATCAATTATTATCATTATTATTATTATTATATATTATTATTGAAACTTCACACATTCATGAAAACGCTAAAATATAATTAACTATTAAAGCAAACTTTCAACGAAATATGAATCGATGTTCCAAAAGATACTAACATATAAATTTTAACGACTGCCTTAAATCAGCAAGATTTAAAAACATATTTGAATAAATGTCTGTCAGTATGTTTTTATGCTGTAAAATTAAGTTATACTGGAAATGCAAATGCATATTCGTTCACATATTGCAATATTACTGTACCCCAATTTAGCGCACTTTGTTGGCCATGAAAAATATCGCTGTTTACGATCAAATATGCAGTTATCAGAGATAGAAGTAGATCTTGCCAATATCTTCGCGTCAATAAAACCACAGCTAACAACTACCTTTTATAACTTTACCGATCTACAGTTTCACCGAGGCAGACTATCCCTCGAAGTATAGAAGGCGCCTCGCATTAGACTTTTATGAACACTTTCGATTTACGCGCCACTTCCAACGACAGCAATATATACGGTATACGCTTCCATTTACATTATTGGAACGCGCAGGGGAAAATGAGCCGTCTCGACTGTTGAAACAAAGTTCTTCTCGGTATGGCACTGAAAGTGATTGTTTATGACTCCAGGAGAACCGCTTTTTCTTTACCTTCGGTAGCTTGTCTTCGATGACTAAAGAAGCAAGCTTTACTTCAACACCGATGGAAGTGTACAGTATTATTAGCATTGCTACTGTAATCCAACACTTACTACTGCTCGTATTGATCTAACTTTTACAGTCTGTGATTGTCAGTAACTTTACCCAAACCGAACGTATTACGAACTTCAACCCTGACAACAAAATAAAACCATATAGAATGGAAGTTCTAGAGCACCATCTGATGAAGTTATGGAGATTTTCTTATTTATCCTATAACTTCCCTATTGCAAATATTTCTTAGGACAAAAAGTTGTATTTCTGTCGCAAAATTGACGGATTTTCCCTTCAGCTTTCTATATGCGTATGTCTCAACAGCTGTAAGAAAAAAATACATTAATTATAATTAACATTTCCATTCATAATACGCTTACGTTCATGGACCAGTCTAAAATGCCAATAAGAAAGCTCAGCTAAACAGAATGGTGCATGTAAACCATTCTTTTGAATAGTACATGTAGAACCTTTCCGGAAAATAATCCCACCAGAACCATTCTGAAGAACAGTACATGTAAAATCATTCTAAAACTTAATCACGAACTGATTATATTGTAATTCTAAAGAATGATGAAAGTCACCAGTTCATGCCCGTAGAAGACATTAAACATCGTCAAAACAATTTTGTCGAAATCTCAAGTGCATAGCATCACTAATTTCCTTTGTAGATCAACCTACATTTAACAACAGCTGAAAACTGATGCTGATTTCTGCACAGCTGCTGCGATAACCTTGATGGAATGTTGTCTTAACTTTGAACACCTTCAATAATTTTCACAATATGGTTAAATTACGACAATTCGGCCGAAATTATCACGGCGAAACCACATCTGACTGGTTGCGGTGATTTCAATGCCAAGTAATGATCTTATTGAATTTATGATGACCCGACCTACTATCAAGACCTTCACTTTTCTCAATAATGATGCTAACTTCTAATCTGAATATGCTTTCCACATAATAGTTAACTATTTAAATATCGACTGTATTCAATAAGCAGCTTTTTATCTGGCCATTCACAGCATTTCTTTATACTGAATTCTAATTAATTTATGTCGAACAAAAGGAAAACGTTCATGAATTATCTTACCATTTACTTCTGTAATAACCTCTGTCTAATAATTTGTCAACAAAATTTTGTTTTTGTATTGACCAACAATATTTCTGTACTCCCACCATTTTTGTAACAATATGAAATTAAGTATGATCCACTATTCATGTCTAATAACCAGGATTTTTTGTGCATTAATCAGCATTTATTTGCATTCCGAAAGCATTCTATTCTTAGGGATGTGCGCACAAGTTCATTCTTCCCTGAGTTAATTATTATGCATGAAAGTTTACTCATTGATGCCTTACGACTTATGGCCTTAATTATCCTCGTTTTCTATGCTCCCTGTTCATAGAAAACGTGACCAGTCACATCATCCACAACAAGGAAGCCATTGTGTCCCCTCAGTACATTGTTCTGGGAGATCCTTCAAAGAGGTGATGGTGAAAGGATCTTCCAAGCGAAGGCGGCGTAAAATGATCTTCTAAGGACAGGAGAAAGTCAGCCCAACAGACCCTTTTCGGCGAAAACGATGAGAAAGTTTTTAATAACACGGCCAGTCACTTTCACCCGACGGTTAGTTTTGATCGGACCCTTCCTCTCGTTTTTAGGAAAAGGGTTCTTACTTACGACGCCAACCTTTCGCCGATACGGATCCGGCGCCTCGAAGCAATTCAAGGTGGGCCAGAGACAGTAACTCGCCCTAAATTCTCCCAGGAGTTTTCGTTTTTAATGGGGTTTTTGGCCATGTCAGTATTTAATTCATTTTTCGTTCATTTTAACGTTCATTAGCATTATCAATCTTGTACGCATCATTGTTGTTCATCCTTTAATACTCTTTCTTAAGCTAAAGAAACACGATGCAAAACTCGTGGAAGGTTCTTTAATAGTTAAAACTTACAGCTAATGTAATGCATCGATAATTTAAGTTTTTATTTTAGTTTTTATTATTATTATTATTATTATTATTATTATTATTATTATTATTATTATTATTATTAATGTCTGTTAAAAGCTTACATCACTCCTCGAATGCGTCTATGAGAGAATAATGGCGCTTATAACGCTGGAATCCATCCGGTTTACTATAAATGCAGCTGAACTCCGAAAATCAAAAAATCTAAACACCATTGACAATTGCTATTATTCATTCCGGTACTGGCGTATTTTTTCTTTCACGAAATGGCCTTATCTAGGGAACACTGAACAACACCAATGGGAAATTATAATGTCCAGGAATGGTGCTGATTTCCAAACATTAGATATGTGTTCACAAACGAAATGGTTCAGGGGTCTCCAAGTTTATGAGGAAACGACGTAGGCCTATATATACAAAAATAACATGCTCACACATATACATGTATATATGTAGATAATATATATACATATGTATAATATGAATAATATATATATATATATATATATATATATATATATATATCTGTATACTATATATTAGAACGACACTCAATAACAAAATGAAACGAATAACAGATACCCATTCTCCAACCTTATGGTTTAATCACCTGTACAATTACAGGTTCCCCTTTGTGTTCTTGCATACCTGCCCACGCCTGTTTGCTTGAATTAAAAACGCTTCTGGGAGAGACGAAATAAAAAAAAAAAGAGGGGGGGGACTTGAACCAGTACTGCCTGAAAAAAGCAGAAAAAAATTAGGAAGATAATAGCATTTAAGGTGAAGGTAATAAGAAGAAAGCCTGAGTGGAATGAAGAATGGAATGAGCCCAAAAGAGTAGACGAAGGATAGAGGAGACGAGAGGAATGTCAGGCAAGAAGACAGGATTGAGTTAATCTGAAAACGTCAGAAACGACATATTTACCAGATGGATGAATGCAGAGGCTCGTAAAAAAAAAAGAAAATCGACAGCAAGGGAGAATGTACTGAAGGAGGTTCGAAGGGAAATGAGCTTGAGTGGAAGAACCAAAATTTGATTACGTTGGAAGAAAATGGTATTAGAGAAGATGGGAGAAACAATTTTAAAAGAGAGAGAGAGAAGTGGAAGATAGACGGGTGTGCGTTGGGTGGATGGGAAGCTGGTGAGCCTTCAGTCAACAATCTTGTGGAAGTTTTCTGCGAAGTTGTTTCGTTCACACTAATAAAAATCTGAATTTGGTAGTGACTGTTGGGTTGCCCCTCTCTCTCTCTCTCTCTCTCTCTCTCTCTCTCTCTCTCTCTCTCTCTCTCTCTCTCTCTCCAGAAATCGTCTTGTTAAGTGAAACAGATCTCGTTGTTGAAGAGAAAAAATATATATACCACACATACATACATGTCTCTCTCTATATATATATATATATATATATATATATATATATATATATATATATTTATATACATAAAATATTTATATATACAGGCATATATATAGTATATATCATATATATAATGTAACAATAGTAATAATAAGCTGCCCCGACTTCACAAAAAGTAGTCCCTTCTCGAAGGTCAGCAAATATTTCCAGATTCTCCTGTCAACGATTATGGTTTGCACGATAATTACGGCTGATGCACGAGGCCAGGAAACAAGATAGTCGCTTCACATTTCGATTGGTATTTGAGAAAGGCGTTGGTCCCTCAGGACGTTCTGTTACTAAAGAGAGAGAGAGAGAGAGAGAGAGAGAGAGAGAGAGAAGAGAGAGAGAGAGAGATCGAAAAGGTTTATGAAGTACTTGTATTCCAAATGTTACTGTTAAAAAATATTTAGGAAAAATATATGACAGGGCTAAGAAAAAGTTTCAATATGTTTTAAAATTATATATATATATACACGACAGTTTTCAGCTTTTTCTAAAGCTAAACTATATTATTTCACAAACCAAAAAATACATTATTGTACTCAGTAACAGAACCCAAGTGTGGAGAGAGTACTACCTCTTCGAGATATCTCTCTCTCTCTCTCTCTCTCTCTCTCTCTCTCTCTCTCTCTCTCTCTCTCTCTCTTATACCCAAGGTATGACCCACAACAGTTGCCAAACAACTAGGTACATAATTCCCTGCTTAGGACTAGTCATACTGGATTTTCAAGGAACGCCCCATCTGTCACCCCTCGTCCGGTTTGTGATTCGAACACGGGTCATCTGACATAACTATGTCACCCCTCGTCCGGTTTGTGATTCGAACACGGGTCATCTGACATAACTAATCTCTATTGCATACCAATTTTTAATATAACTAATCTTTGAAGAATGTCAACATATTTTTCTCTCATCATAATTTTTATTTGCCAGTAATATATGAAACATCAGTTTCTAGCTAATAACGTAACACTTAAACAACAGGTATTGTTCAATAACTATTTTTATTATTTTCTTCAGAAAACGGTCACTTCTAAATCATCTATAATAAGCCCATACATAATTTCAACACCAATTTTTAGCCAACGCGCACTTCCAGCGCATTAATTTTAGGCCAAAAGATTTCTAATTCAACCATTTTAAACAAAAAGCCAATTCGGATTACTCAATGCCAATTTCTGACCAAACCAGCATTTAGCTATAACCCATTTAAGCCAATATCCTTTACTTTTTTAGTCAATGCCCATTTCTAACTCTGAAATTTTATGCCATTACCCACTTCTAACTTAGCCGTTTTAATCCATCGCCCACTTCTAACTTAGCCATTTTAAGCCATTACCCACTTCTAATTTAGCCATTTTAAGCCATTACCCACTTCTACCCATGCCATTTTAAGCCATTACCCCACCTCTAACTCAGCCATTTTAAGCCATTACCCACTTCTAACTCAGCCATTTTAAGCCATTACCCACTTCTACCCATGCCATTTAGTAAACCATTTTAGCCATTACCTTCACCTATCTAACTCAGCCATTTTAAGCCATTACCCACTTCTAACTCAGCCATTTTAAGCCATTACCCCACTTCTACTTTAACCATTTTAAGCCATTACCCACTTCTAATTTAGCCATTTTAAGCCATTACCCACTTCTACCTATGCCATTTTAAGCCATTTCCCCACTTCTAAGTAAGCCATTTTAAGCCATTACCCACTTCTACCTCTTCTAAACAGGACCAATTCCCTCTTTTCCCACAGGTGGCGGCGCCAGTTCGAACGGCAACAGCAATGGCGGGACGTGCAACAACCAAGACCTCCTGACGAACCTGTTGGTATACCAGTACCTCTCCGGATCCATACCCAACGGTGGACCGCCCGGGTCGAACCCTCAGCTCCAGGCTCTCCTCGGGTCTGCGGTAAGTGGACCTCCTGCGTGTTCTCTGTCTCAGGTCTTTATTAATTCATTAAGATTTTCATTCACTTCTCTTTATGTCTACTTTCAATGATTCTGTTTGCGCTTAATAATTCAGTAATTTCGTATTTATTTATCCAGCTAACAAAGATGGTCTATATTTTATATACAAGGGGTTATTGTATGTATATTTAGTTACAAGTCAAGGAGGAGGAGAGTTATGTATGTCCCGTATGTAAGTGTAAGTTACCTTTGTGACTCCCTCAATAATTAAAGCAATTAATTATTTCCTATTTCTTTATATATTCACTTATGCATATCTATCATTACAAATATTGTTCACTTCCAATTAAGTGCATCGTTTTCAAGAGTATAGACTCTTGACCTTATAATATACTAATTTTTCATTTAATTAAGACTGATGCACTAATCACAGGATGTCGTGAATTATAAGTGTAAGTTACCTTTGTGGCTCCCTCAATAATTAAAGCAATTAATTATTTCCTATTTCTTTATATATTCACTTATGCATATCTGTCATTACAAATATTGTTCACTTCCAATTAAGTGCATCGTTTTCAAGAGTATAGATTCTTGACCTTATAATATACTAATTTTTCATTTAATGAAGTCTGATGCACTGATCACAGGACGTCGTGAATTATAATTACTTTTAATTAACAAGAACAAAGTTTAAACTAGAATTTTCTAATATCAGGGAGAAATCTTGGATTCAGAAAAGCTAATCACAATTATTTGTCAAAACTGCCGTCTCGGAGATGACTGGCACCATGACTCAGCTCTAAACTACAGAAACAATGAGAAAGAAAAAGGGGAAGATCTGAAGTGATAGAATATTATGGAAATTATAGGCTAAAGGAGACAGACTCTTGAATTTTTCAATATCTAGATTACGTTTGTTTATGTTATGTGTCAGATTTCTGAAAAAAAATATAATTCTTTGTGATCCGAAAATCGAGTCAATCTCAAACTATCTTAATTCTTACTGGTATAAACGCGATGATTTTCTACAACTCACCCCCACTCCCCTATTATATTGATAGGAGTCATATGCTACTACTACCATTTAACGGTATGAATATTTACTTGACGTCGTAAAGAGCTGAACTGTTATTCTTGAAACCAATCTGCGTCGGAATATCCTGCATAATTAAAGATAATGTTATGTAATTAGCGAGGGAAGTTACATAAGGTATCTTGCACTTACATACGAGACAAACAACAGCCTCCTCCCCCTCGTAGCTAAATAAACATACATTAACCATGCTTGGCCCCTCCCTCAACCGGCTCCCCATTCCAAATCTGATTTTTATATAAACTTATTCGTTATGTTGAAGTAATGCCTAACTCTGCGTGATTTTAGAAAACGATTCCATTTGGACGAATTCCATCTCTTCTTCCCTGTAGGGGAGTAATCCCGTCAGTGCACCTCACGGGGTGCGCTGTAGGCATTACTTAAGGTTCTTTGCAGCGTCCCTTCAGCCTATAGCAGCAACCCCTTTCGTTCCTTTTACTGTACCTCCATTCATATTATCTTTCTTTCATCTTACTGTCCACCCTCTCCGAACAATTGTTTCACAGTGCATCTGCGAGGTTTTTCTCCTGTTACACCTTTCAAACCTACCTGCTCTCAATTTCCTTTCCAGCACTGAATGACCTCACAGGTCCCATTGCTTGGCCTTTGTCCTAAACTCCATATTCCTTGTATAAACGAAATAATAATTTATTTTCTCTCCCCCTCCCTCTCCTTTAAACAGGGCCCAGCAACGACCACCGTAACCAGAGTGTCAACGACCCTAACGACCCTAGTTGTAGAAGTAGAACCGTCTACCCATTACATGACCTCCACGACCTCCTACGTCACGACCCTGACATCGGTGGAGACCAAGATCATCCCGGTTCTCTTCAGGGGATCCAAGATCACTACCACCATCAGCGAGTCGTCAGAAGAGGTGAGGTCGTTTTTGGGGCGTGCAATAAGACGACCCCGTACCCGATGAAAGACTGAAAGTGACCCTAAAGTGACCTAGTCGACCTAAAGTGACCTAGTCGACTTAAACGACCTTACTCCAGGTGCTAAATGAATTCTAGACAGGTTGTAAAACTTGAAACACAAGCAGATTTTTTTCGAGAACTGCCTGTTGTTATTGAATCTGCCGAGGACGACCTGTCATTACTTTCACCTTCAAGGACAACCTTGCTGGATCTTGATCTTCAAGGACAACCTATCAGGGTTTTCTCCTTCAGGAACGATCAGTTTAATGTTTATCTTTCGAGGACGAGCTATGGAAAATGACTACCTAGATAAACATACGTGTAGTCGTTATATATTGAAGGACGAGAACGACCCCGTGATTTAGGCCCAAAATAACTACGACAACACCTAAATGCAGTCACTAAAAATTCTGATGAACGACCCATCGATTTTAACCACATCCAACGTTATATCAAGAGAGACAACTTTTGATTTTGAGTGCAAAACATCGTATATATTAATCGCACACAAGGACAGGACGACTACCACAATTTAAATGTATATATTTAAACAAACTCTGCGACCACATTACATCAGCATCTGCTTACAACCTTACACATGAACAGCACTCTCACCACGGTAAAAATCACGACCAGAACGACCACATCAAATCGGCATCTCTTAAGAAAGAAAGAGAGATAAAGAGTACGACCAAAAGGACATGAAAGAAGAAAACAAATAACAATAATCCCCGACAGTGACCTTGGCTCTTCCGTATCCTTTTATTTGCACATTCAATTTTTTTTTTTTTCTTATTCCAAGGCTATCATATTTTGTTTCACTGCATGAAGATTTATTAAATCATCCACTCTTCCCTTTTTGTTTTAAGACATAAATAACCTATTATTCCGAATTACAGGACCTTTTTCATAACAATTAAATTGTATCATTGAATCTGCATGTACTCAACTAGCATTTAATTAGATAAACGGACAATAACCTTAAAATGAAAACTATCTTACATTACTTACAAAACTATGGTTCATTACTTACAAATTAAACATCACATCTTTAATTACATTCTAAGGACTAATCGCTTCTCAAAATTAAAAGCACACCTTTGATATTTTTCTAATATTCATCTTTTTTTTTTTAAACAACCATTCAAGATTACTGCCGTCAATGAGGTTTGATTTTACTTGAAAAGGCTCAGACTTTCCAGTATCCTGTTAAAACGATATTCTCTTATTAAGCAGGCTGCCAAGACTTGCTTGCCAGAGAACTGGGCGGAGCGAAATGACGTCACACGGAATCCTTACAAAAGATTTGCTTGTGCCTTGACTGATAGTATGAAAGCACATGCCTATAATTGCAAGTTTTCTCTTACTTTTAAAAATCACAAAGTTACTCATCTATGTAAAACGGAAATAGTTCGTATATTATTGTCATCAGCCGTCGCCTGTGGGTTTTTTTTTCATCTAATGCCCTTTTAATCCTAGCATTTTTCATGCAATTGTCCTTTACCTTCGTTTTCCCCTTCCATTCCCACAATCAAGTCTCCCACCCCCAACTCGAAAGAGATTCGAAAATACTTTTCAAATGCTATATCAGATAACAGCAACACGGAGCGGCTGACCTCCGCCACGTCTGCATTCTGCCGCCATGTTTAGTGGAGGCGATAGATCGCCCAAGATTGCATTGCCTCCCTGACAAATGGCGGCAGAGCGAGCAGCTGTTTACTTCTGGTATCTGTGCGCCCTCGTGAGCCTTAAACGTATGATATATGTGGAACGTTGCTAAAGGCATATCTTGCGGAGATATTACTAGACATATATTGTATCCTTTGGTCACATGAACAAAAGGTGACCTTTGGCCTATTATAAGGTAACCTTACTGGGTGGCAATACTCTACTGGCCTTTGGTCAAAAGTTTAAAAGATCGAGGAGTGAATCAATAAAGGAATTCACTTACATATGTGTGCGCATGTGTTTCAGTAAGCATGTCAAAAGTATTAGAGATATAATGTTTCCGGTCAAGGTCTCAAGCATATGTCTTTGTTTACAAGAAAAGACTGCACGAATTCTTTTATATTTCACGACAGAATAATAAATAATGCTTGAAATAAATATCAACACAGATATTAGTGGTTTGGGATTAATTTCTGTTATATTGAAAATATATCAATAACTTCTCTCACCTAAAACCAACTGAATAAAGAAAGCATGTATCTACATTATGGTCAATCTGTTTTTCTACCTGTTAGCTACAACTGTGTCATTTATCTATGTACTCACACATAAGTGCATGATGTTAGCATTGTTATTGATGTTAGATTAAGCTAGCCTTATGCCAGCACAATAACTTACTAAGTGAATAGCCCACATCCTCTTTGTATTCTGTTTTGCTTCTGACTGCTTTCCTTCACCAACTAGTATTAATTTAATGAATAGTAATGTTTCTCTTTTCAGTTATAAATTATCATAAAATATACATTTTAAATTTACTTTCTGATATTCCTCGATCTTGAAAGTCTTAAGAAGTCTTAATATTTATTAAGACTTTGTGTCTCACTTTCAACAAACGATTATTGAAGATAAATAAAAGGCATTGCTTAAGTATTGCCTTTTAACTCTCGTTGACCATTTTTAACTCTCTTTCAATATCCTCAGGTCATCACAGCAACGGAGTTCTTCACAGACACATCCGTCCACTCCCCGTCCATCGTCCAAACCCTGCCTGTCCACATCACCATGACAGCAACGAGCACTCGTGGCTTAAACGGACAGTACACCTTGCATGAACTGACTCCCGGACCGACATCTGTCATACATCAGCCAGTTTCAACTACTACTTTCGATTTCGACGCAGCTGGGCTAGATATAGGGAGCTTGGACCTCTCACAGATCGATCTTGCTAGCTTGACCAGTGGTGGACTCGCCGGATTAGGCCTCCCTGGTGATGAAAATCAGATGCTGTCTGTTTTATCATCACTTCTGCAGAATTACGATGACGCAGGCGCTGCAGATGGTGGCTTTGATCCATTCCCGGGCACTCGGTTTGGCAGCAACGGAAGAAGTGCTGATGGGAGGAGGAAGAATCCTTTCAGCAGCAGAAGAACAAGATTCGAAGACACTTTCCAGAATGACTATGCAGATTATGACGCCCCTGTTGATGACCCCCCAAAATTCAACGTCCTTCCTGGATTCACATTAAGTGACCGTGTTGCTAGCTCTGGTGCCAGCTCGGGCTCTGGATCTGGGAGTGCCGCTACAGACACAAGGTACAGCAAATACCACAGAAAGGACAGGGTTGACAACAATGGCATTGCAACCACAACTGATGCAAACACTCGAGAAGGTGAAAGGTTTTCTGCTTCGACTCGTCGCAGAACCTTCTCCAGGACATCGAACAACCAACGTCCATCAACAGAGGAGAGAACTTCTCGGCCTCCAAGCACACGCTTTGTGCCTGCAGCTGAGTCTCAGTACTTTGAAGATGGACCACCCAAATTCCGGCCTTTTGGAGCTAGAAGCGATCGAGAAATATCATCTCGCCGTCGATCTGGTGTTCAAGATACTACTACTACTGCCGCCTCACGACCAACCTCGTCAGCACGACCAAAGGCAACTCAGAGACAAGAAGTCCCAGCTGAAACACCAGCAGAAAATGTACGCACAACTGTTCTTACAATGTACTTGAGTGGAACAGTGCCAGGTGAATTCAGTACATCTCTCCGAACTGTTACTTTACGATCTCTTGCCACTCGTCGACGCCGAGATACCAGTGAAGAACCTGTCACAAAGATTGCTACAACAGCATCATCTTCTCTGCCGATAACAGAAAATACAATTTTACCAGACATTCCCCCTGGTGGAATGAACTCAAAAGAAATAGTCAATTTACTCAAGACCTTAGACCCAGCTCAAGTTAAGCAAATGCTCAAGTCCCTTCAAAAATGGGTCGACTATTACAACCATGAACTACTGGATGAAGAAGATAATAAACAGGCTATCAAGCGAGATACCCAAGAGGAGACTAAAATTAATAATGCACCAGAGCTTACATCATCTATCAATATAGAAAATACAGAAACTGAAAATGTGGCCACAACAGCTCTGCCACTGTCACCATCCTCCATTTCAGGGGAGCCTAGCTCCTCCATTTTCTGTTATCCACCCCCAACAGTCACGGAAACAGTGTACCGCACCTTTGTAATTACCTCAGATATGTCTCCAGCTTAAATTGCTCGGCATTGCATCACTTAAAACAATAAAAATGAGGAACTTTTCTTCCTCACTGATATCGAGTAACTGCCGCAGAAAGCATCAGTAGCGTTTTCCTTGTGCAGTTCATACAATTTCCTCAGAGGCCCAGTGATATTTATGAGTGAATGTGGCCAGGCGTTCTTCATGAGCACTGGCCTGCCAATAGCTGTACATAAATCGCTTATTTGATCCTGGCCTGTATATAGTAGCGTGTACGTTATCGTGAACAAGTTTGTGTGTGCAGACATACTGTACGTGTGTGAGGCCCACCCAGCTCAAATAATCCAAATGCCTCAAGGACGTCAAGAGCTCTGCTGGATTTCCCGCTTTAACTAGCTCCCAGCTGTGTTCTAAAGCGTTTAGATGTTAAGTCTTGGAATCTTTTCTCCCCTATATGACGTCTCCTCTAGTTCATCTAGCTCTCTTCAACGAATCTCACTCGTCGTATGAACTTCTTAATGCGGTCGTGAGAGTTAGAAAGATCTAGAACCCTTGACTCCCACATTCTGTGACCTCAAAATACCGAATCTTTGTGACGATGACAAGTCGTGATACTCCGATGTCTTTTGCTGTCGGGGCAAAGACTTAGAAGTGAATCAGAAAACACTGATGAATTCTTTCGCTAGACCAGACCTGTCAGATGATGCCGTGTCATTTCAGGGATCCTGCGGTGTGCAACGAGAAAAAAATATTATGATGACTTCAACTTCATTACTTCTGACCCCAATCTACGGTAACAGGTCATCCCTGGAGGGATCACCTTGTCTTACTTTCTAGAATAAATAATCTGTTTATTATATCATCTTGGTCACCAGGAATACTCAATTCTGAAGTCTCAGTACAGCAGTCATTGTTCCGTGGTTGAAAATATTTAAATTGAGAATGAACTTTCCCCAACTCTACAATGATGAAGTTGTAAGATTTTTACATGTCTTCAGACAATTCCTCACCCCAAACAACGTCGAAAATTGGTAATGCTTCTCTCGTTATCATGCCAAGTAATCCTGTTCTCTTTACTTGCTTATCCTCAAAACAATTAAGTATCGCCTGTTGCCCACGGACGCCTAAACAATTAGTTATCATCATCTAATTAGGTAACGTCCATGTAATTCAGTATTACTTGCATGGTTACATCCACGTTTTTTAGTACTGACCCTCTTGAAAGGTTCCCGTTTATGTAACTCAACATTGTTTAACCACAGCCATGTGTATTTCGTATATTACGAAAAACATGGCGTGGAAGACTGTCCCAAAACAAGTACGCAATTTTAAAATGTTCAGTTGTGTTGGTAAGGAATCACGGAAGTTTTCAAAGCAAATGAGTGTTTTGCTGTATTCTGAAGAGATTTCTGGTGACGTTTTTCTCCGATCGTGTGATATATGATGTATTGCCGATTTGATACAGTATTGTATGAATTCATATTCTTCTTTGTTATAACTGTAGAGTCTATATTTAGCAATATATTTTTCAATTGCTTTTCGTGTGTGTTTGTGTCTGTGCGTGAGTGTGTTTACATACTGGATTTTGCTCCAAGGGGCATTGAGTAGGAATTCAGTGGTTTTATTTTTATTATCGATTTTATTATTATTCTAATGTTACTGTTCTAGAAAGACGAAGCGTGGAGATCATTCATCCCCGAGTCAAGATATTTTCATTTTTCTTCAAACTTTTCGTCAGCCATCGGCAATTTTAATTGGCGTTTGGTGCGAGTGTTCCAAAAGAATGATTTCGAGAGCGAACGATTAATTTAGAGAAAAAAATCTCAATTCAAAACACCGAAATTCATACCTGGAAAATATTCTGATATCTTATTTTATAAAGAATAAAAAAAAAGTTCCCAGTTGAAAAATCACCGAAGGGACACTTGCAAATACAAGGACATCGAAACAGGATGTCGACTTTTCACTCAGCATTGTTCAAAACAACAATCATTTAGTCGTTCAGATTAAATATTTTTTTTCAGTTTAATATTTTTTCTCAATATCCATCGTTTCATTCAACAAATTAAATGTCTTTTTATTCAATGTTTAATTCAATCCATTCCAACAAAATTAAAACTCTTTTTTATAATATTCCATTTAAAAGTAGTGTAATTCTGATGCAGAACGTTCATAAAGCGGAGAAAACTGTGAAGATACATTCCCTAACCAAAGAAGTATTGTAAACTTGAACAATTGCCTTAGACTGTACATATGCTGAAATCTTTGATTTACACTTTTTTATCGTCTCGTATTTGTTTGTATGCAACGTAATGTATAATAAACAAGTCCAGAAGTGAATTCGAGATTAACATTGCTCAAGAGGAAATACAAGGAAGGACAAAAGGTATTGCAATTTGTGTAGGAAATTATGCAAATGCAATGTTATGTATGTAAATATATATATATGGATTGTGGTATGTTTGTCAAATGTTTGAAATTGAATTAATTGAAAATGAATTAATTGAAATTGAATTGAGGAGCAACTTAAATGCTCTTTCCTGTTCTGACATGTTTAGTGATTTCTGTTTTAAATTGAAAAGGATGTTCATTTATATATAATATATATATATATATATATATATATATATATATATATATATATATATATATATATATATATATAATATATAAAATATATATTATATACATGTATATATATATATATACTTATGTATGTATACACATGTATATTTATGTGTGTAAATATACGAGCACATCCTATCACGTATGAATGAAGCAGAAATGAAGTCATTTGTCTATGCATGAGTGAAGCTGAAATGTCATCAATATGATTCATTGATAAAAGTGTGTTTGTGAAACACACCTGTCTATTCCCTCATATTTTTGTCTAATAATTTCAACACTGTTATCGACCTTTTTTTTTATAAAAAACTGAACTAATACCCCTCTGTCATAATGTAATGTATATATTTTAACGTTTAAGATTATGTAATAAACTTTTTTCTAATAATTGTTTATCATTATCCATTTGTGTTTAAGTCAAAGTGGATTAACTCTTTTATAGAAAAGAAATTATTATATGATATAAGAAAACCTCAGTCTACTGCAAGCATTACATATGAAATCTCCTCCACCCCTCCCCCGGGTAAAGTCCCAAAGTTCCATAAATTCCACAGCGTGACTAAGACGACCATTCCACAGCACTGTAGTAGCTGGAATGAAGATTCGAGAGAATAGCCCGTTAACAAAAATTCAAGGATGAAGGGAGCAAAAGCATTCCTATTAGTGTCGAGGTTAGTTTTTTTTTGGGGGGGCTGGGTGAATGGGAACCTGCACAGGCTCTTCCTCAACGGGCCTTTTAACAATTCGAAATGCTAAAATGTACTGAGGATATTGAAATTTTTACCTATCACAAAATATGGGTTTGAAGAACCATCTGTCCCGGAGGTTACTAAAAATAATTAATATAAAATTTTGGAAACAAAATTTTCCTTTCTCTGCAACATTTTAATACCCGCTATTTATAATAAAAATAAAATAATGTACTACTAAAATTAATATGAATAATAGTTATAATGATGATAATGAATAGGCTATGATACATATAATAAAAAGGCAATATAATATATGAAATATTTAAAAAATTCATTACGATGTCTCAAATATACTTCCTACAACAAAAATAATTTCATAATTAAAATTCTTTTATTGCTAATAATAATAATAATAATAATAATAATAATAATAATAATAATAATAATAATAATAATAATAATAATAATAAGCGGAGTCAAAATGGATTTCTTGGTGCTAAGAATCCATGATAATATATGAATAATGGCATGAAATTTAAAGAATAAGAAGATGGTAAAGCAATGTAAGTCGTGTATAAATCTTTGCTCACCCTCCCCTCTCTCTCTCTCTCTCTCTCTCTCTCTCTCTCTCTCTCTCTCTCTCTCTCTCTCTCCTCTCTCTCTCTCTCTCTCTCTCTCTCTCTCTCTCTCTCTCTCTCTCTCTCGAAAAGCAAGAAAGTGAAAAGGGAAAATTTTGTTCCATATACTGACCAATTCGCTGATTGGAACTGGAATATAAAATTATGCCGGAGGCCAAGCGCTAGGGCCTATGAGGTCATTCAGCGCTGAAAGGGAGGTTTTAAACGTGTAGCCGGGTGAAAACCTCACAATTACACTGTGGAGCAATTGTTAGGGTGGAAATTAAGAGAGAAGAAAGATAACATGAACGGGGTTGCAGCTAGAGGCTGGAAGGACGCTGCAAAGAATCTGAAGTATATAATGCCTACAGTGCACCAAGTGAGGTGCACTAATAGCACTACCCCGCTATGAGGCAAATTCGCTAATATTGACAAGATTCGATGTTCTATACTAAATTTTATATAATATACTCCAATCTCCAGCCATATTACAGGAACCTTATATATGCTCCAAAAATACTTGTGTGATTATAGGGAAGTAAACTAAAAATAAAGATTAAATAATTAAGCTACGAAGAAGTCATTAATGAAATAAACTAAAAAAAAAAATCGGAGAATAAATCAAGAATAAGAAAGTAAACTTAATATCTTCCATTCTGTTATAATAGAAACAAAGACAATGTCGTAATAAGGGAATTGGAAAATTTTCCTTTCTTTGAAAAGAAAAATCATTCACTTTTGAAAGTTAATCGAGGAAATTTCATAAATAAATAAACTGGAAAATCCTCCATTCATATACAAGGAAAAAAAGAGAAAATGTCATAACTAAATTAACTGCAAAATCTTCCATCCACTTCTAGGAAATAAAATTGATAAAGATGATTTCATAACTGACAAACTGCAAAATCTTCCATTCATAGGCAGAGAAAAACTGAATAAAGAAAATGCCATAACTAAGTTAACAGGAAAATCTTCCATTCATATCTAGGGGAAAAATTAATAAAGTCAATATTATAATAAAATCAAAAGGTAATCGTAGAAAAAAATCAAGAAAATGACATAACACACCAAAAAATAAAAACTTCCTTTCATCTCTAATAAAAAAAAAATAAAACAAGATGATGTAATGATAAAATCAAAAGCAAAAAAATAAAGAAATGTTATGATAAAATAAGCCGCGAAAACTTAAAACTGCCAGTCCCAAGGTGCTACCGGTAATGTGCTAAACTAAACTGAAAAACCTTTACGTTCAATTCCACAATTCCATTTGCCATCTCACTGTCCTTGCCACGAAACCATTTGTCAACACTTCCAAGGGTGACGAGCCTAGATCAAGGATACGAAAATAATGACAATCTCCTGGAACAAGGCGTCTGGAATTATGCTGAATAACTGTGCACGCCATTATTCTTCCATTACTTATTTCCCGAAATGGGAGGCGAGTCCTCACTTCACGCTATTTTGACAAGTGTGAGAGATCACCCAATAACACGCTGAAAGAACTGAAATATTCCTTTACGCAAAATCTAATGGGAATAAATATTAAACAAGTAAAAAATACGCCGAATTTCTTCGGCGCAATTGAGTTTCCTGTACAGCGTATAATGCTGTATGAAACTCTCAGCCACGGCCCATGAAACTCTCATCCGCGGTCCATGAAACTTTTAGACACGGCCCGGTGGTGGCATGTGTTGTTGGTACCTATAGCGGTGCCAAATACACGATCATGACTAGCTTTAACCTTAAATAAAATAAAAACTACCGAGGCCAGAGGGCTGCAATTTGGTATGTTTGATGATGGGAGGGTGGATGATCAACATAGCAGTTTGCAGCCCTCTAACCTCAATAGTTTTTAAGATCTGAGGGCGGACAGAAAAAGTGCTGACGGACAGACAAATAGCCATCTCTATAGTTTTCTTTTACAGAAAACTAAAAACGTTAAGTAAGGGTCGTCTCTTTTTCGTGACGTCGTCAACTGCTTTATAGCTTTTCTGCCTTCGAAATTTAGGCGCTAAATATCATTAAGAAAACATATTGCCTGTGCGTGTGTGCGCGTGGGTTTGTGTGTGTTTATGTAATCATGTTTGCGTGCGTGTGTGCGTATGTATGGCGCGCGTGCAGTTAGCTCATCAAGAGTAATATCTGAAACTAGGAAACTGACACAGTAGGCATAAAAAGGAGGTTCATGAGATTACAATAAAGGTGAAAAAAAGATGGGATATAACGAGAAGAGGAGACATAGGGAAGCAAGCGAAATGAAAGAAGGAAAGAAAATAAAAAGTGGTAAAGGACACGAAACCAGAAAGAGAGATAGAGACAAA
>NC_089782.1:18230621-18253121 GCF_040412425.1 Macrobrachium rosenbergii
GTTTGGAACACAGCAATCGCGAACTCCGGTGGAATGGAATGGCTCTCAAAACTACGAGAATTAAAAGACTTTGAAACTCAAGAGCTGTACAGGTAGTAATTTATTGCAATTCAATATTAGCTGTCAAAATCTAAAATCTTGAAATAAAATTATTGAAGACTTGACAGAAAATCCGACGGCTCTTGGATCAAAATCATTAGAATCAAAGCAATTGCTCGCACAATTTTCAGAAGGATTTCAATGGAACACCAGGTAATGTCGGTCAAAATCTTAAATTCAAAGCTCTCGAATTCTTTCCTTCCTTCCGTTCTTCCTGGTTCCTTTGGCATTAGCTCCATTAAGAGGCATATGCCTTTTATTTTCTTTCTCAGTTCTGTTACGAAAGATTATCAACCTGCCCGTTGCGTCGGCCTTTATGTGAACTAAATATGCGACGGCACTTTCAAGGAATGAACATGTAACATGACATTTAAACTTATTCTAATACTGCATTATTTTAAGTTTTTCTACTACAGGAAACATGCGGTGATTCTTAGAACCTCTAGCCGCCAATGATGACAAAGAATTGGGACAGATTAATCAGCCACTTCAAAAAAAGATCCAATAGAAAAATCAAAATAAACGCCACCGCCAAGAACTGCATGAGGATTTTTTAGCAAAAAATACCGATATGACGTCACGTCATCCTCTCTTTTAAGAGAAGGATTTTAATTATGAGGTTATTCCTAGTATGTGGTTCTACCTTTCTCTCTTTTTATAACCACAAAAAAAAAAAAAGAGCTTAATCTTTTCCCAGCTGACGAACAAGCAAATTATGTAACATTTTCTCTCTCTCTCTCTCTCTGTCTCTCTGTCTCTCTCTCTCTCTCTCTCTCTCTCTCACACACACACACACACGAGCGCACCAAATAAGGCGGATGGCTTTACTGCAATGTAACTGGGCACTGTACAACTTGCGTCGGTTTTATAACCATTCAAATAACTGAAACATAACTTCAGGTGGCACATGTTTCTGCAATAAACAGGTACAATTAACAACGAACTGGTGTTATTACGAAACTCCTGAATTACTTAAGCATAACCTTAGGACGAGCATACCTATAAAACTCAGTAAAAAAAAAAGTAATAGTATTATTAAAAACCTTTAAATTTACCTACACGACCTTTGTACTAACACCTGGAAAACTAGCAACAATAATCACTAAAAACCATTTCATTTATATATAAATGAAGGCAATGCTACGAAGGGAAGAGAAACGACGGAGTGGTGCTAGGCCTTTCGACTTGCTGTCCTTTACTTAGCAGGCTGATGGGAATATAAAAATGAGTATTGACAATTATAAAGGCAAATATGCTCGAATATAAAAAAATGACAAATGACAAATGGGGATTATAAAGGAAAATATGTACCTGGAATCCAGCACAGTTGAAGAATTAGCAGACCTACCAAAACAGAGGTATATATATTTAGAGGTTTTACAAAAGATTAGGTTGGATCCCAGGTACATATTTTCCTTTATAGTCCCCACTTGAGCGAGCAATTGCTTTGATTCTAATCATTTTGATTCAAGAGCAGCCGGATTTTCTGTAAAGTTTTCAATAATTTTGTTCCACAATTTTGGATTTTGACAGCTATTATTGAAGTGCAATAAATTACTACCTATACGGCTCTCCAGTTTCAAAGTCTTTTAATTCTCAAAGTTTTGAGCGCAATTCTCTTCCACAGGAGTTCGCGATTGATGTGTTCCAAACTTTTACATTTTGACACTTACTGCATTGTGCAACCGATATCAGTTGCATTTCACTGATACATCAAAAGTTTATTATATTTTCTTTCGAATAATTTTAGATTTTTCCAGATATTAGTTTATTACACTGAGGTTCTGTCGAATTTTTCATCTGCCATTATTTAGAGGTTTTACAAAAGATTAGGTTGGACCCCAGGTACATAGTGTATTTTCCTTTATAACCCTCATCTGTCATTTATACGAGATTTCTTTGTAAACTTATTTTTATATTTCTATCAGTCTGTTACGTAAAGGACAGTAAGTCGAAAGGCCTAGCACCACTCCGTCGTTTCTCTTTCCTTCGTGGCGTTGCCTTTATTTATATATTCATCACGCTCCATATTTCGTGATTCAGTTATACTTATTTATCTGTATATAAACTGAGGTCTGACAAACCTTTAAAAAGCAACAAAACCCCAAATAGATACTGCTGGGAGTAAAAGACATCAGTTTATACCTAAATACAGTTTGAAGTAGCAAAATAAGAGGCGATAATCCAGAAAGACAGGACAGCATTATCATACGAAAGTCGCATCTGCATTCAGGAACAAGCGACAAAAATTCCAAAATGTGGAAGGTCAGGCCAAAAATAATCATCAGTCGTCCAGACTGGGTATTTCGTGAAAGACCTGAGGAGGCTGCCGACTGACCAACCGGTTTCCACTTTCAGTTCTGAAACTAGCAACAAGTTTCTGAAATTAGCACCGTGTTCTTGAAAGAGGTAAAGGTCAAAAAAGGATTGCCGGAGGACACTGTCAAGGGTAGGTTATTTTTGAAGGCTAGTGAGGAGGGGAAGGGGAAGGGGAAGAAGGGGAAGAATATGTGGGAAGAAAGTGCTGTGTAGGAAGATGGTGTGAGAAGAGGGTAGGTTATTCCCCAGAGAGAGAGAGAGAGAGAGAGAGAGAGAGAGAGAGAGAGAGAGAGAGAGAGAGAGAGAGAGAGATTAAACAAAAATAAAAGCTGGGGAGAGGAAAGAGGAAAAAATTATGGAAATCAGAGAGAGAGAAGATCAGAGAGAGAGAGAGAGAGAGAGAGAGAGAGAGAGGCACGTTGTGACGAAGTAAAGAGAAAGAAAGAGACAACATATAATAGGTGAAAAGTAAGGAAATGGATCATGGAGGAAAAATAAACCGAAAAATATGAGAAACAACTAATACTATTACACAGCTAACTTTGGCTTAAGAATTATATACATAATGAGAGAGAGAGAGAGAGAGAGAGAGAGAGAGAGAGAGAGAGAGAGCAAGCAACAAAACCAAACCCGCAAACATCTTCCTTAAAACGACGCAAGAAAACTCCTCGCTATGACAGGTACAGCGAATCTTTATCACGAATGCAGTGTTCTAGTTACAACTATCAACCAACATCAAAACTTGTCTCTGAATGAGAGACAGAGAGAGAGACAGAGAGGGGGAGAGAGAGATAGAGAGAGACAAACTTGACAGCCTTGCAGGAACCTTGACAAGAAGCTTCTCAAGGACCTTGTCAGTTAACAAGGGTTGAAAGCGATCAGAACTTGATGATCTGCTCTGTTTTGGGGATAAGCTATCAAGAGTGGATTGCTTCATAATGAATTGTAAACGGGGAATTAAAACTGGTGATAGAAAGTGATGAAGAATACAGTTTACGTGCATGTATACATACACATACGTACATAAATACATACACATAATTTTATATATTCATGCGTATATATATATATATATTTTATATATATATATATATATATATATATATATATATATATATATATTATACATATATATACCCACACACACAAGAGATCAAATAACGAAGGAAAACGGAGGAAAATAGAAAATGACAAAGCTGCAGGAGGGAAATAGTGATCAGAAAACTGACGATCACCGATCTCTAAAGAGTAAACGGAGGATAAGGTGGCTTGGCAGGTGTTACAAGGGAGTCTCTCTTACATCATATAGTAACATGAATACCAGTATGCATGTCCTATATATAACAGAGAGAGAGAGAGAGAGAGAGAGAGAGAGAGAGAGAGAGAGAGAGAGTCGAGTAAAGGAGAGATTAGGTTCTGAACTTGACAAGCCGAGTTTTTGATCAATTTTCCTCACCCGTTTCTTCTTTCCCGTTATTTATCTATGTACTTATGTTCATTTTTTTTACTTTCATGTATTCTCTATTTCCATCTGTACTTCAGGCTAGTAAGTTTCTCATTGGACGGGTGGGTATCGTTCTCAGCTAGCACTCTGCTGGGCCCGCGTTCGATTCTCCGGCCGGCCAATGAAGAATTAGAGGAATTTATTCCTGGTGGTAGAAATTCATTTCTCTTTATAATGTGGTTCGGATTCCACAATAAGCTGTAGGCCCCGTTGCTAGGTAACTAATTGGTTCTTAGTCACGTAAAATAAATCTAATCCTTCGGGCCAGCCCTATCTAGGAGAGCTGTTAATCAGCTCAGTGGTCTGGTTAAACTAAAGTATACTTAACTTAACTTTTTACTAGTGGAATCTTGTACAATATGTTGCCTGGCCTCTCTGTCTTGTTCTATAATAATGATTGAATTTAACTGAATTGAATTGAATATAGAATTTAGGATAAAGGCCAAGCACTGGGACCTATGAGGTCATTCAGCGCTGAAATGGAAATTGACAGCAAAAGGTTTGAAAGGTGTAACAGGAGGGAAACCTCGCAGTTGCACTATGAAACATATGTTAGGAGAGGTTGGAGAGTAAGATGGAAGAAAGAGAATATGAAAGGAGGTACAGTTACAGGAATGACAGGGGTTGCAGCTATGGGCCGAAGGCACGCTGCAAAGAACCTTAAGTAATGCCTACAGTGCACCTCATGGCACTATCCCCCTGCGGGGTATATAATAATAATAATAATAATAATAATAATAATAATAATAATAATAATAATAATAATAATACAAGGGACTTAAACCCCCTCTTGAATTTTTAAGTATATCATTATCGTAGTACATTATTTTTTAACCTCCAGGTTTCATCGAAAAAAAAGGTTCGATATTTATATTACAATGTACTTCATAAGACTACACAAGAAGGGTCGTTTTGTCATTTCTCAGAAGCATTTCTATGTTCAGAACGCGATTGTTCTGTGTATGCCAATAATATAATAATAATAATCTGCGATATTTAACAACACCTTTTCCTATCAATATTTTCCTTTCGTACGATCCCAGAGTAACTTTTAATACTTATTTCTTCAAGAAATATGAAGAAGTAAAAGGCCTTTCCTTCAAGAATACATATATGTATATATATATATATATATATATATATATATATATATATATATATATATATATATATATATATATATATATATATATATATATATATATATATATATAAAATGTCAAAATGTTATCAATGAGTACACATATAAAAATTTACAATAAAAATCGAAAACTTTATAAAAACACTAAAACGTGTTAGTGTTTTTAAAAAATGTTCGATTTTTATTGCAAATGTTTTGCTACATGCGTGTACTCATTAACAACAATTTGATAATTTATATTTTAGGACTTGAAAATGAACGAAGTACTGTTTGAAACGTTTTAGCGGTTTTATAAAATTTTCGATATTTTATTTTAAAATGTTTTATATGTATATATATATATATATATGTGTGTGTATATATATATATATATATATATATATATATATAGAGAGAGAGAGAGAGAGAGAGAGAGAGAGAGAGAGAATATATTAAAAGTTCGGAAGGAGGCTACCAGGTTGAAATTATGCAATCTTATTAATTCAAAATTTCCTTCATCGCAATCAACCTGCGGTTTAATATGCTCATTGAACCATTTTTACGTGGGCGTTTAGTCACGATTCTTGTGTCTGCATTTGGCAACAGATGTAATTGAATCTAATTATAGATTTTTTTTTCTGTCAAGGATCTTCTTAAACCATCTGCTAACTTTTACCTCTTGTATTATGGTATTTTATATTTAACCTGCGTTCTAATGGAAATAAGGTTATTATTTTTTTTTTCCTCACCGTTAGGCAGTTTATATTATAAAAGGACTGGCTCTGGAATACAAACATGATGGTCACTGCCATTCTCATAAGTTAACTGAATAAATAATGAACTTGAGCAAAAATTTCCCCAACATTGGCAGCTTAATATTGAAACTGAATTAATAATAAGACTGGTAATATTTCTCTCTCTCTCTCTCTCTCTCTCTCTCTCTCTCTCTCTCTCTCTCTCTCTATATATATATATATATATATATATATATATATATATATATATATATATATATATATATATATATATATATATATATATATATATATATATATATATATATATATATATATATATATAATATATATATATATATACATGTATAAATAAATACCTACACAATAGGCATTGGAAGTTGTAGTTGTAGTAGCAGTAGCAGTTAAAAAGTTAAATATACCTTGGTTTAACAGACCACTGAGCTGATGAACAGCTCTCTAGGAGCTGGCCAGAAGGATTAGACTTATTGTACGTGGCTAGAACCAACTGGTTACCCAGCAATGGGACCTACAGCTTATTGTGGAATCCGAACCACATTATACCGAGAAGTGAATTTCTATCACCAGAAATAAAATCCTCTAATTCTTCATTGGCTGGCCGAAGACTCGAACTCGGGGCCTAGCAGAGTGCTAGTAGCAGTAGCAGTAGAAGTAGTAGAGTAGTAAGAGCAGTAGTAGTAGCAGTAGTAGTTAAAGTTGTTTTTATATTATTTTAATTTCTATTTTATTTTATTTTATTTTTGCGTTCAGGTTTCAGTTAACGACTTTACGAATTTACTTGCAGCAATACTGGTATAATTCTCATTGCTCTTTACAATGCACAAGAAAATTTACATCGATTTCCCACTTTTAAAACCTATTCACTTAAATTATTCTATTTCTGTTCGACTAATACGGCACAAAGAAATAACAGGGAATGAGATGACCCACATAAATCAGGTCGGAACAAAAACCAGCGGACGAAATTGGAGAGCAAAAGTGTTCGAATAAAGAAGAAAAAAGGCGAAATGAAACTAAAACAGGGAACATAAATGAACGACCGAAATAAGTAGGGTAAAAAGTGGCCGAGAAACGCATCGGAAAATTACTGAATAAAAGAAATAGAGCGGAAAAATGGGGAAAATAAATGATAACCTTAATAAATGAGGTAAAGACCGAAATGCAAGAAAAAAGCCCGACTAAAAGGGAAAAGGAAAGAAGCAAATCTCGCTACCAGTCACTCCTCTTTTTCTCCTTGTGGATGACCTTGGCTTCGACCAGCCTTGAACTTCACCCTCCCAAACCCTACCATTATCCCACCCCTTCCCCCCTTCGCAACCAATCGGGAGGTTCATCGCAGGTCTCCGACCAATCGGGAGCATCGGCGATGAACCTAACCAATCAGGGATCTTCATAGCAGCCGTTTCTTGGGAGGGGAGGGATTTCTGTCCGGTTTACGGTTATGTGGATGGCCATGAAAAGGGTCAAGATATAAGGTCAAGATATTTTAGAGGGAAAACTCTTCGTGACTCGTCCATCACATATGGTGACTTTAAGGAGGATAAAAAATTAATGACTATATATTCAGGTACTTCTTTAACGAGCGTGTACAAGTTTTTTCTTTTAAAGTGTAGACAATGGTACTAAAATTTTGTACTGTGGCTATTTCGAATCCCTGAATGCATTGCTATTTTTCCATCTTCATTTTATCAATTTTCTTTATTTTTTACTTTTTTCATCATATAATAATAATAATAATAATAATAATAATAATGATAATAATAATGATAATGATAATAATAATAATAATAATAATAATGATGATAATAATAATAATAATAGTATCTCGGATGACGACCCTCTTTCAAACAAATTTCATTAAACAGACGGATGCCGTTGAGTTTGTATTGCGGTTCCTCATCTCTCGAATGAGGTTCTTTGTGGCATCTGGTAAATTATACAACAGCTGTCCAAAGTTCATTTATTCCTTAACGTTTCGGTAGTTCTCTCTACCATTTACAAAAAGACAAATGAACCTAAAATCTCTGTAAGCCAGCTTGCGGGTATAAATTTGGCAAAATTGTACCCCCAGGTTCATTCGCCTTTTGTAAATGGTAGAGAGAAGTACCGAAACGTTAAGGAATAAATGAACTTTGGACAGCTCTTATATAATTTACTTGCTGCCACAAAAAAAAAAAACTCATTCGAGAGATTGAGAAACTGCAATAATAATAATAATAATAATAATAATAATAATAATAATAATAATAATAATAATAATAATAATAATAAATATATTTCAGACATAGCAGGTTCTTCCTGACGATACGGAGGTCAAAAGCATCATCTCTCTTTCCCTACATCCATATATAATTCTTTTAAGACATGGTTTTACCCGCATCTCACTGTATAATCACGTAACAAACCCTACTTAACCTTAGCAGTTTTGAACAAGTCCCGCTAGAAACCACATAAAACTTCGCAAAATCCCTGCCCCAAGGCAGCCGGTCAATTAGACTCTCACATCATAAAAGTCTATCCTGTCAACCATGCATCGTCCGCAATCGCTGTCTCCGTGTATGTCTAACCTTGAAAAGGAATCTAAAAAACAGCTTAACCTCTAGCCTCTTTGAAACAGGTCTTCAGGCCATCTTCCCGTCACCCAGACAACAAAAAATCTTCTTCATAAGATGCGATGAGAAGCCAGTTTCACCTTCAAAATGCTGTTGCATTTTGTTGCTGTTGTTGTTGTGGCTCTTGTTCTTCTTCTTTTCTTCTTCTTCTTCTTCTTCTTCTTCTTCTTCTTCTTCACGAGAAAACCGGTCCCACGGATAAAGCACAGATATGACGTATCAGTTGTACTGGCTTGGTGGACACCGCCTAAATTTTTCACGAACCAAAAGCCCAGGTCCGAATCCGGGCCGGGGATGAAACACTTATCATTTATAATTCCCTCTGAGTGTAATTTATTCCCATGGTACAGTGAATTCGATGTTAAACTCTATAATTGTACATATAAAGTGGCCATATAAGGAGCAAAAGTTTTTTTTACATATGCTGTAGAGATATATACACACACACACATATATATATGTATATATATACATGTATATATAATATATCTATATACATGTATATATATGAAAATGAAACAAGCAGCTAATTATTAGTCTGACTGTCACAAGGTCACTAGCCAAAGGCATCATCTGCGACTTCCCCAGCAGTGGCGCATGCACGACAAATTATGAAGCCTCTGTCTATCCCAGTTCAAAAGTTAAGGCCAAGGATAGAGGTTTAGGAACACTCTACGTTACTTGGACCCAAAATTTCACATTTTGACAAGAGACCTTATAATAATAAAAAAAAAAAAAACAAACACTGACAGACCGGCGGAACAAACGAAAAATTTCCCATCACGCATACCTAAGCATGCTGGCTTGAATTTGTACCAAGTTTAACTGTAATATCGTGAACCGTGCAGGACAGTTTTGATGACAAGGTAAGCAAGGCAGACACACTGACAGACAAAACAACGAAAATTCTATGGTTACACCCACCTTCCATGTATGGGCCATAAAAACAAGAGGGACATTAAATTCTCCTTAGATAAAGGCCCCTTATCAAGTCAATGCCTTTCACTGCAAGATAAACAAACATCACGATTCCTCCCAAACGGAGGGAAAAGGAAAAAGCTCATTTGCCACGCTGAGTGAAAGTGAAAGACTAAAATGAAGGAAAGGAATAAAGGACAGTGAATGAAAACGAAGAAAAAACGAAAGAGCTGGAAAACTAACTCTTTTTATGGATTACTTATGAATTTTCACACTTTTTAAAACTAAACAGTAGTGTATCCTTAACATCAAAACTGGCTGAAAAAGAGAAGGGTTGACTATCGTAAAGCTCAGATCAAGGTAAATTCCGGCTGACATACAGAAGGGTCGAATATCGCAAAGCTCAAAAAGAGGGTAAATTCTGGCTGAAATACAGAAGGGTCTAATATGGCAAAGCTCACATCAAGGTAAATTCTGCCTGAAATACAGAAGGGTCGAATATCGCAAAGCTCACATCAAAGTAAATTCTGGTTGAAATACAGAAGGGTTGAATATCACAAAGCTCAGATCAAGGTAAATTCTGGATGAAATAGAGAAAGGTCGAATTTCGCAAAGCTCACATCAAGGTAAATTCTGGATGAAATACAGAAGGGTCGAATATCGCAAAGCTCACATCAAAGGTAAATTCTGGTTGATATACAGAAGGGTCGAATATCGCAAAGCTCAGATCAAAGTAAAATCTGGCCGAAATACAGAAGGGTCGACTATCGCAAAGCTCACATCAATGTAAATTCTGGATGAAATAGGGAAGGGTCAAATATCGTAAAGCTCACATCAAGGAATTTCTGGCTGAAATACTGAAGGGTCGACTATCGCAAAGCTCATATCAAGGTAAATTCTGGCTGAAATACAGAAGGGTCGAATATGGCAAAGCTCACATCAAGGTAAATTCTGACTGAAATACAGAAGGGTCGAATATTGCAAAGCTCACATCAAAGTAAATTCTGGCTGAAATTGAAAAGGGTCGAATATCGCAAAGCTCACATCAAGGTAAATTCTGACTGAAATACAGAAGGATCGAATATTGCAAAGCTCACATCAAAGTAAATTCTGGCTGAAATAGAGAAGGGTCGAATATCGCAAAGCTCACATCAAGGTAAATTCTGGATGAAATAGAGAAGGGTCGAATATCACAAAGCTCTCATCAAGGTAATTTCTGCCTAAAATACAGAAGGGTCGATTATCGCCAAGCTCACATCAAGGCAAATTCTGGATGAAATAGAGAAGGATCGAATATCACAAAGCTCAGATCAAGGTAAAATCTGGATGAAATAGAGAAGGGTCGAATATCGCAAAGCTCACGTCAAGGTAATTTCAGGCTGAAATTCAGAAGGGTCGACTATCGCAAAGCTCAAATCAAGGTAATTTCTGGTTGAAATACAGAAGGGTCGACTAACACAGAGCTCAGATCAAGGTAAATTCTGGATGAAATAGAGAAGGGTCGAATATCGCAAAGCTCAGATCAAGGTAATTTCTGGTTGAAATACAGAAGGGTCGAATATCGCAAAGTTCACATCAAAGTAATTTCTGGCTCAAATACAGAAGGGTTGACTATCGCAAAGCTCAGATCAAGGTAATTTCTGGTTGAAATACAGAAGGGTCGAATATCGCAAAGCTCACATCAAGGTAAATTCTGGATGAAATAGGGTCGAGAACTCAGATCGTAATGAAATACAGAATTGCAAGCTCAGATCAAGGTAATTTCTGACTGAAATTCAGAATGGTCGACTATCACAAAGCTCAGATCAAGGTAATTTCTTGCTAAAATACAGAAGGGTTGACTATCGCAAAGCTCAGATCAAGGTAAATTCTGGATGAAATAGATAAGGTCGAATATCGCAAAGCTCAGATCAAGGTAATTTCTGGCTGAAATACAGAAGGGTTGAATATCGCAAAGCTCAGATCAAGGTAATTTCTGACTGAAATACAGAATGGTCGACTATCGCAAAGCTCACATCAATGTAATTTCTGGCTGAAATACAGAAGGGTTGACTATCGCAAAGCTCAGATCAAGGTAGATTCTGGATGAAATACAGAAGGGTCGAATATCGCAAAACTCAGATCAAGGTAATTTCTGGCTGAAATACAGAAGGGTCGAGTATCGCAAAGCTCAGATGAAGGTAATTTCTGGCTGAAATACAGAAGAGTCGGCGATTGCAAAGCTCAGATCACGGTAAATTCTGGATGAAATAGAGAAGAGTCGAATATCACAAAGCTCACATCAAGGTGAATTCTGGCTGAAATACAGAAGGGTTGGATATCGCAAAGCTCACTTCAAGGTAAATTCTGGATGAAATAGAGAAAGGTCGAATATCACAAAGCTCACATCAAGGTAAATTCTGGATGAAATAGAGAAGAGTCAAATATCGCAAAGCTAACATCAAGGTAATTTCTGGCTGAAATACAGAAATGGTCGACTATCGCAAAGCTCAGATCAAGGTAAATTCTGGATGAAATAGAGAAGGGTCGAATATCGCAAAGCTTACATCAAGGTAAATTCTGGATGAAACAGAGAAGGGTCGAATATCGCAAGCTCAGATCAAGGTAATTTCTGGCTGAAATACAGAATGGTCGATTATTGCAAAGCTCAGATCAAGGTAAATTCTGGCTGAAATAGAGAAGGGTCAAATATCGCAAAGCTCAGATCAAGGTAAATTCTGGCTGAAATACAGAAGGGTCGATTATCGCAAAGCTCAAATCAAGGTACATTTTGGCTAAAATACAGAAGGGTCGAATATTGCAAAGCTCACATCAAAGTAAATTCTGGATGAAATACAGAAGGGTCGACTATCGCAAAGCTCACATCAAGGTAAATTCTGGGTGAAATACAGACGGGTCGAATATCACAAAGCTCACATCAAGGTAAATTCTGGATGAAATACGGAAGGGTTGAATATCACAAAGCTCACATCAAGGTAAATTTTGGCTGAAATAGAGAAGGGTCGAATATCACAAAGTTCACACCAAGGTAAAGTCTGGCTGAAATACAGACGGGTCGATTATCGCAAAGCTTAGATCAAGGTAAATTCTAGATGAAATAGAGGAGGGTTGAATATCGCAAAGCTCAGATCAAGGTAAATTCAGGCTGAAATACAGAAGGGTCGACTGTCGCAAAGCTCAGATCAAGGTAAATTCTGGGTGAAATACAGAAGGGTCGACTATCGCAAAGCTCAGATCAAGGTAAATTCTGGGTGAAATAGAGAAGGGTCGACTATTGCAAAGCTCAGATCAAAGTAAATTCTGGTTAAAATACAGAAGGGTCGACTGCCGCAAAGCTCAGATCAAGGTAAATTCATCCTGAAACATAATATGTATAAACATAAGATGAGACGGACTGGCGCCTCGCTGGAAGAAACCACGTCTAAGCGTGGTTTTTTTTTAACCGTGGACTATCGGTGTTACACACACATAGGAACAATAAATACATAAACAATACTATAAAGAAATAATTTTCTGCAATTTAGTTATTCAACTACAACAACTGGCAAAGTGTCCGGTAATGTACAAAATTATTTGTAAGTATAGGTATTTTTTTTCTTGTTAACAAAAGGGTCCAATCAACACAAAACGATTAAATGTAAATGAATAAGAAAACTGGAATATATGAATTGTTTAGGCAAAACTTACTTATCACAAAAACAAAATGCATATGATTTCATGCAATAAGTAACTGACAACGTTTAGTAATAATTAATATTAAATAATTCAAAACTACACGCATGCAATATGTACCTTCTAATTCTGCGGTTTGAAACAGGAAACGAAAACAAGGAAATATTAATATTCACAGCTCTAAACCAATGAGTTGCTAATGCGCCTGGGTAAGTTTAACAGTATTACCTTTATGGTACTGAGAAACACGACCGGCAATATAATGAGTAGGCATAATTGGAGCCAAGGAAAACAAAAACAAAACAAAAAATTAACAATTAGCGCTCTTTATTTTATTTAGATGATAATTAATTTTTAAAAATGTTTCCATGTTCCTTTTTGTTGGTTCCTTCAAAGCCTATTAAAACATCTTTTGCGTAAAATTAATGAACAAGTTACAAATGAAATCATGACAGAAATACATTTTAGATTATTAAACGTCCACTTTTTGGGAGAAAGGGCGTAAAGAACGAAGCTCGGTCAGCCAACACAGAAACGTGTCCGGTCAACAGTGAAAAGAAAATATATCCTTTAACAAATATTCTTATATATTTGTCAGCTTTTCGACTTATTAATAATGGATTAACTCTCAACTGATTGAGTTAAAACATAACTACACTTTTTGCGCAGGAAACGAGCTCTAGTCAATAGCAGGCTAAGCTACCAAGAAAACAAGACATTAATCGTTTTTGTCATAATGAATCAGATAATATGACTACTTGCTGAGAAAAAAACAACCATATACAGAACAATAGCTGCTTATTACTAACAGTAAAGTACTGTCCCTATGAAGCTTACATTTAAAAATAACGAAATAACTACAAAACATTTAGTTTACGACGGCACCAGAGATAGCGGTACACTCCGCTGTCCATAGAAAGCCCTCCTCCCCCCAAATCAATGCCAACGGGAAAACCACTCACAAAAATGACACAGATAAGATAAAAAGAAATACTAACACTTACCATTCTCCATATGCATGGCACAAAAATGCGTTGATCACCTCCTAGGTTCCTGTAAAGAAGAATTAGTTAATTAAGAAATAATCTTTTAATGTACGACTTTATATCTATCTATCTATCTATCTATCTATTTTATGTCTATCTATCTATCTATATCTATCTATCTATCTATCTATCTATCTATCTATCTATCTATATATATAGATATATATATTATTTTATATATAGTATATATATATATATATATATATATATATATATATATATATATATATATATATTATTTCAAATATATATATATATATATATATATTACATATATATACAGTATATATATACATATATATAAAATTAATATATATATATATATATATATATATATATATATATACATTTGACACTCGTTAACGTTCTCAAGCCCATAAAAAACAACAGTTTTTCATGGCTGAAATATATTAAATTCATGACTGAATGTCAAAAGAGTAGAATGTCAGTCAGTACAAAAGATACTGAACAGAAACTAGAAAAAAACCATTTACAATATAAAATTACTCAGCAGGTAAAACAAAACATTGTACATTTTACATGATTATTTACCAAGCTGAAGATATGTACATATATAATATATATACATATATACACACACGTGTATATATATATATACATATATATATATATGTATATATACATACATATATTACTAACAGGACCTCATTCAAACTGGATGGTATCTAATATATATATATTATTTATATATATATATATATATATATATATACTAACTAACAGGACCTCATTACTAATGCACATGAACAATTTGTATGTGATAAAAGTTAATATTACATCTTGTATAAACATTATGTTATAAGTTATTTACATATGTATCATTGTACAGACATTCGATAATGATATACATACGTTGTCCAAGAAAGCTATACTATATATATCTATATATATATATATATATATATAGTTTGATATATCCTATATATATATATATATCTACTAATGGACAGAACAACTAAATGTGATAAAGTGAAATACACAGTTATATGTATAAATATTATTAGATAATTTATTTACATTGTAACTACAGACATTATATAAATATAGCATATAATTCGCATATATATACATAACACATACAACACTGCACACACATATAAACACTATGGTTCGAAAAGCCGTTTACAAAGGAGACACCCTTTGATGTGAGTCATTAGCGTCTGCAAATGGCAAGTATAAAAGCTAACTGGAAAGACGTTAAATTTCGTGTTTATATCATAAAATAACCAGTTACCGAAATTCAGCCGCATCCGTCTGTCCGTTTGTGTACAAGACAGAGATAAGAAAAGATCGAAGGTAGAGAGCTCTCTCTAAAGTAGCAATAAAAATTGACACCATCTGCACAGACTATTACAACACTATGGTTCACATAACACGCATTTACAAAGGAGACAGTCTAGTTGATAGAATCAGTCATTAGCGTCTGCAAATGGCCTATTCTCTCTCTCTCTCTCTCTCTCTCTCTCGTGTTTACCTTCATCTGCTAAAATGGCCAAGTGGGAGTACGTATTAGTAGTAGTAGTAGTGTCCGTTTTGTGTACAAGTAGTAGTAATAAAAGTATCCAAAACTATCATAATCACGATTCTCTCTCTCTCTCTCTCTCTCTCTCTCTCTCATAACAATATCAGTAGCAGTAGCAGTAGTATTATAATCTTAATCATTTTATTCGCACTCACTCACACTCTCTCTCATAAAAATGGTGGCAGCAACCGCAATAGGATCATAATTACTGTAATCATCATGGGTCTCTCTCTCTCTCTCTCTCTCTCTCTCATAACAATATCAGTAGTAGTAGCAGTATTATTGTATTCATAATAATACTTTATTCTCACTCACTCTCATAACAACAGTAGCAGCATCTGTAATAGGATCATAATTACTGTAATCATCATGGGTCTCTCTCTCTCTCTCTCTCTCTCTCTCCCAACAACCCCTTCAAGGAGAACGCATCTTCATAACCTTACATAACTTGGAAGCCAGAAACCTGGGTATTCTCAAACGACCATCTTCTACCCGCAAGGTCAGATCTGAAGGCCGAACGATGGCTCCTCTCTCGCCCTCCCCAGTCCCTAAGGCTATGAGAGCCACTCCGGTACAAGACCTACCAAGAAGGACCCGCTCCGGTACAATTAGGTACAACGCGCGGTAAGATGGTACACGACATGCCCATCTCGGAAGCCCCTTACTATGATAGCAACCTTGGAATAATTCTGAATAATTATAGATTAGTCTTATCTGCTGACAATGATTGTCACTCTCCCGTTCTCTTCATTTTGTTTTCACTTTTTTTTAACAAATTTTCGCTCTGTTCCTTGAATCAATTTTACCTCTAAAAAACAGAATTCACTAGTGACATAATAAGCTACGTCATCAAAGCTGGCGAATCCTTGTGAGATCTTGGAAATGATCAAGTTCATGACTACAGCGTCCTTGGAGGCTAAGTACCAATTAAATATGTCTTTTCGTCTGCAAAGACGAAGCGTTGATTGCATACCACCCTAAGAGAGAGAGAGAGAGAGAGAGAGAGAGAGAGAGAGAGAGAGAGAGAACAATCGTATCTTCTTAAAAAATAAAATATCACTAAAACGCGAAAACTAAGCTACGTCTTATGCCTGCACCCACTGCATCGCCTTCAGCTGGAATTTACTGCCATCATGCTTCAAGAACACCTCATTCAACTACTTATGTCGACCCATCGAAGTGGCCCGAATACAAAGAACTGCTTTATCTTCTTTATAAGGCGTCTTCATTCATGATATTTCATACCACGTAGCCAACGCCAAGGACGTTGCGCTCCCTTCACTATGCGATGAAGACAACTGCTTCCTTTCCGTTCTGTTTTCGTTTGCCCCATTCGCCGTATGTCGCGAAATTCCTGCTGTCTACAAGTATTTGCTGATTTATGTGATCATTTAATTTTCCTTTAAGTATCTCGCTTCTCTAGTGTACGCTAGGAGCTATATGTCCCGGCATCTTTACTGTGCGCTGGGAGCTATATGTTCCGCCATCTTTAGTGTACGCTGGGAGCCAAGAGCTAACTTCGTTTAATACATTTTTCCTCCCACAGTTTTGCTGGCTTTTTTTTTTTGACCTTTTCCTGTTGCCAACTTCGATTATATTTCTTCAGTTTTCTTCTTATTTACCAGGCAACTGCACGGCTTTCCTGGTTCATTTTCACACGAACCTTTAAGGCGCCATTCACCTTAATTACTTGATTTCTTTAGTTTTTGCGCCTCTATCATACAACTACAACACTTTGCTGGCTTCATTCCCTTTGAAGACTCGATGATTGTCATATTGGTTTTAATTTCCTGCGTCCTCATTTTCCTAGCAATAGCAACGCTGCACGATTTTAATTTTGAAGCTTAGGCTAAGGTCATCTTTTAATTTCTATTTCATTATTCATATTCTGTCAGCTCTATACCATATGAATCCTAAGGTTCCCCTGATTTCTCACTTCGAGCATGCTAAAACTATGCGATAGTTTACCATTTACAGAACCTAAGCTTCCATTCCTGGTTTATGCCACAACATACTCTCAATTCCCAGAACTATTAAGTACCTCATATAAAATCTTAGGAATTTGCTACCGTGCTTCAATTTCATTTCCACCTTCCCTAACTTTTTTATATCTTTCTATTTATTTATTTTATCTTTGAGCAGTTTTTTTCTCTTGGCCAGTTATACAACCCACATCCAACCATGACCCTTTATTTCTGCTCTCTCTCTCTCTCTCTCTCTCTCTCTCTCTCTCTCTCTCTCTCTCTCTCTCTCTCTTTGTTCATATAGACCCGTCAGGTTTTTATTAAATTGAGTCAATAATAATAATAATAATAATAACTTCTTGATTTTTATGTGTAGATGCTATTATCTTTTCCCTGCATAAGGAGTTTAATTTCTTCCATAATAAATCATGCTCAATACTAATAATAAAACTGACATTCTCCACTACCAACATTATCAACATCTTCAATCTTAAAACTCAACAGACCCACAAACCTTCCCCATTCAGCATACTAGACAGACGGCCTTTCCTAGGTCTACGAAAAAAAATAAGAAAAAAAAACTAAAAATAAAGACTATGGAAGTCGTGACTTGTTCGGCACTGAGATCCCTAAAGAGGCGGACTCCTCCTCTTCAAGAGTCCTAGAAGGGATGCAATTACAGTCGTCCTTGGTTAAAGTTATTCCTTGACTTAGTGCGGTGACACCTCAGATACACCTGACGAGGATGCTACTTTCGTACCGTCGCGTTTCTGTTGATTGAGGGTGTGTTTGCGTAAAGAATGCATGCGCTTGCGTGCGTGCGTGCGTGCGTTTTGGCGATGGAGAACCTTTATTCGAAAAATTAATCAAATTTGTAAAGGAGACGTGTTTTGGTTTAGGCAAGATTAAATAATACATACACAAAGTTTTCCTTTACTAGTTTAATCTCTAATCACGTACAGGGTTTTGTTTTACATTATTAAATTCATTCGAAAGAAAAGTCAAGTCAATATGCGGCGTATTTGGTGGATTCTTCTTAAAATAAAAAAAATCTTGTCTCTCTACTCGCTAACACTACCCTGAGAAAAGGTTCTTTCGAAAATTACAACTGGTATAAAGACCAAAGTAATTCTTTATGGATATTTAAAGGAAATTAGTTGTAGCCTCAATAAGCGGAGATACAATTCTAAACACGAAAGTAAAAAGGGAAAATATTGGTGACATTCACTTAAATTAGGAAGTTAAAACAGCTAAGAAAGATGTGCAACAATTTGCCAGTAGGTCAACCTTCGATTTTATACATTATATATATATATATATATTTATATATATATATATATATATATATATATATATATATATATATATATATATATATATATATATAATTATATATATATATTATATATATATATATATATATATATATATATACATATATAACCACACACACACAAACGTACACACACACATATATATATATATATATATTATATATATATATATATATATATATATATATATAACGTTTCGTACACTCCTAACGTTTTCGCGTTTGTACGTATCTTCAGGATTACACAATATAATACATTTTTAAGTTAGACAATGAAAATTTATGAATAGCTTCATAAGATCTCTGCAACTTACCTTTGCAGCAATTCCCCTCGTATTAACTATGATCAAGTATCGCTAGAGTACAAAAATACATTTACCAAGATATTTAAAAACACAGTATTCCAAAAGGTGAATGTTCCTTTAAAACTACTTTTAGATTTAAATACGCGTATCACAACTGTTTTAACGATCAATATCACGGAAGTTTACCAGGTAAATATCGCCATACGTTAAACAATATCCTTCATAATAGGTCAACTTTAAAATCAAGATTTCGTCTTCAAGGTCTCTAAAAACATAAATTGAACCCTAAACTCTTTTATACGCCATTCCTCATTTTTTTAAATGTGCAACGTTGACCTTCAACATAGTACCTCATTATCGTATACTACATTCAGTTTTGAGCCTGCATAATCACAGAACCATTATACTATGCCTTAACCTTCTGGGCGAAGTCATGATCAACAACCGCTGGTACGCAGGAAGAAAATTTTAATAACAAATTTGTCTACGTTTGGTATTTCCATTTGCACGAACCTCTAATTAACTTCGTAGTTACATCACTACATCCTTACGAGGATGTGAGATTAATTTTATGACGAGAAACACTAGGTAATCTATAATCACATATAGTGAATTCTGCCTTGTGAATTTAAGCTGTCGTGCCGATCAAGATTCAAAAGCCGAGAGGCACTACTGAATTTCTAATCATACCTATAGCGCAGAATTACCGCCTCTGCCTTGTACATAAGGCGCTGCAGAAACTTGCAACAAGTAGGTCTAGTGAAAGAAGCAGTGGTCCCCATCTCATTGTCTGCTGAATAAATAAGTGACCTCATTTATGGTAACCAGGAACAGGCAGAAAAATTCACCAGTGATACCAAAAAAGAATTACAGTCTTCGTAGAAATCTTAAAACTTAAGAAAACTCGACTTGATAAATTAGGGAGACCTTGTTTATGCAAATGGTAAAATGAAAGAGGAACGATTCAAGATAAGTTGCATGTGTACTCATCATGACAATTATGGCTCACCTAGGCTTACAGTCTTAGCTCATTTGAATTCATCAGAGTTAAATTAGCTAGGCTTATATCTACCTGAATTCGGTTAATACGATTAAACTGGGCCGGTCATGATTAAATAACATTAGATCTAACTGGGTTAGGTTAGGTTAAATTAAATTCGCTCTAGAGCAAGATGAGGCTACGTTAGGCCAAAAAGGATTAGCTTAGAATGCGATTTCATTGTACCTACCGGGATTAAATAATGCTATGTCAGTCCCTTTTGGTCGGTTCCATTCACCTCTTATTAAATAGTCTTGCTGTGACTGACAAACAGGTAAAACTTATCATAGTATTTTGATATTCATGAAGCCTCGACTGACGCTATTTACAGTCATGCAGTGTCATTAGGGAGTGCCTTAAGATTACATCGCAGATAATGACATTAAAGAAACACCTTGAAAGTGATAAACCTGCTCATCTGCTAAAAACAAACAAAACCAAGGTGAACCCGTTGCCTCTCTCTCTCTCTCTCTCTCTCTCTCTCTCTCTCTCTCTCTCTCTCTCTCTCTCTCTCTCTCTCTCTCTGCACACTCCTTAAATCTGCCGGATGTTTCGCTAATTGACACCGAAGCTAATGCGCCAATGGTGCCCAGCACTCGTTGATGATCTATGCCCCTAAGTTTTGGTTATACGAGTATCTCGTACTGCTTTGCTTCACTTATCGAGGCACAAAAGGTATAGCAAAACCTTACTGCCAGACATTTATTGTGGTCACCTGGCCAAGAATTAACCAGGCCCAGTTGATTAACTTCACATCTCAAAAAAAAGGAGTGATGTAGATGTTCATTGAGCACTGTAGATTCAGTTTCAAAGCCATCCAACGCCCATCTTTCTATCTCAACCCATCTCCCTCCCCCCTCTCCATTCCACCAATCCCCCCTCACCCCATCCCGTCCCCAAGTTCTCTCAAATTCAAGAGTTTAGAGGGGGGCCACAAGAGGGGGGGGGGAACCTTGAGGCTCATTCGGATGAAAGAGAAAGTACGCGAAAATGGAACGCCTCAGCGTAATGACAGTTGTTATCGGGTCTTCAGACAGGTGCTTCGAAGAACCCGCGTGAATCTGGTTATGCTAATTCTATCTTTCCCTGTTGCTACTTGGTCACACAATGGTAATTCTAATGTGAAGGTCAAGTAGCAATATTACGACAATAAACAAAATCAATGCTGACGAAATCTGATACTAAATTTTGTTCTGCTTGGTAATTCTAAAGAGGTAAAGAAAGGCCATGACAAAATTATAGCCATAAAAAAATTCACAGGAGTTAAGCGATTGTAGACAGGATCTCAAGGCATACTTTTGCATGTCAATTAACGAAAGTAAGTAACACTTACAGAACAGAGAGAGAGAGAGAGAGAGAGAGAGAGAGAGAGAGAGAGAGAGAGAGAGAGGCCGTACTACTGTGTGCAAGTAACATGATTAGAACTCCCTATTTCATCCAACCTTGACACCAGAATATTTCTATATGTTTACAAAATTACGGAACCACCAAGAAAAACAACTGTCATTCATAGGATTAGGCAAAATACAAGATACATAAAAATAATGGTGTGTTTTTAATTTGCCATACTAATGTTGTTTATTTAATTGATATCGGTGTCAATGACCCAGTTGTCACATGAGGCCAGATGACTCAAAATCATTACAGTAATTCATTCATTTATATATATATATATATATATATATATATATATATATATATATATATATATATATATATATACAATATATATATATATGTGAAGTGTAGGTACACACATACACATATCTACAGAATTTATTTTCATATATATATATTTATATATATATATTCCAAATATATTTTCAATATATAAAATATATATATAATTTACGAACATCAATAATATATATATAATGCACGATACCTCAGCTCATTACCACAGGTGAAAAATTTAAAAACAAACACGGTTTTCGACTTTATTTCCAAGTTGAAGGACTGATGCAAATCTTGAAAGTCACAAATGTATATACTACAGGAACAGTACAAGACTAATATAAACAACCGTTAAGGCTCCAAATCCCCACTCAGGCCGGTGTCCAAACTAGGTGGCCTTTAAAACTCATTTGGCTTTCACTAGACTCTCAATAGATGATCTGATGGCGTTTTTATCTGAATTGTTACACACAGCTGGATATCCATTTTCAGTACTTTAATTGAACTGATAAATTATGTGGATTCTAGGATGGTTTACTCACAAAAAATTGTTGTTATGCACTTGAAACCCCTAAA
>NC_089782.1:18255621-18283121 GCF_040412425.1 Macrobrachium rosenbergii
CTCACTCTCACACACAACCCGATGTACTGATGTACTGTAGACCTCACGTAACATCAGATCTCCAGTCATATTTACAATTTTCCCAACGCTCCAGTTCCCTTCGATGGTCCACATCTGTCTTTCTCGACTTGATATGTAGCTGGAGGAGGTCTCGTTCTTCCATGGGCTTAGGAATCGGTTGCCCAATGCACGATGTTCCACTAGGAAATCCATTGCAAGGTGGCCTTGGGCCGACGAAGGATGTGATTTGGGGAGTCAAGGACGGAGCAATGGGGTTACCGAAGCAAATTCGGTTTTGATGGATGAAAACGAGTATAGAGAGAGAGAGAGAGAGAGAGGAGAGAAAGTCAAATCAAATCAAAACTTTATTTCCATTTTACAATGGTTATTCTACATGCCAGAGAGAGAGAGAGAGAGAGAGAGAGAGAGAGAGAGAGAGAGAAGAGTAACGAGAATGACTTATCAAAGTAGATTTTAGCGAATGAAAAAATGAGAGAGAGAGAGAGAGAGAGAGAGAGAGAGAGAGAGAGAGAGAGAGAGAGAGAGAGAGAAAATATCAAATCAAATCTATTTCCATTTTAAAATGGTTATTCTACATGCCAGAGAGAGAGGGAGAGAAATGGGTGAAGAGTAACGAGAATGACTTATCAAGGTAGATTTGATTTTAGCGAATGAAAAATGAGAGAGAGAGAGAGAGAGAGAGAGAGAGAGAGAGAGAGAGAGAGAATGAAAAAGTAACGAGAATGACTTATCAAGGTAGATTTGATTTTAGCGAATGAAAATGAGAGAGAGAGAGAGAGAGAGAGGAGAGAGAGAGAGAAGTGAAGAGTAAAGAGAATGACTTATCGAAGTAGATTTGATTTTGAAAATGAAAAAATGAAAAAAGAGAGAGAGAGAGAGAGAGAGAGAGAGAGAGAGAGAGAGAGATGATTGAAGAGTAACCAGAATGGCTTATCAAAGTAGATTTGATTTTAGCGGATGAAAAAATGAGAGAGAGAGAGAGAGAGAGAGAGAGAGAGAGAGAGAGAGAGAGAGAGAGAGAGAGATGAGTGAAGAGTACCGAGGATGATTTAACGAAATGAATTTGACTACACTGAATGAAAAAGTGGGAAGAGAGAGAGAGCAACGAGTGAAGGTTGGTGAGGGTAGGTTATTGAAGCAAATTTCAATTTAATGAGGAGAAAAAACTTGCATTTCGATGTCGAAACTAGGGCTTGTATAGCTGAGAGAAAGAGTGAATTGAAGGGTGCGGAAATGGATTATAGATATAAATTTAGATTAGCTTTTACATACAAAGTAGGTCTTGTTTGTGCAACAACAGTAGAATATGTATGTATGTGTGTGTGTGTGTGCGTGTGAGAGAGAGAGAGAGAGGAGAGAGAGAGAGAGAGAGAGAGAGAGAGAGAGAGAGAGGTTCACAAGCTAATTCAGTTTTTAACTTAAAGAACGGTACTCCATAGTTAACGAGAGAGAAAGTTATCAAATTATTTCTTAAAGAAAGAGCCTTTAACTTGAATGCACCACACTTCAGAGAGAGAGAGAGAGAGAGAGAGAGAGAGAGAGAGAGATTCAGTTTTAGCTATATAGCATGGTACTCTTTAGTTGACGAGAGAGAAGGTTCTCTGATTTTTTTAAATTTCATGCACGACACTTGAGAGAAATTCTTCGCAGTACCTTCGAAGAGATGGCACAAATGTGTGAACGTTCCCACTACCAAAGAAAATTATACATATTAACTTGAATCCCAGTACGCGTCCGCCCTCCCTATTCATGGGCACATAATTCTTTGAAAAGACGCAGCATGCATAGCCTTGGCTCCAAATCGAGACAGACGCACAAGATTGTATTTCATCCCTTTCACGTCCAGAATATGAGCAGCGCAAGAAAAATAAACTGATGCAACTCATTTCATTTTAATCGTTTTATATTTGAGTAACGCGGCATGACAGAAAATTGTGATACGTTTAAAATATTTATCAATAATGTTTCCCTCGTTATAGCTATATTTAAAACACGTATGCACTTCCAGGCTACGCCGTAAAAAAATGTATGATTTTACCTCATTTTTCAGAGAGCTTGTGTTTTGAGGCGTAAAAGAAAATTGTGTCTATTGTAATTAAGACTTTTATCGTAACAAGTAAATTTTGAAGCTCCGCTCGCATTCCAGATTAATGATTTTATCCCCTTCACATTCAGGCTATGAGAAATGGAAACATTTATGGTCCATCTTTTCCTTTCATTACCATCAAGGACAAGCTCTGAACTGAGAATGAAAATTTTGTACTAATACATTTTACATCTCTTTCATCCCCCTTCACACACGGGTCGTGAGCAGTGAAAAAAAAGTACAGAATTTCAAAATAATTGCCTTGAAGTTCTTCCCTACTACAACTATAATTAACTAAAATAAAAAAAAAATATATAACATCAACAACTACTACTACATAATCGCCATCTTTGTCTTAAAAGAAAGCTTCGTTTAAAAAAAAAAAAAAAAGTGATTGTGGTCTGCTGTTTAAAAAAAAAAAAAACAGGTCAGTTGGCGATATAGATATCAGTGAAGCGTCTAATATGATAAAATATTTGAAATCTAAATTAATTATATATATATATATATATATATATATATATATATATATATATATATATATATATATATATATATATATATATATATATATATATATATATATAGTTTTGTAAACTTTTATATTTTTTTGTTCACGTTCTCTCTCTCTCTCTCTCTCTCTCTCTCTCTCTCTCTCTCTCTCTCTCTCTCTCTCTCTCTCTCTCTGTTACATAATGAATGAACCTAGTTTAGAACCACAAGTGATTAAACAGTTACATAATGTAATCTAGGTTCATTCATTATGTTATTATCAATATATATATATATATATATATATATATATATATATATATATATATATATATATATATATATATATATATACTGTACATAATGAATGAACCTAGCGACTGATAACCATTACATTGTAATCCACTGTTATTTCAATCACTTGTAATTCTTAAACCTCTCTCACTGATACCATCACTCAAAACCTTTTTCATTCAGTACCACTACGCTAACAGAGAGAGAGAGAGAGAGAGAGAGAGAGAGAGAGAGAGAGAGAACGTGAACAAAAATATAAAAGTTTACAAAACTCTGAATAACATATATTCTTTAATCTTAAGTGAATTGAACTGAATATATAATTTAGGCCAAAGTCCAAGCACTGGGACATATGAGGTCATTCAGCGCCGAAACAGAAATTGACAGCAAAAGGTTTGAAAGGTGCAACAGGAGGAAAGCTTCGCAGTTGTAATATGAATCAATTGTGAGGAGACGGTGGAGAGTAAGATATAAGAGGATATGAAGGGAGGTACAGTAAAAGGAAAGAAAGGGGTTGCGGCTAAGAGCCGAAGGCACGCTGCAAAGAACCTTTAATGCCTACAGTGCACCGCATAAGGTGCACTGACGGCACTACCCGCTATGGTGTCTTTTAATCTTGTTAAACGTGAATCAACCACGTCAATCAGAGTGAACCAGGAAAGGTAGAGCCAACCATCGACGGGGTATTACGACGGGCACTCCATGCCCTCCTGGGTATTGTCGTGGCCCATGCCAAGGCCAGGTGGAGCCGAGCACTTATTTACAGAAGCGCCCGTCGAGGCTGAGGATGGGTAGAGGCCTCGGGTGTGTATGTAACAAACTTTTTGTTTTCTTTTGTTTATTCCTTTGTTTTTATAGAATTTTATTCCCTTATATGACCCTTCATGTATAATAAGATGAGAATTCTTTATTGTTTTTGTTTGTTATGAGTATAGAGAAAAAATTTTTTCCTTTATGAAATAATGGATACACTCATCTTCTCTCTGTCTCTCTACACACACACACAAACATTATATATTATATGTATAGATATATAGAGTTAAAAGATAAACAAATGTGTATGTGTATATGTGTATATATATATATATATATATATATATATATATATATATATATATATATATATTTATGACTGTTAAAGTAATGATATTATATATATATATATATATATATATATATATATATATATATATATATATATATATATATATATATATATATATATATATACATATACACCAAAATACATAGTCATTCCTTTCCTAGAGTCATCGCCGCAATCATATTTCAAAGGCTGAATCATGGATGAACCTGCTAACCAAAAAACTTTCACGACATTAGCCACTTCATACATCTACACGGAAGGCTCAGTAACATGCCATCGAATCCCTTTACGCACAATGCGCCATTAACTTCATCTAGCACGCACTCTCACACTTTCTGGGTATTAAGGTCTCTCCTTTCCAATACCTTTACACGCCATCTGTAATGCAGATAGTTCTTCATCTCCTCTTCGGTCTAACTGTTCTGAATCATACCTCTTTTCATCTACCTTTTCGTCATCCATTCTTTCCTCATTCTCTAATCCACCTCAAAAAGCCGAGATCGTGACCCTCCCCCAACTATCCAAATTATTTTATCACTTTACGTATCTTACTTTTCTCATGCTGTCAATATCGTCTTACGGCAAATATTCTTTGCAAACACTTAATAGCTTCAACTTTTTCTTCAATTCAACATAAAGAAAAGAGAGAGAGAGAGAGAGAGAATTTACAGGAAGTACCCTGCATTTTATTCTCCTCTCTCTCTCTCTCTCTCTCTTCTCTCTCTCTCTCTCTTTCAGGAATCAAATATTACAGTAAATGAATGACAAGGACTACTGAAGCATCTTGCCGAGAGAGAGAGAGAGAGAGAGAGAGAGAGAGAGAGAGAGAGAGAGAGAGAGAGAGAGAGAGTACGAGAGAATGCTAAGAAAATAGTAGTTGAATGCGTAATGTTTGCTAGTACTTCCGTAAATTCTCTCTCTCTCTCTCTCTCTCTCTCTCTCTCTCTCTCTCTCTCTCTCTCTCTCTCTCTCTCTCTTTATGTTGAATGCGAATGAAAGAAAAGGGTTCCTTAAGGTGACTGTTTCAAAGAATATTTGCCATAAGACGATATTGACAGTATGAGAAAAGTAAAAGATACGTAAAAGTGATAAAATAATGGCGTGGCAGTTTAAATTCATCTTAAATTCATCTTGATGCATTTCGTTGCAGTATCCAGAACGCCCAAACGAATGTTAGCTAGAATATGTTGTGAGGACATTAATCTATTATAATAGACTTTAGTATATGTCACACGATCATATTTCCTTGAATATTTTACTACCTTTCTGACAAATTTTACTCCAAGTAGCCAAAAATGATTACAAAACTGGATAGCGTCTGTTAGTGATTTTGCGCCATTAACCTCGACAAAGAGATGCCCATTTCAAGATGGCTATTTTGCTGACAAATTTTTAGCAAGATTCTGGAAACAAATTATCAAAACTATTCAGAAAGTTTGTTCCAAACTCTGAGAATTCAAAATTTTAACCAAGCCTGTGGTCTACAGAACAAGTCGTTACAATAATTTGTTTAAAACTGAGGTCTATGACTGATGGATTGATATGAAAAAAAATGATCAGTGTCATAACCAAAATGTCAGCTACAGAGCTATGGCTATAAATGGCTACTGGTCATGAAAGGACAGATGATGATTATTCTTCTTCAGTGCACTAAATGTCTGCTATCTTATTTATAAAACTTTGTCTTTCTTTACATTTATTTATTATTATTATTATTATTATTATTATTATTATTATTATTATTATTGTCAGTGGCGGTGTGGTGTTACCAACAGTTTTATCCCATTAAAGAGAAGAATTGAGAGAAAACCAAAACATATACCACTTCCGCATTCACCTTTATAACAACTGAGGTACTGAGTGAAACAAATCAATTACCAAGACCAAAGCCTCCCAGTTTTAGCCGCTCCGCATACTTAAACGGGCTCATCACCACCATGTAAACTAAAACTTTGGTACATTCTTTCTGACACAAGAGCAGCATCTCTAATAACACCTGACGGCAAGATGTCGTTTGTCTTTCCATTCTTCCACATTCCTCAGTCGCTACGGCTTCTGAAGTCCATAACAGAAAATAAGAGTGAGGGTCAACGCCGGAAAGTTAGTTCACCCTATCCTACATCTTTTAACATGACGTCACGCGGCCGTTTTCTGGCATCTTGCCACAAAATTGGCGCAAAAGTGAGCACTTCTTCTTATGTTGGTGCAGAAATTAAAGCAAAGGAGTATTCTTTAAAGTGAAGTTATACAATGACAAACATGCATCGCTTCAATTCTGCCGCAAATACCAGCTAGTTTACGCCAGTAAGATGCCAGGAAATTCCCGATCGAATGCCAGACAACCTCATTAATCGTCTACATCGCGAAATGTTCACATCAATTACTGAGCAATTTCCTGTTTGCTCTTCGCCTTTCCCTCAAGGAGATGCTGCAGATCAACAACAGAATCCTCATTTCCTCCGACTGGCAATCTTCCTCCAAATCTCCTCGAGGGGCGAGAGACCTTGGCACCTCAGGTCAAACCGGGTCTCTCGTCTGGTGCGTAAACATTTACTTTGATCTTTCTATTTAATCGCTCATCAAAAACCTTTTGCGTTTTGCAGTTCTGCCAAACCATCAAGCATGGATCAGGCTTTCTTGCTGCTAATAAATGTTGATGCATGGCGTTCCGAGAACTCGTCTTTTTAAGAGTTTTTGTATTTACTTTCAACACTAGACTTACGCAAAAAAAACTTCAGAATTTAACATTGACCCAAGTACATTCATAAGCACGTCGTGAAGGTTAGATTTTGAAAGGGAAAATCGCCAGTAATGAGAAAATTTCATTTAATAATTCAACACTGAGGCTGCTCGTTGTCACAGGTAATATTAATATTCTAAAAATCTCTCTCTCTCTCTCTCTCTCTCTCTCTCTCTCTCTCTCTCTCTCTCTCTCTCTCTCTCTCTCTCTCTCTCTCTCGTTATGCTTCTCTTCTTCGTACTCTCATTTTTATGTTTAAGGATTCTTTTGCCCATATTTAGGTATATTAAAATATTAAACTTTAACATTATTAATTTCTGAAAAATATACCTTCTACTGTTTATGCAAGTACACACATATGTATACATATAAATATACACATATATATGTATGTATATTATTTAATATATATATAGATATATATATATATATATATATATATATATATATATATATATATATATATTTACACATACATATATAAAATATATATATATATATATATGTGTGTGTGTACATACATACACTGTATATATATGTTACAAGGAACAGATCAACACTTGTGTTAGAAGTGTACGTAGCGTAATCCTAGCGATCTTCTTCAGGAAAAAGACGTGAAAAGATTCAACCCATGATCACACTCATTTTTTTTTCCTCCCCTCTCTCTCTCTCTCTCTCTCTCTCTCTCTCTCTCTCTCTCTCTCTCTCTCTCTCTCTCTCTCTCTCTCTCTCTCTCTCTCTCACAGTGTATCGACTCTCTCTCTCTCTCATCGTTTACCAAAGCTCATCCACCCTAAGCAATTAAATGGACTATTTAAAGAAACACAATCGTTTCTATAAAAATAGGTTTATTATTCAAATAACCCAACAAGAAATGAATAAAACAAAGCAAAGATTAAAATGCATAATAAATGAATTATCGAGTCAGATAACTAAACTCTAAACTGCAAACACTTCTGATTAAAGAAGTCTCAAAAAAAACAGTCTACCACAACTCCACATGTTATTCCAACAAGTCCACAGACATCTGTCGAAAGAATTAAACATGATAGAAAACTCCCAAAAATATGTGAAATGCCAAACACAATAATGGAAAGTGTAAAATGCATAGCCAAGATATGGCAAATGTAACATAACAAAATAATAATACAAAAGAGGTATGAATATTCATTTTAAATCTCCCACACCAGTTCAAAAGTTCATAATGATCAGAAAGTCATGGTAAAAATCACAAGTTCAATTTTCTCCCACAAAAACAGAGATTTGAGACTCTACCTTATCTGCCGATTTTCAAAGCCTGGACCCACTCCAAAGCTATGACTGGACAACTGCAGTTCTATCACGTTAATGAACGATCAAACTCACTTTTAGGGCAGATTTTGGCATAATCTAGATCAAAGTAACGCACGTACTCACGAATATACATAACGCTTCGGAGATCACCTGATCGCCAATATTGCTGAGCTTCTCGCGCAGAGAGCTGAGGAATCAAACTATTTGCTGAATACAAAGATTTTGCAACTGACGGCTCGGTCAGTACCATCTCGCTCCAAAAATTCTTTCATCACACCTTAAAGCATTGAAGCTATGAAATGCATATATGTGTCCTTTAAATATATACAATCATATATACATATATAATACATATATATATATATATATATATATATATATATATATATATATATATATATATATATATATATATGAAGATAAGAAGGCCCATAAAACACTATTTTGAACGTTGCAGCCATATATTTCGGGCACTAGCTTCTGTGCCCCTGTTCACTGGAAAAATATGGACAGATGAAATGTTACAAGGGTATATATACAAAGCATAATAGGTGTGGCATTAAGTCTCCGATGGTATGCAGGTGATCGTTTCCTAAGTAGGACGAGAGTAAACGGTTGCAACGTTCAAAATAGTGTTTTATGGGCCTTCTTATCTTCATATTATACTGTAGTATTACAGTAAAAGACATTCATATATATATATATATACATATATGTATGTATATATGAGAATGCTATTCATAGAAGTATATTTGCATACAGAACGTTAACCCATGCAATCACCGAAAAAGAAACACTTAGATCCCTATCATCTGTACATTATTTGACTCACCACACATTCTACTACGCCAAACGGCGTAATAACAGTTATTATTCTCTGTGCAATCAAAAATATGAAATAGTTGCGCTTCAGTCATCCGATACGACGTATATAGCATATTTCTCTGTACTTAGTGACGATTACCCTGTCAGAATCTACGCTTGCTTATCGAACGGATGTCCACGCCAAGAGCTACTTCGAACGCGGTGAGGAAATGGCATAAAGTATTGCTTCTCAGTTTCTCTTTCTTCCCTCATGATATATTCATGAGGTTTTTACAGTCCCCCACCCCTTTTTGTTTTAATAAAACTGCGTAAGGGCATCTCTCTCTCTCTCTCTCTCTCTCTCTCTCTCTCTCTCTCTCTCTCTCTCTCTCTCTCTCTCTCTCTGTTTGTGTGTGTGTGTGTGTGTGTGTGTGTGTGTGTATGTAAGCCAAAGGACGAAACAAGCCATATCCCCCTACTAATTTCATTGAAAAAAATAAGAAACATTCTCTCTCTCTCTCTTTCTGTGTGTGTGTGTGTGTGCGTGCGTGTGTGTGTGTGCGTGTATGTAAGCCATAGGACGAAACAAGCCATATCCCCCTACTAATTTCATTGAAAAAAATAAGAAACATTTTCTCTCTCTCTCTCTCTCTCTCTCTCTCTCTCTCTCTCTCTCTCTCTCTCTCTCTCTACTCTTCGGGAACATAAGGAAGTCGTGGCTTTCTAGGGCTGTTTATTAATAAAAAAAAAAAGACACCTGGGATTCTCAAACACATAAATGGTAATTTTAGTGAGAATTCCTCAACTTCTGAAGGGCTATAACTCAGTTAGCATATCCTGGGTCATCACAGGTGTAATACGCGTAGTGAGTGTCGTTACTTTCTCAAAAGCATTATCAGTAGCCTTGTTTCATCACTCATACTCACCGTCACTCTCCTTATCACTCATTTTCATCAAAGCACCATTATAATCATCGTCAATGTCATCATCACCATCACTCATTATTACCAGCATCTATCATTGGCACACGTCCCATTACCATCGTTATAACTGCCATCATCATCACTTATTCTCATCAAAAGCTATCATTATTATCCATAGCCCCAATCACCCTCTGAATCACTGTCATTTACATCAACAGACCATCATCACCATCATCATTTTCACTCATTACTGTCAGCAACCATTACCTTCATCGTCGTCATCACAATCCATCAACTTTGTCATTACCCACAGTATTACCATAATCTTCACCATAAAATCATCACCACCGTTTACCTCACAATCGAATTCACCATCATCACCATCCCATTAGGCACATCCCTCCCCACAGCTGAAAGACCCTGATGGCGATCATGACGTGAATGCGAAACCATTTATCACAAAAAAAATATATAAAGAAAAAATAAAACAAATTTCGGCATTGAAATTCCGCCCGCATAGTGGGTGGTACAAGACGATCCCAATGCCACCCGTCCTCGTTCCAGTTGTTGAAGGATTGTTGGGAGCCGATTGTGCGCGATAACGAACTTATAAAAGGTGCGCTCGTGCGCGGCGAATGGCACGCATGCGTACAACACAAAAGATCTCGGCAGTGCGGTTTTCTTCTGATGGTGCGGTGGGTGGGGTTTCCAGGCTTCAGTATAATAATAATAATAATAATAATAATAATAATAATAATAATAATAATAATAATAATAATAATAATAATAATACTTGAGCTATATCTCTCTAAATACGAAGCGCCTAGGTGTGTTAGGTCTATTTATAAATTTATTAATAATAATAATAATAATAATAATAATAATAATAATAATAATAATAATAATAATAATAATAATAATAACACTTGAGCTATATCACTGCCATGGTTATTTGAGTTAATTTGTAAATTCATAACATGGAATGAATTCCTTTACGCACTCGCATGCACATAGCCTCACACAAACTCTTCTTATGAGACTGAAGATAATATCGTCTCTCGCATTCCCAAGCCTTTTTTTCTCTTTTTTTTCTAAAAGCCTGCATAACAGGATAACATTCCTTTCCAAATTAGTCTGTTTTTGTTTCTGATTTTCGTGCGCAAGAAACAAAGAAGTGCTGGACCTCTAACCTCTAGACCCTCTCTTGACTTCCCCCTCCCTTTCAAAACCACGTAACTATATTCATTACGATTTCCAATCAGGTAACAGAACCACAATTAAGCTACCAATCATCACCTCTCAAATCTAATCAGTTGCTGATAGCGTAACAAACTCTCCCGTTCATAACCCTGGCAGTGTTCATTAAAATGCTAGAGCATTTCACCAGCTCTTCTTCCTCATGTTCATCAAGGACTGTCTTGTCTAACCCACCTATAAATAATTTCGCCAATGGTTGAATTCCTCATAACTCTTTTATCTAGGGCTGCCATTCATCTTCCGTTAATGACTCTCAAGCTCAGTCTGCCATTATTCAATCTGTCGGTTTTAATATGGAGTACTTTTTGCCTGTAAGTATGAAGTTTTAAAAAAATTAAGAATAATGATACAATAAGCTTCCGAAGTTAGGAGGGCAAAGGCGGGAATGGAACAAAGCTATTTAACGGTCGAAAAAATAACTAAATTATAACGTACCATTCCTTCTGAAAGGCAGTTGTAACAGCTGAGAGAATGAGCAGAAATAGTTTCTAGATGAAATATAGCTAAGATTAGAATAAATTATCAACCATGGAAAAAGTCTTTAATGAAGGCTTAAAAAGTTCTTTATTAAACTTTGTTGTATCATAAAGAGTAAAACTTGAAATAAACTGTCAGAAAGATCTTTTCTTACAAGATTCCACGAATCAAAGACTGCATGTTCACTCACTGGCCAATATGAACGCCAAAAAGGACAAAAATAAAAATACATTTTTGTTTACAATGGCACGAGAGCTAAAAATTTAATTAAAACTAAACGCTGGATAAAAAAATAATCACTCAATTATAAACAATATTTTAATCTAAATGGATAGTAACCACCTTTCCAAGAAAGAAGTATAAATTTCCAAAATAGAAAACTTGGAAAAATACAGCAAAAACAACTTTCAATCGGATTTCATTTACAAGTACGACTGCATTCAAAATGTACGCTAAAAAAGTAAAGTAAAATTTAAACGACAAAAATCCTGTAAACATTATACAAAAGAACCTCCAAAACCGATTTACTCTGAAAGACCATTCTAAAATGAAAAATATTTTTTAAAAATTCTTTTCGAACCAGAAACAATACCGAACTCTGAAAGAGAAACAATACTCCCAGAACGAGAGGAGAACCATTACAAAATCTGAAATGACGAAATGCAACAGAAGGTATTAAGGCAAAGAGATTGTTTTGCTCCACTCTCCCGTGGGAGGTCAAGTCCGTCTTTCCATCCTTTGTGTTTCAGACTTCCTATGTACATGGTGATGGCCTTACCCTACACCTGTGTACATATAAAAGAGAGCCGTACATTTAAGAAAACATCACCTATGATATATGACGCACATATCATAGACTCAACATTATGACGAGGGTCAAGTGTTACGGCTACAACATCCTAGTCATATATATGATATTATTTATGTTATTATTTATGCCCCATATTATTTATGTTATTATTTATGCCCCTTATTATTTGTGTTATTATTTTTTACCCGTTATTATTTATGTAATATAATGGTATCATTCCTTTTGATTTGTTATATCAAAAGGAACACTAGCAATCTTCTCAGGTGATTTGTAAACCTGAATTTGAATAGGCCATACATTAGTGGTTGTACGATCAGATAAGTTTTCGCTCTGTATGTATGTATGTATGTACTGTATTGTACATGAGAATTAATGGCTCAAGTTTATTTAGAATGAAGATGGATATATATATATATATATATATATATATATATATATATATATATATATATATATATATATATATATATATATATATATATATATAGTGTGTATATATATATATATATATATATGTATAACCAACTTTATTATGAATGCACTTGAGCCATTAATTCCCAAATACATACATACATACATACAAACATAATAGCGGAAACTAATCTGGGCGTACAACCGCTAATCTATAGTCTATTCAAATTCAGGCTTACAAATCACCGGAGAAGACTTGGCACAATGGTTGTAATTCATGAGCAACCCTGCACTCACTTACTCATCTTGAATGAGCGTCTATTCACTCCATTCACCCAGGATGAACTCTCCTGATAGTCTATTTGTAAAAGCCAATCGCAGAGGAAACTTGTAAACAGCTGAATTGATTCCTAATTGCCATAGCTTTCTGGTTGTCTCACCCATTTCTTTCCTGTATTCGCTGATCCTCCCGATGGCAACGCCGCGACCTTCAGTTGCCAGTTAGCCATGTAAGGTCGAGTTAATTCCTGGTGCTGGTCGCTGAAAGTAATTAATTAATGTTGATTTAGGCTGGATGGCATTACGGGGATCAACCATCGACAACCCCGGGCGAACAGATCCTGTAAACCTGCTTTTAAAGGGTTGGGCGTGGTCCCCTGGTGATCAATAAGACTTTTGTATGACATTTTGAGCATACAATGACTACTGCAAAAAATAAAATCCGCGGGAACCTAGCTGGTAAAATACTTGTACAGTAATTGTTGTAGTTGTAGTAGAACCGGGTGGAAGAAAAAATTTAAAATATCTAAGTTTTTCGACAATATGTTTGTTTATAATTTCTGGCAATTTTTTGTTATCAACATTCGCTATATCTTGCCAGACTACCAGTTACGTCAAAGATGGCGGCAATATCTAAGTAATTCTGCAATTGCGTCACACTTATGACATCGTATAGTATGTTACTTTGCCTTTTCTTTTTTAATTAAGATTTTAAGTATAAACTGGAGTTAACCGTCCATAGATAATATGTTATACCCACCAGTGATTAATATAAGGATACTCCTGCACTGTCTACGCATGAATGCTTTCCAGCAGTTCTGGATACACAGACTGGAAACAGCGAATGGCCTGGACAGAAGACTGGAAGGAAGACCAGTTAAAAATCAGGATGACAAAGAACTTAACGAGGGAGCTGGGAAGGGGAGAGATTACAGGGTATCCTATTTACCTGGCTGTTTGGTATCAAGAGTACCAAGGACAGCTAGTAGGTAGGGTAATAAAGATGTCAGCAATTCCACGGTCTACCTTTGCGCCAACTGATCATGATAATTTTGCTCCGAGTCAATCTTATGTAACCTATCACGAGTGATTTACAGATGGATATGTAAAGTGGAGGCTTCGAGTTCTCTAACGATCTGAGAGTTATTTAGTCAAGTGGCTGCTGAATTGCTTCGTCTGCAGTGCAACTGTAGCCTACCAATTATTATTATTATTATTATTATTATTATTATTATTATTATTATTATTATTATTATTATTATTATTATTATTATTATTCAGATGATAAACCCCTATTCATATGGAACAAGCCTACAGGGGCTATTGATTTTAAAATTCAAGCGTCCAAAGCATATGGTGTTCATTTGACAGAAGTTACGGGAGATCAGAAATGCAGAAAGAAGAGATTAATGATTAGAAAAGAAAAAGATAATTTAATACACTATAAACTGCTAAAAACTTAAATAAATCATTAAAATACAAGGTGAATGGTTTTAGGATGGTGATGTATTCCATCTACGCTCGAACTTATCAGTTTGCAATTGCACAACTCCCTTAGGAAGGTTGTGAGGAAATGGAAATAGTCATTGTAAGTATATGTATGTATATATATATATATATATATATATATATATATATATATATATATATATATATATATATATATATATATATATATATATATATATATATATATATATATATATATATATATATATATATATATATATATATATATATATATATATATATATATATTATATATATATATATATATATATATATATATTATATATATATAATTCCTTTTTGTGGTTTGGTCTCATATAGCAAACATTCTACCTAAACCTCATGAGCCGAAATCCCCGCCCATACGCGTAGGTCATGCAGTTAAATTTCCATACCGCGGCCCCGAAAAGCTACAGTCCTTTCACCTATGCCATGTAGTCTCGTCCGTCAACTTCATTTCCTACGGACGTGTACCCATCCACCATGGTCCTTCATGGATGCAAACCCCTTCCATGGTTTTCTACCCCATTACCCATTTGCCATACCTGTATCCACCAAGGCTTTGTGGTTAAATACCCCTCCGCCTTGCGGCCATGTCTCCTTCGCCTAAGACTAATGCCTGCATTCCTCTAATTTTTTCCACACTAGGCTTAAATCCTTCCTAAGCATAATTAAGGCAACGGTGCTGCATCTGACCACTGCTTTCCTCCAATGAGGCCAGATCTCTTCTACATGTAGTTAATGTAGTTTCCCTCTCCCATGGCATCGTTCTATTGACTCATACCATTTCTATAGGCATTACTCCTAGGACCAGCAGCTGCACTCCTCTATAGCATTCAGAGTAAGCGCAAATTTTTACCCCTCAACACGCAGTGGGCTGGACGTTGACGGGAAAAATTGAAACATCACAACAAACTATCAAATGATCAACAAGTATGTTCTCTTCGGAGTTTCTCTTATGACTTCTCAACATCCATTTCTTTCCTTATCCCTCTTCACAATCAGACTTTTTGTGTGGAAAATATAGTGCACACTTGCTGCTAAATATATAGGCTGTTGAGCATTTTTATGATTTGAAAACCCTCTAAATTGGTTATTACGATTCCGTTAAAGTGAGATTTTGTGATGCAAATGAAGTGCAGCAGTGACACACAATGGTAATGAAAACGCAATGAGGTTTGAAAGAAATGGCTACACTGTGGTGAAAATGAGATCAGTGACCATGTTAAAACATCATATCCACAAAAAAATTAAAACGGTTGATGAAATAACTATAATAAAGAAACATGAAGAGCCTTCCGTGCAAACTGAGTGACACGCTACCATTAGGTGTTTTCTTAAAAAAAAAAAAAAGTAAAAAGTGCGCTGAAGTTTCTTCGGCGCAACTGAGTTGAGTTTTCTGTACAGTGTATAATGCTGTATGAAACTCTCAGCCACGGCCCATGAAACTCAGCAGCGGCCCATGAAACTTTCAGCCACGGCCCGGTGGTGACCTGTGTTGTTGACAACCATAGCGGTGCCAGACACACGATCATGGCCAACTTTAACCTAAAAATAAAAACTACTGAGGCTAGAGGGCTGCAATTTGGTATGATGATTGGAGGGTGGATGATCAACATACCAATTTGCAGCCCTCTAACCTCAGTAATTTTTAAGATATGAGGGCGGACAGAAAAAATACGGACGGACGGACGGACAGACAACAAGCCATCTCAATAGTTTTCTTTTACAAAAAACTAGAAAATGGGAAGACTACGTGGAAGATGGCACTTTTCTCAAGGTTGCGTAAGACAAATATAACGGCCGACAGAACCAGGAAGTACTGTAGTAGTAGTAGTAGTAGGGAATGTGCGAAAGACTAGGCTGAGTGAGGGGTTAAAGATGGAAGATCAAGGTAATAACAACATTGCCGCCCATACAATTAGTAAAACGTACCTGCAGGGTTTCTTACGAGTTTCATCTGCGTAGAACCTTGTTCCGTATACGGTAAACACTCAAGCAGTTAAATTATATAGCCTCGCATGTGATGATTTGTTTACGTTCTAAACCTCGTGTTGAGCATTTATAAAGAGTATGATTATTGGTTCAAGTTTTCCTTCTAGTAGCAGTAGCGGGCTTTTTCTTTATCCTCCCTCGACCGAAAGATTATACGGTGGCGTGATTTATTACCTATATGGTACTGTATGGTACATAGATTATACTGTAAACAACGAACTGACATACACTGAATCTCGTTCCCATGAGGCCATGTTAGATGTTCCTTTCCCGCCTGTAAAATGTCATCAAATTCTAGATCTTTCGTATCCTTCCAGCGCAAGTAATATACGCTTCCAGTCAGCTATCAAGTATTTCACGTTACCATTCTGTAACCAGAGCATAGGAGAGAAAAAGAATGGATATATCATAACATTCCAAAATTAACCTGCACGCTAACGGCTCTTCTTGAGGCACTAGCGGATCCAGGGTGTGCACCTGGGCACGTGCCCCCTCATGAAAAATAATGACAAATTAATAATACTGAAGATTTAGATAATAATTGCATGAAATATAAAAATGGGAAAAAATAAAAAAATCTAATACATATACATTATATATATATATATATATATATATATATATATATATATATATATATATATATATATGTATGTATGTATGTATGTATGTATGTATGTATGTATGTATGTATGTATAATATGAAAATTGGTAGCCCTCCATGAAATTCTTCTGCATCCGCTAGTGGCCTGAGGGCCCGCTTGCCTCAACGCTAGCCAAATCACATCAAACTTCAACTGAAAAGAAAGATTGGCCTGTCATTCCAGTACTTCCTTATGGTTCTGAACTCTCTCATGGACCCTTTCCTTCCGCCCTTGCAGGAAGTCGTCATCTGCTCTAGTCTAGAGGAATATATAAGCCCTAAGGTTAATGAGATAAGAATTAGGAAGGAAGGTCTTAAAGGATACAGTGTGCAAATTAGACCGGGCTTATTAAGATGAGCTTCCTTATTTACAAATTCCTTTAGAGTTCTTCCAGGTCTCTCTCTCTCTCTCTCTCTCTCTCTCTCTCTCTCTCTCTCTCTCTCTCTCTCTCTCCTCCACCTACTTATTTAATAAGGGTAAGTTATAATCCCCTCCTAATTAAAAAAAAATTAATATATCCTCCCCGATGTTGTTTTTTTCCAAGCCTTTTTTCATTCTTTTAAGGCAGGTTGTAAAGCTTTAACTACAGCTGTCGATGCAACCTCACCAGCCCCCTTCCCCTACTTCTGTGAACGTCTCGGGCCTAACCTTGATCGCGCTAGATAATAAGGAGAGTATGGTAACAATAATGCGATAGGATCTCTGCAGGGTGAAGGCTATTGTATTTTAAAAACCAGGTAGCAGGGAGGGAGAGGGAAAGGAAATAGAGAGGAGGGATGGAAGAATGGTAAAGCAATATGGTGATAAGGATACGGAAATTTTTTCTGACATGCAAACATGCGTAATTTGAGAACGACCATTTCAAATATCATCAAGGGAAATGTCTATTCCGCCGATAAAGAAAAAAATTACATCCCGTTTCATACACTACATTTTTAAGCCTTTCTCTTACAATCGTGTTTTCAGGAGAAAAATGTTCGTACATGCGTAAACATACACAGACAATATATATATATATATATATATATATATATATATATATATATATATATATATATATATATATGTATATATATACATAATTATATATGAATATATGTATATACTGCATATACTAGCTGACCAACCAGGCACTGCCGGGGAAAACACTGAATGACAGCCAATAAACTCTCTCTCTCTCTCTCTCTCTCTCTCTCTCTCTCTCTCTCTCTCTCTCTCTCTCTCTCTCTCTCTCTCTCTCTCCCTTTCCTGTTAAGATAGTTGCTTCAATTACAATGCCCAACATTTTTGACATTTTATATTTTACAACTTTTCATCCCCATTCCTATTGGAGCTAAGCTTGGACTTAAAGGTCATCGGGAGTGTCACTATTCATCTCAGCGACCTCAAAAACATGGATTAGACACTTATATCAGTCGTTTTCGGTTATGTTTATGTCACCCCCTTCCTACCCCCACCCCCTTTAGTGCCAGTGATGTCTTACCCCCCACAGTATTCTTTTCCAGATAGTAAGTCATATCAATACTGAAATGAGATATGATAAACCCGTAGAGTTTATTTAGTTACTAAGTCTATGGGCAGAACCAACCCTGTTTCAGGGAAGCCCTTCCCACTTGCACCCCCTTTGGTGCCCTTTGGTGCTAGTGATGTCTTACTCCCACAGTATTCTTTTCCAGATAGGAACTCATATGTATACCAAGTTTGGTTGAAATTACTCAATGTTTTTCAGAGTTATGCTGGAACACACACATAAATACATACATACATACATCAATTTATATATATATATATATATATATATATATATATATATATATATATATATATATATATATATAGACTTATACTTATAATATATACAGTATTACACACAAACACACACACACACACACACACATATATATATATATATATATATATATATATATATATATATATATATATATATATATATATATGATGCCTTTCTTTAGATTAAAAAACCGGAATGAAGTTGCTACCCCAAAGTCTCTGCTCCAGGAATGATATAAGGGACTTATGGGTCGCTGTTTAGTGAACTTACCACAGTTAGTGCTACTACATATATATATATATATATATATATATATATATATATATATATATATATATATATATATATATATATATATATATATATATATATATATATATATATATATATATATTAAAGACTTCAAAGAGCAGCAGGTTCCAGCTCAATCCATATTAAATTGGCTCTATTCCTTGACCACCCAGATTTCCCGAGTCATCCCCTACACTCCCGTAAGGGACAACCTTGAACCTTTTCTGTTTATTGTCATTTTTCCCGTGTACTTCTCTTTGTCTGTTTGTCTACGTGTTTTATTATTTTTTATATTAATCCCTTTCTTGAAATGACTGCAGTGAAAAGCAAACTGACAGTCAAAAGGGTTGAAAGGTGTAACAGGAGGAAAACCTCACAGTTGCACCATGAATCAATTGTTAGGAGGGGGTGGAAAGTAAAATGGAAGAATAAGAATATGAACGGAGGTACAATAGCAGGAATGAAAGGGGTTGTAGCTATGGGCCCAAGGGACGCTGCAAAGAAGTTTACGTAATGCCTACAGTGCACCTCACGGGACCTTCTTGAAATGTTTTTCCACACTTCCTTTATATCTGAATACATACAGTGGTCTGAATGTTTGCATCACCTAAGAGAGCGCTTGGATTCTTCTCATCTGATACCTGCATCCTTTCTCAAGAAAGGATCCTCCTTGATCCTCAGGCTTCTACAATCTTATGCAACAGCGCCAAAAAGCATATCCGGGTGACTGGCTCTCTAGTCTAGGCTGACAGTCTCCTCGCCCATGGGCAGGCGCGTCTCACATAGCCAGTCATCCTTATCGAATCCTGGGGCAAACGGAGGGGAGATGATAAGGAGTTCTGTATATAAACAGGCCTCTCCTCTCTCCTCTCTCTCTCTCTCTCTCTCTCTCTCTCTCTCTCTCTGTACATGAAGTTTGTACACGAATGGTAATAAATTTCCTCAAATTTTCGCATCTGTTAGAATCCACGGTCGCCATTTTGATAGCGAGCCAACTGCCCGATGATTTTTTATTTAATATTTTCTTTTAGCGCGCTTCCGTTACCTACCAGATACGAAACAATGTCCAAAGATTCGTTTAAAGTACCAGACCATTTTCTTAAAGACCAACTGACAGATGATCACGTCGCCACTGATCCACCATTTTGCGTAACAAACATTCATTTAGGAGAGTTTCTTGGTACTACAACATAGTTGTTTACGAGGCGGTTTATCTATAATAATGCGTTCGGTACGGAATCATTTTGGACTTCTCGAAATGCTCCATATTTTCTCCTTTGTCTCATCGTCAAATGCTCGCCATCGCCTTCTATGAGCAACTTCGATTATCTGGGGACATCTTAGTAATATTTTATCATTAGCCGGGAACTGCTGCAACGAAGGATGAACATTCTAAATAAATCGAGCTGGATTTCACCCTTACGGTGACGCAAGAAATCTCGCTCCGACGCCGAGATAAATAGGAAGCACTTGCAACCCACGAATGGATGTGACACTGGCCCGGGAAAAAAAACAGTAATGGTTCTCAGTCTTCCTTATAGAGCATTATGAGGTGCCAATGGTACCGTGGTCCTAATGTCGCGTCGCGCTGCCATAGAACGAGCGGATTTCCAGGTCTTGTTAAGGAGGTCCATTATTTGAACGGACTTCAAAGAAGGCGGTGATTAAAGCGACATAAAATTCTTGTTGCTTTAAAGGTGAGCATTGTTAGCGAAAGGTTACGCTCAGAATGAAATTGGGATCAATCATCATTCTGGCCTCGTTTTCCTTTTGGAGAAAATATGTGAAGACATGATTGGATTTTTATTGCGCTATTTCATAAATGTGTCACTATTCCTACCTTTTGTTCTCGTTAGAATATAAGGATCTCACCTTTTTTCCATCTTCTACTGATCTACGATGAATGTACCAGTGACTATACGATTTCTAATGTGATGACATTCCACATCTCCCTTCGAAGGATTCCGGAAAAAAACGACTATGGAAGGGAGGAATATAGAATTTGGGCCAAAAGCCAAGCGCTGGGACCTATGAGGTCATTCAGCGCTGAAACGGAAATAGACAGTAGGAAGGTTGGAAAGGTGTAACAGGAGGAAAACCTCGCAATTGTACTATGAAACAATTGTTAGGAGAGGGTGGAAAGTCAGATGGAAGAAAGAGAATATGAACGGAGGTACAGTAAAAGAAATGAAAGAAGTTGCAGCTAGGGGCCGAAGGGACGCTGCAAAGAACCTAAAGTAATGGCTACAGTGCACCACATGAGGTACACTGACGGCGCTAGCCCCCTACGAGGGAAAGAACGATTATGGCCTCAAAGGATTGTGAACACCGGGTGCTCACCCGGGCATCCCCATCCCCCAAACTCGCGTCCTTCCTCGTCACATCCTTCGGGAAGTCCTAACCGAGAACTAACACCATCTACCCCTATACCCAACCCTGATAAAGGTATCTAAACTATGCCGAGACATGAACGTGTATAGGCGCCATGCATCACCTGGACAGATATGAACCGCCTACTTTAAATTTTCTTTGGCAGGCTGACATTTACCGATTGCTGTGGCTAGCTAGCCTTCGGTCAGGCTGTTGCAGGAACTGAAGGTGAAGTTGGCAGTTCCTTGGCACAACTGCTTTTGAGGTCGAATAAATTATGTCAAGCAACTATGCAGTCAAGTTACTGTGAGAGCGAAAAAAAAATATTCTTCCACAAACTTCAAAAAGTCGTTAAAATGGCAGTAAGGTTTCCATAATCTACTAGAAAAATTCAGTATTCGAGGACAATTAAATAAATAACTGGTACGATAAAATGGCAGTAAGGTCTCAACAATCTACTGGAAAAATTCAGTATTTGAAGACAATTAAATAAATAATTGGTAAAGTTAAATAAATTGCCCGGAAATTTTAAAAACCACAAACAAATATCGGATCAGTCACACCAATTATGAAGTAAAATTTTCTTCAAGTTGAGCAGACTGTCATACAGCTTCCATGGAACTTTCAGAATTCTCTAATAAATAATGCCAATTCGTTAGTGAGCAACTGACAGAAGTCGAACGTCCTACTGAGTTGTTTGCCAAACACAAACCGTCTACTCGAACAATCGAAGTCAGTTCTCGAAGAGGGAGACACGCGAAGCCGGCCAATTCATCAAAGCCTTAGCCTCTCCCCGAACAATATAGAAGGTACACAAATACTCCTTATGTAAGGAGCTCAACTGATTGCTGTAAATATTACCTACCCGTCCTGATCATTTATCAAGCGTCGCTCCCTGACTGTAAACTGTACGCCAGTGCCTTAAGCAAGCCCCAAATCATTATGCATTATTATATATTAAAGCATTTCCGCCTCAGTGAGCTGTTGCATCGTTGCAACTTACTGCTGCAACGAGACTCCCAGTGGGGTTCTCATTAATCAGGGCTTGCTAACACGACTTTTTTGGTCATATATAAATTACAAATTCTATTATCTGGTTGCTGGTTACCGCTGCCACTCAGCAAGAGACTGGACCCCGCCTAAGAATACAAACAAACTTGTCTATCTTTTGTACAATTTTATTCACAAAACTCGTAGTGTTGTAGGCAGCTGCTAAGAAACAAAAGAGATGTCAGATGAAGACACAAAACACACACTAATATATATATATATATATATATATATATATATATATATATATATATATATATATATATATATATATATATATATATATATATATATATATATGTATTATATACATATATATATATATATATATATATATATATATATATATATATGTACATATACACATACATAATATACATATACATACATAATATACATACATACATGTGTATTATATACTATATACATATAATCATATAAAGAACAAGCAGGACGACGAAAAGGGGGTGATACATATTCAACTTTATTCCCAACCAACGTTTCAAAGCATGGCTTCATCATCAGGGCTAAAATACAAAAATAACAGCAATTAAAATCAATACATAAGACTTAGTAAATTATTAATGTTAAAATATAGCTATTGAAACCGAAACATAAAAGTTAGAACCAACCTAACGCCTCAAGAAAAGAAAACTAAGTGACCAAGAAGGGAACCAAAAGGAGGAAGAGACCTCTTAAGCAATAAATAGAGGAGCAGAAGAAGACTGACTATTCAAAGATGGAACCAGTTGTTTGATGGTTAACGACTCGAGGATATGGAGAGAAGTTAACTGTTGTTATTTTTGTATTTTAGCCCTGATGACGAAGCCATGCTTTGAAACGTTGGCTGGAAATAAAGTTGAATATGTATCACCTCCTTTTCGTCGTCCTGTTTGTTCTAATCATATAAATATATGGAAATGAGGCTAAAGGAAGAATAACTGATTTTAAAAAATCTAAAAAGACTGAGAAAGATTTCTTATTACTGGAGCAGAAAAAAAAACCACAAACATAGATAAGAAGGTTGGTACTGAGGATCAAAGCAAAAGTAAAAGCTCACAGAGTCCTTACCAGAGTTTTTTGCTTACTTGTTTTTATTAAGGCTTCGCGCAAACCCTTAAAAAAATAGTAGAATAAACTGGAACACAAAATTTCGCAAACAGGCGACACACCTTGCCCTTTATAAGAGCCCATGAAGAGCCCGGAAGTACATCACTCCAATTTATAAATATTATTATCTATATTATCATCACACCTCACGCCATTGGACTGAGGAACAGTCTCCCTGAGGATGTCGAGCAATTGGAACTTCCAAAGTTCAAGCGAAGATACAATGCATTATCAAGCGAAGATACAATGCATTACTGCCCTAATGTATTTTTATCTATTTTCTATCTGTTTATTAATTTATCTATTTTTTTAATAAGTGAGATCTCTTCTTTCTGTATTTCCCTTTACCTTCGCTTACTTCCTAATGAAGACCATATTCTTTGGAAGCTTGAATTTCAAGTCAATGGCCCCAGTGAATTGAACTGAATTGAATATAGAATTCAGGCCAAAGGCCAAGCGCTGGGACCTATGAGGTCATTCAGCGCTGAATCGGAAACTAACAATAAAAGGTTTGAAAATGTGTAACAGGAGGAAAACCTCCCAGTTGCACTGTGAATCAATTGTTAGGAGAGGGTGGAAAAAGCTAAGTATACCTTAGTTTAACCAGACCACTGAGCTGATTAACAGCTCTCCTAGAGAGGGCTGGCCCGAAGGATTAGATTTATTTTACGTGGCTAAAAACCAACTGGTTACCTAGCAACGGGACCTACAGCTTATTGTGGAGTCCGAACCACATTATAACGAGAAATAAATTTCTATCACCAGAAATAAATCCCTCTAATTCTTCATTAGCCGGCCGGAAAGTCGAACTCGGGCCTAGCCACAACTCTACCGACTCTCCCAACGAAGAGCTGTTGGAAAGTAAGATGGAAGAAAGAGAATATGAAAGGAGGTATATAATAATAATAGTAATAATAATATCCTTTATTGCAACTCAGTGTCATATACATGGAATATACAAATACAATACACACAAAATAGATAAAAATAAAAATAATAATCGGCAGTATGCACACAGTTGCTGAAGAAGTAGAAAAAACAGAATTCATAATAACAGTAATGACAGTAATTATGTGGAGAATAATAGTAAACAAAATTAAAAATTATAACAATTAAAAATACAGATTGCAGACGATCAATTTCCAGCTGGGGACCTTAGGTGGTTACAGAAGTCAGGTCCAGAAGGCTAAATGCGAAAATTGAAAATTGCAAAACCCTACAATGATATTAATCACAGTAATAATAAAAAGAGAAAATAATAATAATAATAATAATAATAATAATAATAATAAATAATAATAATAATAATAATAATAATAATAATAATAACAGATTCTGGAGATGACACTTTATAATTGCAAAAATAGGGAATAAGTCATTTAAGGAAGACGCCTCATTATCCCATCTTTCCCACAATTTAGATCTTCTTCTCGCATCACTGCTTAGGATGCTTTGTATGAGCGAACTGCTGCTGTTTGTCAGTCGGGTGACCAGACTGGACATTGTTCGCCTCACAATGATTTCCAAATTATCCAGGCGGTTTTCTATGAACATCTGCGTGGCGGAGTGATAGCGAGGAGTGTTTGTTTGTGAGGCGTCTCAGAATGTCATTGTGAACAAGTGATACGTCTCATGGTCTCTCGGGTATAGTTCGTCCAAAGGGAACACCCATATATACTGTAGCAGTACGAGCGGAAGAGCAGCAGTTTTGTGTCTCGGTGACAGAAGGCAAACCTCCTTGCAATCATGTTGCCAGCTGCACATAGTTTACGACGCCTCTGTTCTATGTCTGCCGTATCTTTTAGGTCGTCCGTGATAATGTGGCTCAAATGCGGAAACTCGTGCACGAATTCCAGACGATGATTTCCGAGGAAAATTTTTGGTTCTGCAATATGCTTTAGCGATCTCCGGAGCAGCGGCATACACTGGGTCTTGGGGCCGAAGGCACGTTGCAAAGAACCTTAAGTAATGCCTACAATGCACTAACCCCCTACGGGATGGCCCCAGTGGGCTTGTTCCATATGAATAGGGCTCATCTTCTGAATAATAATAATAATAATAATAATAATAATAATAATAATAACTACTCTGACTCAAATAAATAGATCTCTTTAATTTGACTCCTTAGATACTAGAATGATATAATTCCCATAATTTCCACCTATCTAGACCTCATAATCATCTAATTTGACTCTCAACACGCTCCTTTACCTTTTGGATTCGTATCTAGATGCTAGAGCAGCCTCATTCAACAGTCATCTAGATAGCAGAATCCCTCTAATTTTTCATTTTTCTCTGTCTGGGCTAGATAAGGGTAACCAGACCACCGTCCCGTCGACCTCTGCATCTAAATCAATCTCCCCTCATCTAGAACCTAGAATCACCTAATATGACTCCTCTAGATAAAAACAATCTTTTGACCAGACTTCCCCCCCACAACCCATATATCCAATCCAGTCGACCCCAAGGGTGACACCAGATAAGAAAAAGTAACTAATGGCCCACTAACGAAGCTTCACTAACAAAGCGGCAAATGAAATACTAGTTTGTCAGAGCTGTCTCAACAACCTGGGTATGGGCCAATTAAAGATGCCCCACCATACCCAATCCCGGCGGACATGCCATGGTATTCGATGATGACAAAAAGGGCGAGATTACTGACGAGACGGGCGTTTATGGCGGCGACAATCAGATGCAGAGAATCGCTATAAATTTGAAAAAATGGTTTTTCAGTATAATATTTAAGAAACATTTTATTAATAAATTTGGGAAATATCTTATGAAGTAATATACATCCATTTCCAAGGTTGCCTGACTTGTTGCCTTACAATAATAAAAAATAATTTTCACAAAGAAAATACAATAGTTTCTTAATAAAAAGAAAAAAAATCTGCATGTATCATACACATGTATTTATTCTGTTAGTCCCCAGCAGCATTCTTAAAGAGCCGTTTTAACTTAAAATTGACTTATTGGCTCAATCTTAATAATAATAATACAGGTAACTTAACAAAAACGATATGAACGGAGAACTAGTTCTTGAAGATTTGAGCGACCAGGATGCACTGCCACCAGTAACTTAAACACAGGAAAATGTGGGCAAGAAAAACACTATTTAAAAAAATATATATATATATATATATATATATATATATATATATATATATATATATATATATATATAATATATATATATATATATATATATATATATATATATATATATATATATATATATATATATATATATATATATATATGTATGTATATATATAGCAATTGCGTTTGTATGTCTATTAATCAGTATACTGTGTGTAAACTTAAAAATTACATCTACTTGTAAATATACAAACGAATCTTTAATTACATTAATAACCGCAGATGGAAAATGAAAAAAGAATGCACTGTCAAACATCCACGTCGTATCTAAACCGAAAATAATTGCAAAAGTCTTTAGTTTAAAAACACTAGTCATAAGCCATAAAAGATACTCAAGGGTGATATATTATGTTGTTTTTGTTGTTATTTTTTGTTACTAGGTTAAGCTGCCCTTGAATCAACACGGGCTCTTGCTCTTTTGAACAGCCCTTAATGCCACAAAGAGATGTGGAAGACCCCCAACAGCGGTTCCACAGCGTCCATCTTAAGAACAGGCTCGAGGCGAGATTACGTAAGAGGATTTGTCGAAGACGCCAAGATATCTAAAGCTACTCTTGAGCGTCTCCTGAGACCTCCTTTACTCTCGC
>NC_089782.1:18288121-18300621 GCF_040412425.1 Macrobrachium rosenbergii
GGAAAAAATTTAAAAAATCACAATAAATAACTCCTAAACACTGACAAATATGGAGGTGAAACCGAAATTCTTCAATTTAAGATATACTTAAAAGAAAAAAATTGAAAAATCTATGAAACAAATTTGCGAAAAACCAAAAATAACCGACTTCGCGTGTCTGGAATGACTTAAGAAACCAAACCCCGACACAGCACAATAAACCAGATAACTAGATTAGGAATAAAAAAAATTCGACATAATATGCAAGAGAAAACTAATCAAGAAACTACCTCACCCCAAAAAAAAAAAACACAAACGAAAGACTGATCCCGTCAGGTGACTTTATTCTGCAGAAGAGACAGGCAGCGGCACATCGTGGAAGCTAACAATATGCCGAAAGGGCGTGGTTGATCCTCTTCAGTAAATTGACTGAGGGAAGTTTTTTTTTTTCTTGTCTCTTTCCGCCATCTTGTAGAGCCTGTTTGCTTCGATATGCCATGGGGCGGCAGGGGACAATTTGCATTTTGCTTAAGTTTTACTTTTTTCGATCTCAAGTCTAGTTTTTTTATATCTCTGATAATTTGGTTAAATTTCAATCAAATCAAAATTGATAAGCAATTTGCTCATGTTTGCCGGTGATATATTTTTTAGTAACAAAACAGCATCAAACTACAAGATATATATATATATATATATATATATATATATATATATATATATATATATATATATATATATATATATATATATATATTATTATATATGTATATTGCATTACGGAATTTATCTTCCAGCAATCAATGCAAAAATATAATTAATGTTCGACAGTTTTATCAAAGAAAACTTATGATTTAAGATTAAATATATCTTCGTGTAATTCCATTCGATAGGCCTATGATATATTAAATATATATATGTATATATGTATATATATATATATATATACATATATATATATATATATATATATATATATATATATATATATATATATATATATATATATATATATATATATATATTCTTCACATCGCTATCTCAAATTCCATCGAATGTTAGTCGCACCAGACTAAGGACATGAAAACAAAACTTTCACATCGAGACATACCGTCCAGATGACCACGCATTAAGAAGATAGACGCCCGACCTTGCTTGCGACCTGAGTACTTTCATGCAGAGAGAAAAAAAAAGGTCATAGGCCTTCGCTTGTTATATTTACAGATAATCAGGTCAAGACTATTGAGGTGCATTATCATGTTCTTCTCTATTTCTTATTGATTTCTTCTTCCTTTTCCACCTGTCTTTTTTTTATTCTTGCCTCTCCTAGATTTAGTAGTTTTTTCTTTCTTACTGGTGTGGTTTCCTGTTTTCGTTTTGTTCTTACTATTCCAACACTCGCTAATTTTTGTGTTTATTCCGCTCTGTCATTCTTTCCAACACACACACACACACAATTATATATATATATATATATATATATATATATATATATATATATATATATATATATATATATATATATATATATATATATATACTATATATATGTATGTATGTATGTATGTATGTATGTATGTATATATATGTATATACATATATATACACTATATATGTGCATGTATATATATATATGCATGCATATATATACATATTAATCTATTTATTACATTCATATACATATTTATTACATTCACATACACTGTATTTTCTTACCTATATTGCCTTCTTTTCTCCTTTTCTTTATTCGTTTTTACTTTTCAGCTTAATTTTCCTTTCAAAAGCATAATCCTGAATCCAAAAGGGATAATAGTTAACAAACTATATTACAAATTTTTATAACCTAGGTGAAAGTATCTGCATTGTACCAAGTATAGCATTTTTTTTTTTTTTTAAATATCCCTCGTAGGTTGATTAATGTTTCAAGTTTTTAATAATAAGGACATGTACCAAGGCTATTCGAAGCGAATCATTCCTCCCTAACTCTGGGGACTTGAATTTGTGTTACATAAGAAAATCCCCGATCTCATTGCATCTAGGGAGTATTGCCGAGATCTAGGGAAATTATCTGGTGTGCATAAAATATACTCAGAACCTGAAGACCTCTCCAGAATCGAAGGAGTGACTTCCGTTATCTTCCAGCATCTAGAATCTTTCAAGAATCTACAGGACATTTCCATAATCTAAGGATCTTTCAAAAATGTAACAGATATGAAAAATTAATTTGTATTTCTCCTAACAAGCAATCATGAAGTTCTTTACATAGAAGCTAGATCCCCAGGTAGAGAACGAAGGTTTGTATTCGTGTGGGAACAAATAGCAAATAAAAATAAGTTGTATTTTTCCTAACATATCCTAACATACAAACCTGAAATTCTTTACATAGATGATAGATCCCTAGGTAGAGAACGAAGGCTTGTATTTGTGTACGAACAAATAGCAAAAATAAAAGTAATTTGTTCTTTTCCTAACATACAAGTAGTATCTTATATGCGGCGAGGACGTCTCCTTCAGAGAGAAAACTATTTTAACATAAGCAAAAATTTTCCGATTACAAATGTCTGTATGTTAACTTTGGTAAAAAATATTCCTATTCAAAAGATTAGTGCTTCACATTAGGGTGAAAATACCCCCACTATTTGAAAGTACTTTAATATATGCAAATATATAAATGAACTTACCACATATATACATCGTGTGTGTAAATGTGTGTGTATATATATGTATATATATACATATATATATGTATATATATATATATATATATATATATATATATATATATATATATATATATATATATATGTATGTGTGTGTATGTACATATATATATATGAATATATATATATATATATATTATACATATTATTCACACATATAACACATATATATAAATATATATATATATATATATATATATATATATATATATATATATATATATATATATATATATATATATATATATGTGTATGTACATATATATAATATATATGCCTGTATATTTATACATATATACACACATATACACATACACACAAACATAATATATATATATATATATATATATATATATATATATATATATATATATATATATATATATATATATACGCTAAAGGTTAATCATCTTCAGCAAAAATATTTTCGTCATAGCTCGGTAGTCTCTCAACTCCGACAAAAATGTCTCTTATAACGAACAGCAATTTACAATTGATTAAAATTACCTCATCAAACAGGGTGGTATTTTAATTGTCGGCTGAACGTCTCTTGGAGAAAATACCCTTATGTTAAAGTACACCATTCTAATTTAGGCGGTAATATCCTTATTCCAACGAGCGACATTAATTAACATGCACTGGCATTCTTTTTGACCAATCACTAAAGTAACATTTTAATTAATATTCACTGGAAACCTTTTTGACCAGTCACTAAATGTGTTTAGATTTTCTCCATTTTTCTGATAAAATATGCATAAATTATGAATAATAATAATAATAATAATAATAATAATAATAATAATAATAATAATAATAATAATAATAATAATAATAATAATAATAATAATAATAGCAGGAAGAAGCTAAGAATACTATTTTGTTCGAACTGAAAAAACACGAGAATAACATGTTAGACGAAATTAGGAATTAGCTCACTAATCGAGAGAAAAATAGCAGCTTTGCTAAAAAAAAATCTAGTAAAATAGACATATCCGCCATATGTTATTGTTACGAATCCTCTATTTTTTTTCTTACATTCTCTCTCAGACATTTCTAAAAACACACACACACACACATATATATATATATATATATATATATATATATATATATATATATATATATATATATATACATTCATACACAAATAATATATATGTATGTGTAATATATATATAATATATACAGTATATTTGTATATATATACAAATATATATGTACATATATATTATATATAATTATATAAATATATAATTTATATATATAGTATATATTTATACACACACACACACACACACACACCTGGTCACATTCTCTCAGGCAATTTTCACTGAAAGCTAGTGCACACTTGGAATCTACTACTTTAAGAAAACATTTTTCCAATGATCTATATCTCTTCCTATCTCCAAGGGCAAAACTCTGAAGTAAAAGATGAGAATCACTCCGTGTTGCACCAGATTTAGTGCCGACAGATGTTTCAGCCATTAACACTATGGCTTTCATCACGGCTATACTAGTTTTACAATGTAACTACCCTTCAAGATATAGGTATGCACAGCAAATTATTTAAGATTAAAACAAAAACTTGGAAAAACGTGTGTGCGTGTGTGTGTCTATGTATACGTGCGTGTATGCACTCAAAAAATCGTGTATCCAACGAAAGAGTGTAAGTGTATTTGTATATGTGTGTATGCACTCAAAAAATCGTGTATCCAACGAAAGTCTGTCTATCTATGTATATGTGTGTATGCACTATAAAAATCTGAAAGTATCTATGTATATGTGTGTATGCACTATAAAAATCGTGTATCCAACGAAAGTGTGTGTCTATCTATGTATGTGTGTGTATGCACTATAAAAATCGTGTATCCAACGAAAGTGTGTGTCTATCTATGTATACGTGTGTATGCACTATAAAAATCGTGTATCCAACGAAAGTGTGTGTCTATCTACGTATATGTGTATGCACCAAAAAACTCGTGTATCCAACAAAGCTCATCTATAGAAATAATAAGGAAAATGCCTGGAAATTTTTTATGATTGAAACATGAAGGTCGGGATGCACGCTTGGCAAAAAGTAAGAGAATGTTTAAATTGCACAGATAAGAAGAACAGCCCTCCCCCACAAGACAAAACGAAATTTTAATGAGAGAGAGAGAGAGAGAGAGAGAGAGAGAGAGAGAGAGAGAGAGAGAGAGAGAGAGAGAGAACTGCTTGAGCACTGACATCAAATCGGTTAAAAGGCTCACCTATAAAGACTGATTTGATTTATCTATGGCTACTAAAACTGGCGTTACATCTTGGTTACTGACAGAGGCAGAGACAGAATATAAGCATCATTAAACAATAAAAGCGCAAAACTGATCTGACTACAACATACGAAATTAATAAAATATCAATTTTAAAAAATTAAAACTAAAAGTTATCAGCGTGAGGAAATTTACAAACCTCTATCACCTTCAAATATTATTATCAGGTCACATTCAATTTGAAAAAACGCCCTAATTCTATGTAATCCTCCCTTTATGAAGCCCATAGCTCAACGCCCAGAGATAAACTCTTCTTAATAAGGATGTGTACCAAGGCTATTCGAAGTGAATCATTCCTCCCCAGCTCTGGGGACTTGAATTTCCGTTACATAAGAAAATCCCCAATCTCATTGCATCTAGGGAGTATTGCCGAGATCTAGGGAGATTATCTGGAGTGCATAAAGTACACCCAGAGCCTCGAGACCTTTCCAGAATCGAGGGATTGCCTTCCAGTATCTTCCAGCATCTAGAATCTTTCAAGAATCTAAAGGACATTTCCATAATCTAGGGATCTTTCAAAAATGTAGCAGATATGAAAAAGTAATGTGTATTTCTCCTAACATAAAAACCTGAAGTTCTTTACATAAAAGCTAGATCCCCAGGTAGAGAACGAAGATTTGTATTTGTGTAGGAACAAATAGCAAATAAAAACAATTTGTATTTTTTCCTAACATACAAACCTGAAGTTCTTTACATATGGATTTAGCTTCTATGCAAAGAACGAAGGTTTGTATTTGTGTAGGAACAAATATGAACTGTTTGCAGAATCAAAGAAACTTTTCCAGAGCCTATGGATCTTTAAAAGATCTCGAGATCTTTCACAAATCTACAATACTAGTAGCTAAGAAGCATTTTCAGAACGTAGGGAGTATTTCCTAAATGCAGGGATATATCCTGAACGTACAGATTATCAGAATTTGCTTTAGTTAATACTTTACGAAGTAAGAGAGTATTTCCATAATCTGTGGATACTGTATACCCTGAATTCAGAGAATTTAAAGAAATTATGGATTGTTTCTCAAAAGCAATGAGTGTCTCAAGAACCTAAAAAGCATTGCCGTATTCAAATGTGAATTTCCAAGACCTAGAACCCATTCCAAATTATCGAAAATGTATTTACAATCAAGGAAGTACTCCCAGAATATAAACATTTCCAAAGTCAACTAGGTATTTCAGAAATCAAACAATCTTTCCAAGAATTTAAAATAGATTATTTCCTCAAATTCATGAACCTCAGAACAAGGACACAAGCAACACCAGGTGTGAACACACCCCGGGCCAATAGTAATTGCGATCGCAGCGACCTTGAAATCTTCCTCTCCTGAAACTCGTTGCTAAGATGAAGGCTGGTCGATTCGCCCCACCTTATCCCCTTGAGCTAAATCTGCCCCCAACCTTTGCAACAGCAGCAGGAGCAAGGTTTGAGGGAGGGAGGATGGTGTTTGCGGGGAGGGGAGGAGGGAGGAAGGGGAGGAGGAGGGGAGGAGGGGGGAGGAGGAGGAGGAGGAGGAGGAGGGCATTTGGGTACAGGGCCTGAAGAAGACCCCAGGGTCTCCGGAGTACGGTGGGATATTTATGAGAAGGAGAGGGTATGAGAAATAGTACGGTGGGATATTGATGAGAAGGAGAGGGTATGAGAAATAGTCTGGGAACAAGGATATGGAAGGATGAGAAATGGTCTTGGAGATCTAGGTGCCAGGGGCATGAGTAGAACAGTTCTACGAGCAACGAGGGGCACGGGACATGATGCAGGTACTAGCATAGGGGGAGCGGATTTGACAGGGGCATGCTATGGGCAAAACACGAGTGCTATCCTAAGGTGCGTGCTTAAGGATTAAAAAATGCTCCATGATAAGAAAAACAGGATTTAGCACTCAAGGTGTCAGTTGGGGATCACAAGGGAACACTGGCAGAGATATATCCATTGCTAAAGGGGAACAATGTAATAAGTTTTATCTGTCTTACGCCCACACTTGGTTACCACAGAGAATATGTTTACTCTTCTCCTCTCTTTTTGTTGCGGGGTGGGGCCGTGTATGGTGATAATTATATCAAAGCTATATTTACTATCCCATGTGAGCCAATGACAGACATACAGACATACACACAGACAAGCAAAAGCGAAACGGTTTTGATTACGAGACGAATCGGGTACGGCTATAAAACATCGAGCTCCAACGTTGCCATAAAAGTATTATTGCTGTTTTTTTTATTCAGTGATGAAAACCACTTAAATAAAGCCACTCCAAAAAATTACGAAACACAGGTATTAAAAAAACTGTCTACTTTCGAAGGGAATAGTGTGAAGGATTAATTCAACCAGCTTACTATTAAGTTCGTGACCATATGCAATATTTGTTAGACTGAGAAGCATGCCGTGTGCAACAAGGCTATTTAGTGGATGGAATGGTGCTGAACTAAGAGGCTCTCAAGAGCAATGTCTAAAATAACATTTGGAAAAAAAGTGTAATATGACTACTTTATATATGAGTTTTTAAGTGAAAATAAAGTTGAAGATCAATTTGTATGTATGTATGTATGTATGTATGTATGTATGTATGTATGTATGTATGTATGTATACATATATATGTGTGTGTATGTCTGTGTGCGTGTGTGTATGTATATGTCTGTGAGATTAAAATGTGTACATGATTTAATTTTAGAACAATAAATCAAGAAATTTTGCGTCAATAAAACAACTAATATCAATAACTGATTACATAATAACGTCCACTGTATCTTTTCTATGTAGCAGTTTGACAACAGCTGAACAGTGAACAAGAAACTTGCTGAACAACGTTCGATACTAGCTTTTGCCGTAAATAAAAATAACTGACAGAATGTCGTTCTTTCAACTCGATTTTAAGGAAAGTTAATAAAAGGTGACGGTTATTTAAATGGGGTAGCCAATGGGACGAGCAACCCTATTGCCCAGGCCCGAAACCAATAAGAAACAAGTAAAAAATGCGCCGAACTTTCTTCGGGGCAATCCTGTTTCCTGTACAGCCGCTTCAGCGTATAATCAAAGCCACCGAAAATAAATCTATCTTTCGGTGGTCTCAGTATAATGGTGTTTGAGCCGCGGCCCATGAAACTTTAACCAGGCTTGGTGGTGGCCTATCCTATGTCGTTGCCAGAAGCACGATTATATTTAACTTCAACCTTAAATAAAATAAAAAGTACTGAGGTTGGAGGGCTGCAATTTGGCATGTTTGATGATTGGAGGGTGGATGATCAACATACCAATTACCAGTCCTCTAGCCTCTGTAGTTTTTAAGATCTGAGGACGGACAGCAAAAGTGCGGACGGACAGACAAAGCCGGCACAATAGTCTTCTTTTACAGAAAAACAAAAGTGTGCGTTTTCCACCGAGGGAAGCAACACACATGCCTCAAAAGATAGGGAGTTTGTAACAGGAAAACGGAAGAAGGAATGGATTTCCAACGACATTCAAACAAGGTAGTTTATATACACATGCCGGCCCCAAGACTCGGATAAAAGACGGGGCTTGATATCAGAGTTAACGGTCTTCCTCCGTAAATAAAAGAGAAAGATAAGCGTGACAGAAAATTACTACAAACTTCTGTGATCTGATACAAGCGGCAATGCATCAGTGTGAAACCTGGAAGCCCTTTCTCTCCTCATTCTCCAGCTACTCCTTCGGTTCTGTTCTTGCCTTTCCAGTGCCCTCCTCTCATTATTCTCCCTCAAGTCGTTAGCGCGCAGGCTCCGAGATAAACAGTCTAGAATAATTGCAAGGAAAGAGAGTCGAGAATCCTTCAGACGTTAAGAAAGACGAATATGTCTTGTCTGAATTTATCTGGCGTTGTTTGATCTATGGCAATGCTATTCTTTGGGTCCTTAGGGGGATATCTCTCTCTCTCTCTCTCTCTCTCTCTCTCTCTCTCTCTCTCTCTCTCTCTCCCAATAAATCCATCCTTCTCATCGATCGGTACGAGATACAACACAGACACTGCATGTTCGCCTTAATGATTGCTGGATGAGCGAATTCAACTTCGCAATTACGACAGTACTGTTTTTCCTCCTGCAGACCCCTCGGGGAGCGAAACAACATGCCATAGCACGCAAGGACTCTCATTAGAAACAAAACTGAATCATTTCCTGTTCTTTGCCGGGGCAGTGAGGCCGCTGATTTCATATCTGTAATTTATGCGTCTGGATTTTAAATCCTGATTACAACATGCAAAATGTATTCATATTATTCATTTTTCTTTTATGACAGTCTACGGGTAATGAATTTCACATTCAATTATGATAAAACCTTCAACAATAAAACGCACAGTAATATAATGTAACTGATATAAATACAATGTAATCGAAAAAGTACTTAAATTATTAATTTTATTTGAAAATACAAAAAGGAATTATTATCTCTTTTCAACATTATTACTATAAAAGAAAGCGTATTTGTTATTTCATATATTTTCTCTGTCAGTTGTAATATCTATCAATAAAAAACTGGCTGGAGTTATTTATGAAATTTAGGCTTTCAAACCAAGTACTGGGGCACTTTCGACCATTCAGCGCTTAAGATGGTGAAAAGAGGGAGTTGGAGTGGTTGAACAGCAAGGTAAAGACATCCAGAAAATAAAGGCAATAAAGTACAATGCTCTAAAGGGGAAAACTGGAGAAAACCCACAGATGCACTAAAAAGCAACAGTTAGAGGTGTTGGACAGCAAGGCTGAAGAAAGGAAACAGGGAAAAAAGGTAAAGTAAAAGGCTAAAAAGTGGAAACAAATAGGGGCCGAAGGGAAGCTGCAAACACCCTTTAGTAATGCCTACAGTGCACCACTTGAGGTGCAAAGACGACACTAACCTTCTAAGGGGAATTCGGTAGTACTATGGGTAAGCCAATTCCCCAATATAATAAGATATTTTTTTATGAGAAATACTTTTGTGAGAAATTACAGCACCATCAAACTAAATAATATACTCTAGCTATGTTACGTTGCTGATTTATAAGTTCGGGGTCAGTTGTTGTGTACATTATATTACCATTTTTGAGGAGATCGAGAAACAAGGTTAAGACTCCAGCGGGATGGGGAGGGTGTGGGGGTTGGGGGAAGGGGGTTTATTTAAGTTAATTTTTCTTTCTGGACATTTTAACGAGAGAGCAAAGTACTCAAGGCTTTAAGTAGAGCCCCTCCCACTAAGGCTGGCGCTTGTGGAATTTGCGAAATTGGTATCATATATCAATCTGCCCTGACCGGAGAGAAGATGCCAACCCCAGCTTCCTTGGAGATCCCCTGGGCACGGCACGTGCCCACTTCAGAACAGGAAATCTTTAGTGAACGCAAATAGTTCAGGTCGCCTTAACCAATCGCCTACTTTCATCATCTCATTAAGGAGATGAGAATATTTATCTGAATTTATCTGAGAGAGAGAGAGAGAGAGAGAGAGAGAGAGAGAGAGAGAGAGAGAGAGAGAGAGGGTGGGGTGGAGAGAGAACAAAATATATTTGATGAATAATTTCATCATTGTGCGAAGATGATTTCCACATCGAGGTCCACGCATATGTACTTACAAAGTTAAGTATACCTTAGTTTAAGCAGACCACTGAGCTGATTAACAGCTTTCGTAGGGCTGGCCCGAAGGATAAGACTTATTTTACGTGGCTAAGAACCAACTGGTTACCTAACAACGGGACCTACAGCTTATTGTGGAATCCGAATCACATTATACCGAGAAATGAATTTCTATCACCAGAAATAAATTCCTCTAATTCTTCATTGGCCGGCCGGAGACTCGAACGCGGGCCCAGCAGAGTGCTAGCCGTGAACTATACCGACCCGTCCAACGAGAAACTGACAAGATGGTATACATTTCGACGGAGTACTAATCACTCATTCGTTATTTTATTCCTCCCTCTCTTTGCTCCAAATAAAAATAGTAACAGTTGCCTAACAACAAGGTATCAAAATTACTGTTTATGTCAACAAAAGTATGCTGGAATATTAAGGGAACGCTCTTATATTGGTCATTTCCTTGCCCGGCTCCGAGGATCGAACTTGTGTCTCGCAGCTATGAACCAAGAGAAAGATAACAACACGTCTGAAATACTGAACAGTATTTGAGGTATTTTTAATTAAGTAAACAACATAGTGATACATCAGTTGCTGCCTCGCCGGTTAAAGGATAAACGTGGTAATAACTTCCAGCTTGTTTTCTTTTACACTCTCAATTTTTAAAAATTCTTTGTTTCATTAGATTTTATATATATTTTTTTTTAAATCCTTCCACATTCCTCCTCTCTTGTTCTCTCACCGCATCTTTCTCTCTTTCTCCTCTCATCCTCCTCCTCCCCTTCCTCTTCTTCATCTTCCTCTTCCTCTTCCTCCTCTTCACCTTCTTCATCCTCCTCCTCCTCTTCATCTTCCTCCCCCTCTTCCTCCTCCTCATCTTCCTCCTCTTCTTCATCCTCCTGCTCTTCCCCTTCTTCATCATCCCCCTCTTCCACCTCTTCATTCTCTTCCTCCTCTTCATCCTCCTCCTCATCCTCCTCTTCATCCTCTTCCTCCTCTTCATCCTCTTCCTCTTCATCCTCTTCCTCTTCATCCTCCTCCTCCTCTTCATCCTCCTCCTCCTGATGAAAATTCCCTCCTTGCCTCTTTTCTTCCATTAGGGCATCATTCAGTTCAGGCGATACCTTGATAGTCTTTAATTATTACCAACGCTCCTTACGATCTTTCTCCTATATAAACATTACTCTCTCCTACCCTTAATGTTCCTCTTACGTTGCAAGCAGTCTTTCACCACATCCGCAACATAAAAGAAGAAAGACAACGAAACGCCAGATCCACGTGATGATAAGATTGTGAAGGCTCAAAATAGTGGCGTGGAAGAGTCCAGCGCAGACGGCGCTGGGGTCATTACGATGACCGATAGCCCACAGAGCGATTGAGTGCGTGCATCGAAGCTTCATGTAACTAGTCTATAAATGATGGCATGTTTTCTGTGCAGTTGTTGTTTCCCATAACAAGAAGAAAATATATTCTTGCTGTGTCTGCGTGTGTGTGTGTGTGTGTGTGTGTGTGTGTGTGTCAAGAAAGAAGGTAAATAAAGCAAAGGATTTGTCTATGTATATGCTTATTTTTTTGCTTGCAGGCCAAAATATATTAATTTTTAATCTCAGCCGTTTCCCCTTATAACACTTATAATGTCCGATTCTAGGGGTCAGGTTGCAAGCCTTACGCTCCAGGCCGCCTGCCTGTTCCCCACAAGAGAAGAGTAGATCTCCCCAACCCCACCCCACTCGCCCAAACCCCCCCTCCAAGCATTAGTTCTTCCATCCACCGGGAGACTCAACCCAATGAACTTTTGATCCAGTTTCTACCATATTAAGTACTCTGCCACAGGAGTTGCTTTTATCTGCAAAAATTCATAATCTATTTCCTTTACTCTCAAGTGAACTTATAAAATAGCGACTCTCAAGTTCTTGGTTCACGCATTCATCTCATTATTATCCGTTAATG
>NC_089782.1:18303121-18330621 GCF_040412425.1 Macrobrachium rosenbergii
TCTCTCTCTCTCTCTCTACTAAGCAGTTGACAACTTCGAATGCAAAAATGTAGCCCCATCAATTTAATGATGGTCCTGATTAATTCAGCACAGAGAGAGAGAGAGAGAGAGAGAGAGAGAGAGAGAGAGAGAGAGAGAGAGCGCAAAACTAGAGGGCAATTCGACCACGCCCTTGATTATCATGGAACCGGGAGAAGTAGTAGTAGGAGGAGGAGTTGGGTAAAATGAAAGAAAAAAGATGCACAAACAATACTGAAGAGAAATAGAAAGGAAAAGCAGAAGTAGAACAAGAAATTAAAGAAGAATAAAACTATACCTTTAACATTATTAAAGAAATAAAAGACTAATGACACCAGAATAGAAAAAAGATAACGAATGCCTGTACCTGCAGAAAAAAAAAACTCACAATACGTAAAGTAGAGAGAGGAAAAAAAAAATTACAAAATAAACAGAAAAATAGGAGGAATAAGAACCAATCGGGATTTCACAAAAGTCAAGAAGAAAAGGAAGAAGTCACAGGACCTCCAAAATCATCACCTTTCATCTCCTATCGCATCTGCAGTAGAGCCGAAAGCATCCGTGTCAATGATAACCAGACTCCTCAAGGTTTCCAGCAGCTCCTTCCCCCTTCTCCTCCCCCTACCCCCTCCCCACTTCCCATCTCCTCCTCCAACAAACGCCCGCTCCACCTCCTACCCGCCAACTAGATCGACTTGGGCTCGTGCAAAATCCTATTGAGGTTAAAGGGAAGAAGAACAAAAGAAACATCTGTATAACATAAGGCAGACTCTCTCTCTCTCTCTCTCTCTCTCTCTCTCTCTCTCTCTCATACACATGTACATACAGAACTCCACAACGAGCAAAATTGTAAATGGGATTTGGCAAAATTTACCCTCATATAACATGGCTGCAGTTAAGAAGTTCTATGCAGTAACAAAATTCCTATTAAATTACACCCTTGTTTTCAGTCCTGAAGTCGGATATGTTTGTAAACATAAACCAAACTGAACCTTTCTCGTTAACTGAATAAGATGCCTGTGAGAGAAAATCGCTGATTACGGCGAGAAAAAATGTTTACTGTCACAGCAAACTGAACGAAGAAAACAAAACCGTGGATTTATCAAATTCCAAAGGAATAAGACCTGAAGGCCTCGGCAACCCTTAAGCATCCAAAGTCGCAGCCAGATGAGACCATTAACAAGTGATCTTTCCAGACTAAAAGCTCTCTGCGACTTTGCATCACAGATGATCCATTTTCTACTAAAAGCAGAAATATAATCGAATGTTAAGGGACCTTTTTAAGGCGTCAGTATTTTGTTCAAGGTATATCTTAAAATTATCTTAAACTTTGTAAACAGAAAATAAAAAAAAATTTATTGAAAATCATTAAAAAATTTAATTCCAGATGGTTTTACCACCAACTCTAAAAATAACTTTCTTTTCAAGTCTCTTTTATTCCGGTTCGGGACCAACTTCAGGTTACAAACTCATGTTCAAATTAACTTTTTATAAACTTTTAAAAAGTGGAAAATAAAAGGGTAAATTTAAACTGCCAAGAGTGTTTCTACACTCACACCAGTCAAAGGCTTGACCGTAATATTAACGCGGTCTGATATAAGCGGCAACTGACCCTAATGACATCAGAAAATCCTAATTCAGCTTTTTTTTTTTTTTTCAAAATAAAACCTACGTAGTTTTAATGTGACTTCATTTTATCATTTCAAAGACTTGGCTAAACCTTGGACATAAAAAAAGGCTTGAAAAGGTAAAGCGGGAATTATTTTGGAGCAAATGCTAATATGACGAACAAACTGAGCCCCTTTTCTAGCCCAGGCTCGAATATTATAAGCAAAAGGAAAAATAGGGGCATCTGAAGAAGCCTAACCGCAAGGAAACAATGAAGAGGAAGATTGTTAAGTCATGAAAGACAGAAGCAGAAAGAAAATTCCAAGGCATGACGGAAGGAGGAAATCCTTGAGAGGATTTAAACGATATTCACAGAGTAGATGTGAGAAGAGGTAGCCATCTGGGTATTACCAGACCACCTCAGAGGAAGAAGAGAAGGACGAGGAATAGCAAAGCATTCCCTTCTTAGATCGCAATGGCTTTCTTCCGACACATGTCTCTGTAGACTGATCAGAGACCAGATGGCCGCACCAGGCCTCTTCCTCTCTTTAAAACCTCTACATTTACAGCCTGCACTACTCACAATGTCAAGCAAGTCAAACCAGTCCGTCTTCTGGCTTTGGAAGGATGCAAGATCTTTCTTTCTTCCCTGAGAGAGTGAATGGGGAAAGGATTTCTGCGAGTCTTAGAAACTACTAGAAAACATAAAGCTTATTTCTGTCACCTTTATCTGTTCCTGTAAAGATAAAAACAAATCTGAATACTTTTTAATTCTGTTCGTTTATAAAAGATTGTCAAAAGCAAAGGGCTTGAGCATAATATGCTAAGCACTATAAATAAAGTTTTAAAGAGATAGACATTTAAATCTTCAAGAAACGAAGGTTAAATATGCAAATGACATAGTATAATTTGCATGGGAAAGGTTTATACTTGAGAAAACGTTTAAAAAAAATAGACATTGCAAACAAAAATACTCCAAGTAGTTGAAAAGGAAACGGAAAGTTGAAAGAAACACAAGGTTACTCTTGCACAAAAGCAACGTTAAAAAATACCGAGGATTAATTATTATGATTGTCATCCCTCTTGTTTACTTTCGAAGGGCCTTCTATCCCTTTTTAATTTCTCATTCAGGCGATTCCTTTTTCGAACATGTGTCTGCTTGTTATTTTGCAACAGTTTATACTTCCAAAATAATTTTCAGATAACGAGAAAATCAGCTAGAGAAAACATTGTTGAACCCTGCCAAAGAGACGTCAGGGCTGAACTTGTAAAATATAAATTATAAACTCTGCAAATAAAGAAAAAAATTCCGTAGTGAACGAAACTAAAATGTTTAAAAGAGCCAAAATCAAACTTACAAAGTATCAAGAGTAAAACCAAAGAGCGAAATAAGCAAACATAAATTAATTTAAGGCAACAATAAAAGTAACCTTTGTAATGGACCACCGGCAATAACTGAAAACTGACAAAAATAAAAAATAAAAAGTTTACTCAAAATGGCAAAATAAATAAATAAAACTCGTTCATGTGGTTAGCCTACTGACTACAAGTATTTCAAACCATAAACCCAGAGACACAACGAAGTATATATACAAAAAGCATAACATTTCATAGAACTTCGTTATAAATAAAAGCACATAATGAAACTAACGACCGAAACCTAATTTTAGGGGCCGTTACAAAGGCAAGCCTTGAAAGTGTGGTGCAAACAGCAATGAGTCCTAATGAGGCCTTAAATGTAAGAGTAAAGGAATCTCCGTGTAAAATATGTTACAAATAAATTAGAGGAACCATGGTTTGAGATATTAACTCATATCTCATTTAACACAGACTTAGGTGACCGCGGTGCACTGCGTTCGTACAAATTTGTTCCAGGAATTATATTTCTTCAAGCCGTTTCTACAGCCCAACGAGCGATTTTCATGTTTATTTTGCTATTCTCTCTCTCTCTCTCTCTCTCTCTCTCTCTCTCTCTCTCTCTCTCTCTCTCATATTCAATTCACCAAAATTTTACTCAGCAAGTCTGTGTTTTTCAAAACTATTCAACGTGTTTATAGTTTTTATAATATACATAATGACAAAAAAAAAATTCAAAACTAAAACTAAACTTCCCCACATTCTAAACAGAAAGATTATATTGTTCAAAAAATAAATTTCAAACTTGTGGTACGTCTCCTAAGTGAAATAACGAATAAACAGAAATGAACTATTATAATATAATGCAAATGCTTACTTAAGAAATTTCTGTTCCACAAGGAAAAACAACTAAAAAGCCTCAGAGAGGATTTTCTCTAGTACCAGAACCGCCCACAAAATCATGACTTGCTCCATACGTGTTATGTAACCCATGACAGGTAATTCCATACAGAGATCATTTACGCCAGGTAACTGCATTGTAATTCAAAGGGGGCACAGGTTGCATCGCGTCTACAGTAAATAATGTTATGCAATTAGTGCGATGCAATTTAAAGGAGATGAAGCATATTAACATTCGATAGGGCTAACATCCTTTCATACTTCAAGGCTACACTCTCTCTCTCTCTCTCTCTCTCTCTCTCTCTCTCTTGTAGGTGTAACCTCAGCAGGAACATTTAAATACCCGTTTTGTCAGAATCCAAACGAAAATCCTCAAAACCTTTTAAATATATTAACAAGGCATTTTAATTACTTATACCAAGCTGATTACCGAATACCGAACCGTACTTGTTTTGTTTTTATTGCTAAATCTTCAAATATTTTCTCATCGTATCAGTAAAGAGAAAATGTGTTGGACGCACTTATTAATTTTGTGACCTTTTGTAATTTTTATAAGTATGAGAACACAGAAGCAGCAACGAAATTCCAAAGCTTAGCTGCAAAGGGACAACAGCATTTGGCTGAATGGGTCACTTGCTTTGGTAAAATTTGGTCGACGTCCAGGACCCTAACGAAGAAATGCTTTTGATGAATAACAAGGCATGCCACGTCATCTCGACCATCATCTTCTGTCAACATCTTTACCTGGTAATAGCTGTTTACCCTCAGGGGGTATCTCCAGAAGATGGTAACCCTTCCGTCTACAAGTATTTGTTATACGGTATGAGGCAGCACGCCTCACACCCCCGCCCTTTTCCTGTGCACCTTCCTAATGCGACATTATTATTATTATTATTATTATTATTATTATTATTATTATTATTATTATTATTATTATTATTATTATTAATAATAATAATATGAAACCTAATAATTCATTATTATTATTATTATTATTATTATTATTATTATTATTATTATTATTACTGTTCAGTAGATGAAACCTATTCATATGGAACAAGTCCACAGGTGCCACTGGTGATTTGAAATTCAAGCTCCCAAAGAATGTCGTGTTCATTAGGAAGAAGTAAGAGGACGTAAAGGGAATACATAAAGAGGAGATCCATTTATCAAAAAAAAGAAAAAAAATTAATAAATTAATAAATAGATAAAAATGTATTAAAATGCAAGGAGAATAGTATCAGGGTAGTGGTTCATTGCATCTTCGCTTGAATTTCCGAACACAAATCTACACATGAAACCTGACCATGGGATGTCTTGTTCCCGGATTTAGTCACTCTACTGACTGCCCCGAAAAATGAAAAGAAAAATCAGTACCGCAAATACGACCTTTAGGCTACATGACTTTGCTCCAGCAATGAACGTTCAGTATGCCTATCTATTTAACCTACATTAAAAAAAAATTAAATCAGACGTTAAAGAATTTACTTTCGTATGCAAAACTGGAATAAATATGCATTTATTTCGAGACGGAAAACTGTCTTTATAATCTCTTTTTTGGTCTACGTTCAATAGAGTCAACAGACAGACACACACACACTATATATATATATATATATATATATATATATATATATATATATATATATATATATATATATATATATATATGTATGTATATGTATATATATTATATATATATAGTGTATGTCTCTCTCTCTCTTTGTATATGTGAGTGCGTTTGTTTATGAGCTTGTGGGCGTGACTGACTGTGTTCTACAGCAGCTTTTAGAGGTTCTAATTCATAAAAAAATTAAATGACAGTAAATAAAGCAAAAACACCGCGTAGTTTAAAATGCCACTTGATGGCATTTTTCCATTGATTTTTACAAACGCACGTGATTCCAAAGAACTGATACCGAAATAAAAATCAGAGCTCATGAATTTTTGATTACACGTAAGAGCCTAAAAGGTTCCTTATCTCGTTTTAATATTGTGTTATCATCGATTCGCCGACGTCCATTTAACAAGTATAAGCAAGCAAAGGAGAACAGGATTCCTAAGAAGAAAATATAAATCCATTCACTTTACCCACCCACAGTTCATAACACCCCCAACGTCCCCGTCCCCCCGGGCGAATACCCCATGCTAGAAGGTCCAAGTTCATTAATGGTAAATCTGAAAATCTTATTTAGCTTTGGGATTAATTTTGTATTGAGAAATTGTAGCACTTTCTTTATATCTGTTTTGCCTGTTAAATTTTTCTCTCCCTTAAGCTCCGCCCCAACCCTTTTTCCCTCTGTTCTCATAAAACCACAAATATAAACAAGCAGAACTGACGACGGAAGAATCTAGTTTATTTTGGGACCTGATAGCGCGTTAATGGATGTCTGCACTTTCTTACTTTGCATTTTTGCATATTTTGATACTGCAGATAATGTCACAGTTTGAAACCTACTGTCTTTAGAAGGGTAATTTATCAAAGCAGTTTCCAGTTCTCTGAAGACAACACTAAAAAGTAAATATGAACTTGTACTTATCACTGTATTTTTGTCATTTGTTCTCCACCTGAATTTGAAATGGCACAGAGCTGAAATGGAATCCATTAATATCAATGTTATTACTAAACATAAGTTTTACGTGATGTACAAGCTCATACGTCATGTAACATTTATGTTTCTTAATAATTATATTAATAAATTCCATTTCAGCTCTATGCCATTTATAATTCATGTGAAGAACGAATTGTAAAAACTCAGTAATTAGAAATGCCAGAAAAGAGGTTGTAAACCTCTGCTGAGGCAGCTGTAACTTTACCTCAAGAGAGCTAAACCAATTTCAGCCCTTCTACCTTGAATATACTCAGTGAAATTCAGTTAGGTCAAAGATTTAAGATGTTTCTAGTCTCGAAAGTGACGTCTACAGCTATATCATCTTCATCCTGGACCCCAGGGATCGAAGACGCAGACTACGAGAACTGCGAGACAGGAAGCTTGAGATGAGTGGAGATGCACGGAAGTGAAAGTCCAAGAAAGACAAGAGTAGAGGAATTTTACAGAAGGCCTTTGCGTCGTAGGCGTTGGAAGCGATAAATAATAATAATAATAATAATAATAATAATAATAATAATAATAATAATAATAATAATCTAAGACCACATATTTACTTTAACCCGAGCCTGTCATTGCGCACGTCTTTTACTAAACTATCTCAAGAACGAATGAACGTATTTTGGTGAAAAACGTCAAGTCTTTCATCGATGCCAACCAAAAGTTAATCACCTGTGTGCCCTCCTAGCAGACGCACAGACAAAACAGAATCAGAACCATAAACTTCATTGGCGGAGGTAACAAGATTAACGCTCTTTTTCCATATGCTAAACTTCAAGCTTTTCCCTTAATAGGGGTTTGCGGACACTTCATCGCAAACACTTACACATACACAAACACAGCCTACACCCAACATTCTATACGCCGCCGAAAACCTCCGCCCTTAGAAGGATAAAAATGCTAAAAACTTCTGAAGGTCAACGCTCCAGTTACCTTGTTCTTGCTACAGTTATCTAATCATATATTAGGAACGGACTGAACTTAATGGGATAAAGGACGTCTCCGACGGGAGACTGTTTTGGCACAAACGTAAATTTAACCTCCACTAAAAGACGCGAAGATTATGACCGTCTAAATCGCCGGACTGGAAAGAGGATGTTTTGTTCTTGATGCTAATTAAGGATGATAATGTCATCGAAGACTCTTCATGTGACAAAGCCTATACCTTTTCGAAGCCCTCAGGTGACCTTGAGTTCTTTCCACACTCGGACCAGAAAGATCTTTTGACGTTTAAATGAGTTTTTCTGTAATCCGTCAATAGTCAACCTTGTACTGTTTACTGGACCAGGCTCGAAGAACCACGAAGGAAGCAAAAGACCTACTTAATACGAAAAGAAAGCTTATAAAATTCGGGAAGAGAGGCCGGAAAAGTTTCAATGCGTGGCAGAAAAAGACTTACGGGATCAAATACCTTTCCGAAGACTTTAGCCTAGATCAACTCGTAACATGAAAGTTTTCTATCTATCTTTCTTTCCATCAATCTATATTTATATATACACATATATACATACATATACATTGATAGAGATATATACAGATATATACATGTCCTCTCTCGTTCTCTCTCTTGATTTGGTTATGTATATTATGTATATATACAATCTCCATTAGCCTAAAAAAAAAAAATTCAAAAAACCAAAGAAGTCTGCCCCACTTTTTCTCTTCTACTGCTGTCCTTCACTGCTCTTTTCCTTTCATTCTTCTTGACTACTAATACTTCAGTTCTCCATCACACCCGCTACCACCACCACCACCCTAAGCGCCATCAAACTAAACTTAGAACCACTACTAAAATTTTACGGCGTCTCAGCCTTTATGAACTGAGATCAGAAATGGAGAAGGATGATGATGAACCTTTCAGTGAGATAAGGCTCGAGGTGAGAGGCATTTATGTGCCGTGCGAAGCAATAAACAGAAATTGTATTAAAATTTTGCGGCCGCCAAAATACAAGAAACAAAACTTGGATCATTAGAGAAATTTGTTGATGTTTAAACGCTAATGAGATGACGCTCAAAGAGAGATGCCTCTGCATGCGCTTTGCTGGACAATAATTAGAAACAATACTGAAGTTTTACGGTCCTCATCCTTCGAGAAATGAAAAATTCTCCAATAACGAAGACTGCCGACAATTAACCGTAAATGAGATAAGGTAGGTAAGATGCAACAACAGAAAATAGTACTAAAACCTCACAGCGCCTGAACATAAAAACTGAGACACCTGAAAAAAAATTTCTTCAGAAATAGGTTGCTGATACTAACTGCTAAGAGAGATAATGCTCACATTACGATAAGTTTATTTGCCGTACGATGCAATAAATCTAGAACACCTTGCGACCATTTAGTTTTTCATCAGTTTTTTGTAAAACTGTTCCTCTGAAAACCTGTTGCTGGCCGGACTGAATAAAGTTTGCCGCTGTTTTCTCGTTAGATTTTTCTTATTTGACCAATGTTGTTACTGTTATGACTGCTTGTGTCTGCTAATTTTTGTTGGCGTCATTGTGATTCAAGCAACTTAATTTTCAGAAACTATTGTTAGCTTGAAGACAGCAACATAACGAGTCCTAAAACTCTGGGGTGAAATCTCCAGTGACATCGAGGCCATTATGGTTATCATAGTTACATTCGTATCTCACAAAAGTAATTAAATTATATATATAAAATACACACACACACACACACACACACACACACACACACACATATATACATATATATATATATATATATATATATATATATATATATATATATATATATATATATATATATATATATATATATATATATATATATATATACTATATATATATATATATAACATCCTAAAAATTCAATCAACAATTAAAAACACGTCTATGATGGTGAGGATAGTCCTAGTCTAGCTCTAATAAATATGTCTCAATTCGACAGGTAATTCAATGTATGAGCGGCAGTAGATTTACCCTTCTTCATGGTCAGGCGATATACCTGAATGCGGATTCGAATCCTCCTACTGACGTCCGAGTATAATTCCTTAATTTGGATCTTAAGGCTTTGTAGTGACAGGTGTTTCTAAAGAGTGAGGGCATTATGGTTCTTGCAATTACAGTACATTCTGTATGTGAAATATATATATATATATATATATATATATATATATATATATATATATATATATATATATATATATATATATATTTATATATATGTATATATATGTACATTTATATATATGTATGTGTGTTTTTGTACAAAATATACATTTGTTCATAGGAAACAACTAAAAAGGCTATTAAATTCACTTAAATAAAAATTAAGAAAAAGAACGAGACGAAGCTGAGTAAACTACTGAGAACTATTTTGAGTTTTGTTTTATCTCTGTTGTCGTCACCTGACAATTTACAATGCTGTAATTTGTCCAAAAAAAGCGCCAAGTCTCTGGGTCAATAAACTTTCGAGAACCAAGAAAACGAAAGCTTGCAACCTAGGACCGTAAGAAAGAAGAGCAATGTACCAAGAAACCGATTCCAACACCGCTCTCTGTACGGTACGCTCCAGATCCTCCGATAAATTCACATAAAAACGGATTTATAACAGCCATTACAACTACTGTTTGGGTTTAAACGCTAACAGGTACTAGCCGCAAGAGAGCCTTTATTGCTGGCATAATGAAAATTGCTTTTTCGGGGCAGCTTCTCCTGTTGCTGAATGTGCTGATCAAACTTTGCTGGAATATTCTTTATACAAATTTCTTCTAAACTACTGACGATGTGAATCGGCAATAATCTAAACTTTTCTCCACTTTTTCATGTATATATGTATACATATATATATATATATATATATATATATATATATATATATATATATATAATATATATATATATATATATGTTATACATATATATAAATATAAATATAAATATATATATATATACAGCATATATCTATACATATATACAGTATATATATGTTATACATACATATACATATAAATATAAATATATATATATAGTATATATATATATATATATATATATATATATATATATATATATATATATATATATATATATAATATATACATACACACATATATATAAATATAATATATATATATATATACTGTACATATATATTTATATTTATATGTATATGTATGTATAACATATATATACTGTATAAATGTATAGATATATACTGTATATATATATATACCTCTAAGAGTGCAGGCTGAAAAGAGAGGAAGTGGGATCTGAAAAGATGAAAAAATGATAATTAGAATATTTAATAGTAGAAAAGACTACCCTTACATAACCACTTGACGTCATCATCATTATCAACATCGTTACTATCCTAATTACTAACAACCCCCTCCCTATCTTGGAGATCTTTTATCCATATCATCATCATGGCAAGCCATTCTCTCGTAAAATCTGATCTTCGGCAACTACAGGAAAGGCCCACTTACGTAATTAAAAGCAAAAAGCAAATTACAATTATCAAAGGACTTTGCCACCACGATCATATTTCGTACGTGGGAGTATTGAGGAAAAAAAAGATGGAGTCCAGTGCTCTTGTTTTTTTAATTTACACTATATATATATATATATATATATATATATATATATATATATATATATATATATATAAATTATATATGTATATATATACATATATAGTTGGTATTTATTAAAAACAATACCCCCTTAACTTCTCGATTTCTTCACATTTCGTAGTGACAAGCGTTTCCAAAATGTGAAGATATCGAGAAGTTTAACAGGGCATTGTGGGTAATAAATATTACATATGTATATGGTAAAGTGACCAGTAGATTTCTTATATATATATATATATATATATATATATATATATATATATATATATATATATATATATATATATATATATATATATATATATATATATATATATATATATATATGTATATATATATATATATATATACATATATATATAATATATATATTTATATATATACATATATATATAAATATATATTTATATATTTATATATATATATATATATATATATATATATATATATATATATATATATATATATATATATATATTATATATATAAGAAATCTACTGGTCACTTTTTTACCATATACATATGTAATATTTATTACCCACAATGCCCTGAAAAACTTTTCTCGATATCTTCACATTTTGGAAACGCTTGTCACTACGAAATGTGAAGAAATCGAGAAGTTGAGAGGGCATTGTTTTTAATAAATACCAACTATATATGTATATATATGTATATATATGTATATATATACATATATATAATTATATATATATATATATATATATATATATATATATATATATATAGTGTAAATTAAAAATAAAAGAGCACTGGACTCCATCATCTTTTTTTCCTCAATACTCCCACGTACGAAATATGATCGTGGTGGCAAAGTCCTTTGATAATTGCACTTGCTTTTTGCTTTTAATTACGTAAGTGGGCCTTTCCTTGTAGTTGCCGAAGATCAGGATTTTACGAAAGAATGGCTTGTCATGATGATGATATGGATAAAAGATCTCCAAGATAGGGAGGGTGTTGTAAGTAATCAGGATAGTAACGATGCTGATAATGATGATGACGTCAAGTGGTTATGTAAGGGTGGGCTTTTTTACTATAAAATATTCCTATTATCATTTTTTCAACTTTTCAAATCCCACTTCCTCTCTTTTCATCTTGCACTCGTAGTGGTATTTATTCTCTCTCTCTCTCTCTCTCTCTCTCTCTCTCTCTCTCTCTCTCTCTCTCTCTCTGGGTGTGTGTGTGTGTGTGTGTGTGTGTGTGTGTGAATCATTTTATTTAAATGTATTTTTATTACCTCTCATAAAATAAAACTTTTATCGTTTTAACCTCTAATTTTTGCAATACTTTAATACAAATTTTTCGTGCGTTCCCTCACTTATATACGCTTTCCTTTCAAATAACATTCTTCCCACAATTTTCCTGCTGTCGCATATTCCTAGAATCTATTTCGTTCGTCAAGTACGAATTATAAATAATTCCTTTTTCGTGTTTGTTAGTATGTCAACTGCACAGAATCCTTCCATAACAACTTCAATTCTCTCTCTCTCTCTCTCTCTCTCTCTCTCTCTCTCTCTCTCTCTCTCTCTCTAGCTGGCCTTAGGCTTCTCCTAATTGAACATATTCTTTTTTTTCTACGTTTAATTACTATGTTCTCTATCTCCATTCGCCAACTCCCCTCCCCCCTCCCTTCACTATCCTTTTCCTAACCATTGTCTTCTCTTAACCTTGTTATTTTTTTTAACGTCTGGCTCTCACATACCATATTTCGTCCATTCTCCACATACCACTACCTTATATCTGCCTCCAATATCCATAAAATTGCTCTCCACCCACTCCAATCTCCAACCCTTCCACCCATTCCTATCTCCAACCCCTCCACCCACATCAACTCGAGGTCAGAAATCCCCCAAACCCCAACCCACTCCAATCCCCCCTCCGAAAATATTCCTGTTCACCTGCTATGCATCGTAGTCTTATGTGGAATTGCATTCTCTCTCTCTCTCTCTCTCTCTCTCTCTCTCTCTCTCTCTCTCTCTCTCTCTCTCTCGTTTCCGTGTCTTTGGCCCATTTAGCGTCCTCCTCCTCTTATAACTCCATTTAGTTTTTCTTTCTTCCTCCCGATCCCGATTATTCGTCTCTTTTTAGTCTTAATTTTACATTTCATTTTGCATTTGTTTTCCTCCCACGTCATCCTGTTTTTCTTTCCACGGGTACTTCATCTTTCATCTATGTTCTTTGGCTATTCTTACCTCCTTATGCACTTCCATCCATACTACTTCCTTTTCATTTCAATCTGAATTCTTTCTCCTTCTGTATATTATGCCTCTATTACTTCGTTTTTCTTTTTAGTATACATTCAACTGTGCCTTCATTCCTCACTCTCCAAGCTCTTACATTTTCCAGCATTCTTCTTACATTCTATCTCTTCCTTACTATCATCTACCTCCACAATACAATAATCCTCTTTTAATGTGAAACCCTAATCTGTTCACTCTTAGTGTCCTATCCTTTCAATATATAACTCTCTTTTTAGTTTTCTGTAAAAGAAAACTATTGTGCTGGCTTTGTCTGTCCGTCCACACTTCCTGTCCGCACTTTTTCTGTCACCCTCAAATCTTAAAAACTACTGAGGCTAGAGGGCTGCAAGTTGGTAAGTTGATCATCCACCCTCCAATCATCTAACATACCAAATTGCAGCCCTCTAGCCTCAGTAGTTTCTTTATTTTATTTAAGGTTAAAGTTAGCAATGATCGTGCTTCTGGCAACGATACAGGACAGGCCACCACTGGGCCGTGGTTAAAGTCTTGTGGGCCGCGGCTCAGACTTCATTATACCGAGACCACCGAAAGATAAATCGTTTTTTCGGTGGGCTTGATCGTACGCTGTATCTGCTGTACAGGAAACTCGATTGCGCCGAAGAAATTTCGGAGCATTTTTTACTTGTTTTAATCTTCTTTCTCCGCCTCCCTGCCTTTTCTTCCTTCTCTCAACTCTCGCTATTTCATCCATTTACCTATTATTTCCATAATCTTTTTATTGTTTCTGTTCCGGTTTATTTTGGAGCTCATATACTTGTCTCTAGTACTGCATTTACTTTCCAGTCTCCTTTCATTTTCCTATTCCTTCCTTTTAATTCCCAACCCGGGTTTTTTACTTCCCAACCCTCCTTTCATACCAGCAACTTTTAATTCCCTCCACCCTACCATCACCCGCCTATTTCCAGAGCGTCTAGTTTAGTCTATATCACCCGTCCATATTCCATAAGACTAAAAATTATGGAAGATCTGAGGTAGTATTTACTGCAATCTTCTTTGGTCGACGTCGCACCTTTAAATTCCGCATTTTCCTTTTAGCTATTTTTACTCGTTTATCTTCTTACTACAACCCCTCCTCCTTTCTTTCAACCACGCAATTAACCTTACATTCACTAATCTCCTCCCTTTATTCCTTATTCTCCCATTTTTCTCCTTAACCACCTATCATTCCCACATCTTTTCCTATCTTTCCTTTTTCTTCTCTTCATTCCCATGCTCGATCTCATTTCCTCAACCCTTTCTTTTCACTCCTTCCTTTCTCCCGTACACATCCTTGAAAGCACACCCCACTGTCTATCACCCACTATCATCACATCTTCTATTGTGTATCGTTGCCGAGGCAAAATGCAATTGCTGTGTCTTGTTTTCTTGGCAATACCACGTAACCCCTCTTCCAGCACATACCCAGCAACGGGCAAGGTCATCCCTGACAATAGGTGGGCAGATGGAATGGCGGTGTTGTCTGGAAAATATAGCAGCGAGTGTTTCTTTGGAGTGTCCGACAGGCGTTGTTGCTGCGGTCGTTTTGCTGTTGCTACGATGTCTATCGGAAGGATTTCGTTGCTAATGCTGCTTTTAATATTAGTTCCCTTCTCATAGTCGCTGCCACAAACTCTTTTTATCCGGCTTCATTCAATGATACCGCACTGGTGCAGGAATGTGGCGGTAACCATCCACTGTTTTATTTCTATACAGTCAACTTCTGTAGGAGGGTTAATGCTGAATAAGTAACAAATAAGTAAATAATAAATATATATATATATATATATATATATATATATATATATATATATATATATATATATATATATATATATTATATATTATATATATATATACATATGTGTGTTAGTTTTTTTACGCATATTTACGATACATACATGTATGTATAGTATTCGATCCTCCATCTAAAGCAACATAAGTATAATGCTGTGGGAAAACGTCACTGACATATCAAACCACTTATATTTAGTTTCAATCTGATTTTTGGAGTTGTGTCTAATAATAATAATAATAATAAACTAATAATATTAATAATGTAACTATTCTAGTGCCACTGTGAGTGACCCCTTCCTCCTTATCCTGCAACTGTCACTACTACTATTACTGTTATTCCTACCAACAACAACAACAACAGCAATAATAATAATAATATAATAATAATAATCAATTAAACGTGATTACGAAATTCATAAAATCCCACAGCATCATTCTTATGTTATGGGCGTTTTACTCAATAATAATAATGATGATGATGATGATGATGATGATGATGGCAGTCCCCATAACTCGGTCCATTCGCTCGCTCGTGTTAAATGCCCATTTAACCAGCACTAACCCGAGAATAATAGTTTGGAACCCGTGAATAATGGAATCACCCATGAATAAGATTCACCCCTTTGTTGGAAACAGAATCTCCCAAGATGATTGGCTATTCTGGACAGGTAGATATTCTCTGATTATCGGCACCCCAAGGTCACCTGGAGACAACTTCAACCGTTTTTCTCCACATTTATAGCAGTGATAAACTTGTTCTCAAATTGTGTTTATCCGTGTGTGTATTTATATAACTGTCGATTTTATTATTATTATTATTATTATTATTATTATTATTATTATTATTATTAAAAATTGCTCATAGTAGCATGAGTTCAGTCGGAGAACAACCACAGTTATTTAAGAGTACGTGTATCTACAAATAAATCTCTACAGAGATTTACTGGTAAATATTACGTACCAATAAATAACTGTCGATTTGTTTCTCCATTATTATTATTATTATTATTATTATTATTATTATTATTATTATTATTATTATTATTATTATTATTATTATTATTATTATTATTATTATTATTATAACAATAATAATTATATTATTATTACTATTATTATTTCTTACGTTACGAATCAAATTGTCTACATATATCCTTATCGGCCATCTTCAAAGATAATTCCAACCCTACTTTGTATTTATGCTTATATCTTAATTCGAAAAGTTGTTTCTCATAAGCCTTGTTTATATAAACAGAAGAACCAATCCCCCAGACTGACGAGAAGAGGCACGCTGGATTGCAATCATGAGAAGGAAAGAAACTAAACTAAGAGTAAAAATGAGGTGGGCAAACCCATTTGCTACCTGATAACAATTCAAGTTCCTTGGTTTCAGATTTCCAGAACTGAGAATCAGGAAGTGTGTGCCTTTTTCATCAGAATTAAAGGCCACCCCTTGCCCCCTTTTTTTTCGTTCCTTCTTCATCTGGCATTGGCAAGATTAAGTCATTAAGATACCCATCCCATCCACATCTGATTTGAAAAGAAGTGGGTGGAGGGAAAACGTCACTGACATATCAAACACCCACTCCACAAGTCATTCCCTGGGCAATTCCCAACCTAACCCACCCCGAACCCCCACACACCAAGGGGCAGGTTCCTCTTCGATGGTAACCCCCCTGTCAACCCCATACCACCTGCAAAAAGCCCTATTCCCCCAGGGTACACCTGTGGTTAGAAGTCGTCTTTTTCTTCAAGGATCGGATTACCTGTCGTCAACAAGGTATTATTTTTAGATCTGATGTCTAATGTTCCCAGCTAATTTAGTACGATGAACGATGGCTAAGAGTTTATCATTTTATTTATTGACTACTGTTTTAACTATCCAACAAAGTATAGTCTCTAAGCTTTGGAAGTTCTAGTGATTAAAATTTTGCAGTTCGTAGTTTTCCTTACTGCCTTACATGGCACAAGTTTTTAATTCTCTCGTTTCCTTGTTGTATTCAAATCTGAAAAACATAAAATTCGCTTTCTTTCGATTTCATATAATTGTAATAAGGCCTCAATACGTTTTAAGTATAAACACATTTCTAACGATCTATTTTGTTGTAGAAGCAACATAATTTATTATGCACACAATTCCTACAGCGCCAGTTGTTCCATATACTACAACAAAAGGCTCATAAGCAGCTCGTTGGCCCTCTACCCATCTATTTTGAAAACTTGGTGCCTGTACCCCACTTCTGCACTTTATAAAAATCACAGCCCTTACTATGTGTATATATATATATATATATATATATATATATATATATATAGTATATATATATATATATATATATATATATATATATATATATATATATATATATATAGTATAAATGTATGTATGTATATATATTACATACATATACAATATATATGATATATATATATATACAAATATATATATATATATATATATATATATATATATATATATATATATATATATATTTATATATATATATATATATATATATATACATTATATATACACGTCTTTGTCTGTGTATACTGGCGTCGCAGAAGCAAAGGTCATAGAGGCCGTTAATCATGACTATTCCTATTTAGTCGACTAAATTTGTTTATTTCGCGCAGTTTGTTGTCATTAGGAAGACAGTGGATTTTTTATATAGCGAGTTTTTTTATATATAGAGGGATTCTTTTATATGACAACGCAGGAAACATAAGTTCTTCGAATACCAGTGTGTAAAAACAAACGTTGTTTTGGATGAAAGTATTCTTAGATTTGGATAAAAACATTCACAGTTCTGGATGAAAATATTCTTAGTTTTGGATGAAAACATTCATAGTTCTGGATGAAAATATTCTTAGTTTTGGGATGAAAACGTTCATAATTCTGGATGAAAATATTCTTAGTTTTGGATGAAAACAGGTGACAACATTCGTTTTGGGCGACAGCCGGTGAAAACCAGGTTGAATATAAGCGAACCCTCTCGTTACTAAGGGTGAAAACATCCAGCTTTACCTTGGTTTCAACAACCGTACTTAACTTTTCGAGAAGACCGTTACTTTCTGTCATGAGGAGCCATGATGATTTTCGTAAATATTCATTTTCTTTAGTGATATTTCAGAGCATGTTTACCCGTTTCAATATTTTCGAATTTTATTTTAATCGCATGTAAATAAATTTTACATTTTACATCCGTAACAAAGGTCATGGCTCCCTTGAAATACTAGACTGTCTCGAACATTTTATCATTTGAGACTTACACATATGTTCTTTTTTAGCTTTCTGTAAAAGTAAATTATTGTGCCGGCTTTGTCTGTTCGTACGCACTTTATTCTGACCGCCCTCAGATCTTAAAAACTACTGAGGCTAGAGGACTCCAAATTGGGATGTTGATCATCCACCCTCCAATCATCGAACATACCAAATTGCAGCCATCTAGCTTCACTAGTTTTTATTTTATTTAAGGTTAAAGTTAGCCATAATCGTGCTTCTGGCAACGCTACAGGATAGGCCACCACCGGGCCGTGGTTAAAGTTTCATGGGCCGCGGCTCATACAGCATTATACTGAGACCATCGAAAGATAGATCTATTTTCGGTGGCCTTGATTATATGCTGTAGCGGCTGTACAGAAAACTCGATTGCGCCTAAGAAACTTCGGGTCATTTTTTACTTGTTTATTGTAAGAAACAATCCATTCGCTTAAAAATGGAGCACAGCCTGTCGAAAAACACTTGACTTATTAATAAGATGCGACCTGTTCAAGAGAACTACAGGGTTTAACTGAAGAAATAAAAAAAGAAAAAGGACTCGGCTGATGGCTAACCGGAGGGCTTCCAAAATTGGGCTAATCTGCTGATGATGATGATAAAAAAGCTCGGTGCTTTTGACCTAAATCATAAGCTGCTGTGATGAATACAAAATTCAACATATTAATATATAAATAAATAAATATAATAAAGATGCGTGCCGTATGTTTTTTATAAATATATTTACCGGCACCTGTTACTCTTCACTCCATTTCCCTTCTTCCGCATACAAAATATGGTGAACTTGACCTCCTTAGACATATGGTTACTAAGACCCACCCTTGCCTTCTGAGTGGCCAGCAAACCAAAGCACCCAAACAGCGGCCAACCTACACTCTCTCTCTCTCTCTCTCTCTCTCTCTCTCTCTCTCTCTCTCTCTCTCTCTCTCTCTCTCTCTCTCTGTGGGGAGTAGAAAGAAATATCCTTTAACCTGTCTCAAGTCTGCACATTGCCTTGGCTACAGACTGGTTCTTTAATCCTACATGCAAAGCCACTCATTCAGCTTTCAAGTGATATAAAAGAGGGCATTGTTGAAAGATTATTTACGTAACACACACACATTCACACATACATACATGCCTGCATACACACATACACACACATAAATACGTGTGTTATATAAATTTATATACATATATGTATATGCATATATACACAGATATACATTTATATATAAAATTATGGTCAATATCCAGAACAACTATATGTGAGATATAAGAAAATAGGTCATATAATTTTCACAATATAAAATAATAAAACAACACTTTTTGATATACCATAAAATGATTATCTAATCGGCATCCTCAAAAAAATTTTCTAAGTCGTTTGTTTACATCCAGTACCACTTTGTGTACTATCTTACTGGGAGTTAAAAATGGACTGTAAATGTTTCTCAGAAAACTAGTTCCCCATCGAATGGTTTTCGATTTTTGACTTATAAGGTTAGTACCTGTCCCCAACCTCCTCCATAGCACAAAATTGTGGGTGTTTCTGAAAAAACGCTTTAAATATGAAAAATATTACATTTACTTTTAATTTTGCAAATGCGGAGTTCTTCTGGACATTCACTTGGTAATTATATATATACATCTATATATAAAAAATGGATGTACGTATAATGTTCCACATACACTCTGAAATGCATTGAGCAATTTCAACCAAACTTGGTATACATATGACTCACCATCTGGGAAAGAACACTGGGGGTAAGACATCACTGGCACCAAAGGGAGGGGGTGTGGGAAGGGGGTGACATGTAAAAATCAAAAATGACAAGATATTAGTTTCTAATCCATAGTTTTCGAGGTTGCTGAAATGAAAAGTGACATTCCTAGTGCCCTTTAAGTCCAAGTTCAGACCCGATAGGAAGGGGGGTTGAGAAGGGGAGGGAAGGGGGTGACTTGTAAAAAAATAACTGTAAATGACAGATATCAGTGTATAATCCACAGTTTTTGAGGTTGCTGAGGTGAATAGTGACACTCCCAATGCCCTTTAAGTCTAGGTTCAGCCCCAGTAGGAAGGTAGGTGGGGTGAGAAGGGTAGGGAAGGGAGTGACATGTAAAAATAACCGAAAACGTCAGATATTAGTGCCTAATCCACAGTTTTTGAAGTCCCTGAGAAGAATAGTGACACTCCCAATGCCCTCAAAGTCCAAGTTCAGCCCCAATAGGAAGTTGGGGTGAGAAGGGGTGGGAAGGTGGTGACGTAAATATAACCGAAAACGACAGACATTGTCTAATCCATAGTTTTCAAGCTCACTGAGGTGAATATTGACACTCCCGATGCCCTTTAAGTCCAAGTTCAACCCCGATAGGAAGGGGGGCCGAGCAGGGGTGGGAAGGTGGTGACATGTAAAAATAACCGAAAACATCAGATGATAGTGTCTAATCCACAGTTTTCAAGGTCCCTGAGAAGAATAGTGACACTCCCAATGCCCTTTAAGTCCAAGTTCAGCCCCGACAGAAAGTGGGGGTGAGGGGGGGTGAGAAGGTGGTGACATGTAAAAATAACTGATAACGACAGATGTTGGTGTCTAATCCATAGTTTTCAAGCAAGCTGAGATGAATAGTGACACTCCCAATGCCCTTTAAGTCCAAGTTCAGTCCCAATAGGAAGTGGGGGTGAGGGGGTGATATATAAAATGTCAAAAATGCTGGGCAATGTAATTAAAGTAACTATCTTAACAGGAAAGGGAAAGAGTGAGAGAGAGAGAGAGAGAGAGAGAAGGGGAGAGGGAGTGGAAGTGAGAGAGAGAGTAGAGGGGGTGTTGGGAGGAGAGAGAGAGAGAGAGAGGGGGTGTTGGAGAGAGAGAGAGAGAGAGAGAGAGAGAGAGAGAGAGTTTTTATCGGTTATTCAGTGTTTTCCCATGCAGCGCAGAGTTGGTCACCTAGTATAATATATGTATATATACATATATATATTTATATATGCATTTATGACTATGTGTTTAAATCAATCGATTTAGCTATACACAGCTTACAGACAGACAAGTAGGTAGATATAAGCACGTGTGGAAGCTATTGAAGATAACTATGAGACGTAATGCAAAGAATGTTTCACACAATATATATATATATATATATATATATATATATATATATATATATATATATATATATATATATATATATATATATATATATATATATATGCATATATATATATATATATATATATATATATATATATATATATATATATATATATATATATATATATATATATATATATATATATATATATATATATATATATATATATATATATATATATATATATATATATATATACTATATATATATATTGTATATATATATTCATGTGTATACATATATATGTGCATGTGTGTATATATACAGTATATAATACCAGCATTTGTGAAGGCTACTGAAATTTATTATGCAAGATGTTTGACGCACCCACAAGCTAAGGTTAAAATATGGACTAACTTGGAGTTGCTTACTCATGCAGAGGACAGGAGAAGGGAGAGAGAGACTGATGAACAAAATATGGAGTTGCCTTACATGTTTCGAGGGCAGTGGCAGAGAATGTAAAATTAAAAGGGCCTCACCAAAAAGACCCATTATTCATGAAAGGTACAGGTGAATGGCCTAATCTTTGTCAGGAAGGTTAACGTGTTGTTAATAAGGCTTATGTGGAGCTCTGTGGACTGGTGTTGCAGTTACACTAATTTTCTGAATTTAATCACCCTGCACTTTGCACTTTAAAGGAGGAATAGGAAAAGACTTTGCTTAATTTTCCCAAGAGACATCTCACTTTAATGCGTAATCATTTTCAAGTGTCTAAGATGAATTTGTGTTGAAGTGAGTGAGTGTCAGCAAGCCCGCATTTATATAGAGTCTAAACACTGTTAGGCGCTAATGCATGAAAATGTGTTTTGTAAAACGCCAACAGTGATTCATTAAAATAAATGAAAAGGGACATTTCGTCAACATCTCAAAACAATGTTTGACCAGTTAGCGGATTCAGACCAATTAGCAAAAGTCTGATCATCACTCAAGACCTTGAAAAAAATTACTAAATATTTTCATCCATGTGAAATTGCAATTTTGTCTACATAACACTCAGTTTTTGTAGCCCGGCTCCTTACCAACCCAGCTGTTACAATAACCCATATAAGGAATTTCGAAGGGGGAAATAAAACAGAAAATTGGATCTGATTATCAAAACAAGACGCCTCTTTGCCCTTTATCGCCATTCCATGGCCTTCGGCAGCGGATACGTAAGAACTGAGAGTGGCAAAATGAAGGACGCCGGCAGGATCAAAGCCTAGACTGGGGCTTTATTCCTTAAGGCTTCAATCTCACTCATTACTCCTATTATCTTATCATCATTGCAGGTGAATCCATACTGTCAAAAATGACGATAATAAAAGAAAAGGTCGAGATGACAAGTCCCCACCCTGGTGACATTACGTAAGGTTCCGAAGCTGAGATCAAGGTACACCTTCATTTTGCATACTTTTGTAAAGACGGGTAATGAGAGAGACCCCTGACTTGACGACGGCAAAACTACGCGCAGCTTATTAATAGTAGACTATCGTTGTTGCAGTTATAAATTATATGAATACACACTGCGTTTTATCATATAGAATATTCTATTATTTTATATTGTTAATTATCAAGGGTACGTGGTGCAGTGGTTAACAGTTCCACCCAAACACCAAAAATCTCGGGTTCGATTCCCGAGCACAGATACTCTACGGTCGCCTAAGCAAATCCCTGCTATTCCTTTAGCTTCTAATGACCTAAGTCGTGAATGAAGTACACAGTGAATGACGTGTGATAGGTCACAACCAGAGATGAAGGCCGTGGGGCTAGCAACCTCACCCAAAAACGACTGCTTGAGAAATGGAAGGACAACGCCTTCAGTAGCCACCCCTCTCGATAGGAAAAGTGGATTTATTATTATTATTATTATTATTATTATTATTATTATTAATTAAACAGTGTGGACATTCGTGTAAATCAAGCTAATAATGGCCAGTGACTCACTGATCTAAAGGAAAAAAATAAAAATAAAAAATGCGCCGAAGAATCAAGTTTTCTGTACAGCGTATAATGCTGTATGAAACTTTCAGCCACGGCCCATGAAAGTCTTAGCCGCCGCCCATGAAACTCAGCCGCGATCTGGTGGTGGCCTTAGCTATGGTCCATGAAGCTCTTAGCCGTGGCCCATGAAACTTACGTTCCAGTGGTGGCCTGCGTTGTTGGCACCTATAGCGGTACCAGAAGTACGATTATGGCTAACTTCAACCTTAAGTAAAATGAAAACTACTAAGGCTAGAGGGCTGCAATTTGTATGTTTGATGACTGGAGGGTGGGTGATCAACATACCAATTTGCAGCCCTCTAACTTCAGTAGTTTTTAAGATCTGAGGCCGGACAGAAAAAGTGTGGACAGAAAAAGTGCAGACGGACCGACAAAGCCGTCACAATAGTTTTGTTTTTTTCTTTTACAGAAAACCAAAAAGTGCGGACGGACAAACAAAGCCATCTCAACAGTTTTCTTTTACAGAAAACTAAAAACGGCGCTCGCACGGCTGAAGAGAGAAAAACAAGATGAAGGAGATGAGATGCACAGAAAAAGCCCTTTATCATTTACCAGTCTTGTTTTCTATCTCTCCCTACCATACTTATTCATTATGCTATCTGGCAGTACCCATATGCCCCACCTCGTTACACTACTTCTATCTCTCGATTTAATTAGCAAGTATAGAGCTTACGGAGTGCCGGTCTCGTTGACATTTCTCCAATATCTGTGGCGATGTCTGTACGTCCCACACAAAATGTCAAAGGCTTCGGAGGGGCAGCGTAGTCCTCGAAGACAAAACATGGTGAAGGACAAAAAATAAGAAACACGTAGACTGCAAGAAGTGGAAATGAAGTTTCGAAGGCCGGAAAATACATAAAAAATTAAAATGTCTTTTTTCACTATATATATGAATATACTTCGGCTAGGAGTTTTTATTCTAAAAGAATCGGTATCCTTACCTACAAACTTTTTTTTTTTTTGCTTTTAAAATTATGGGAAGATAGCTAGAGTTCAAAAAGGGGAAATGAAGGTTCGAAGGCCAGAAATTACATAAAAAATCAAAATGTCTCCTTTCAGTTTATGTATGTATATATATATATATATATATATATATATATATATATATATATATATATATATTTTATATATATATATATATATATATATATAAAATATATATAAAATATATATAAATTATATATTATATATATATATATATATATATATATATATATATATTATATATAATATATAAATTTTATATATATTATATATATATATATATATATATATATATATATATATATATATATATATTATATATATATATATATATATATATATATATATATATATATATATTATATATTTCAGGCTAACTGTTTTTATTCTAAAATTTCAGTACCCTTTTTTTCGACTGTTAAAAATATGGAAATACGTATATCTAGATACATATCAACTTAAATTCCGATTTTTCAATTATTACCGAGCTGTTTTTATCAGCCGTTCACCTAACATGTATTTTTACGGACTCTATGAACATCTGTAAATACACTTCCAATTATACTGGACTTGAAAATGTCGGATTTCCCATTTAATTATCGCCTAAGAAAATCTTCAGAACACAAAGGCGAAACAGCGGCTGCAGATTCTGCTTGTGATAACAAATATATTTGTCTCACAAACAGCAAAGCTTTAAACTCTCTGGATATATCGGCATACCCCAATACATGTGTGTTACAATTTCGGAACATTCATTTTCCTGACAAATTTTTATTATAATCCCTACTCAAAATTGTTCGTCGTTTCCGACGAAACTTGGAGATATTTTCCAAACGTATGGAGTTTATTATATTTTTCAACTTCCATTATTCACCATCCTTTTAATTGCATCTACATTTTCACGCTGCCGAAAGGACTTAATGCTCAACAAATTATTTACTTTCCATTCCTGTTTCTCACAAAACCAGCGCGCTTTGGACTGGCTTTTGATATTGATCCAAATTTCCCGAAGGTTTATACAATCATACCAGTCCCAAAACCGGATAAAATGGAATGGAATATAGGATTTAGACCAAAGGTCAAGCGGTGGGACCCATTAGGTTATCCAGCGCTGAAACAGAAATTGAGTAGAAAAATTTTGAAGGTGTAACAGGAGGAAAACCTCGCTGTTGCGCTATAAAATAATTGTTAGGAGAGGGTGGATAGCAAGATGGAAGAAAGAGAATGTGAACCGAGGTACAGTAAAAGGAATGAAAGATGTTGCAGCTAGGGGCCGAAGGCACGCTGCAAAGAACCGCGTGAGGTGCACTGACGGCACTAACCCCCTACGAGACCAAACCCGGATAAAAGAGAGGGAATGAGGGCAGGGATAATGTAGGCGCCGGGTAAAAAAGATAGAGAACAAACCCTGGCAGTCTAGCAGAGGCAACAGCTGGTCACAATGTATTGTAGCCCGTGAACCAACCGAGCATGTGAGACCTGTAACTTTGTTTATCTCTTAATTCATACATACATTTAACTGTCCAGTTATATGTTTTGTTTCATTTTACGTATAGTAATTTCTTCTCACTTTTATTTGCTTTCCGTCAAAATGTCGTTTCCTCTTGCAATAAAAATCTGTTATAAAATGACATTTTGAATATTAACAAAATATCCGTACTGGTTATTCTTAATGTCATTTCCTGACATTCCGCGAACAATTTTTAAATTCTAGGCTTCGACCTCAGACGGAGGTCTCCGCGCTAATCAATACAGGTATGTCTGGCCACGGAAGTGTTTTCGGCGCTGACTGGCTAAACCAATGTCCTTCTCATTCTTCCGGGAGTGTTCTTGTCCCCGATTGGCCCGGACATTGTTCTCATTCCTAATTGGCGTTGGAGACTAAGAGACTATTCGTGCTAATATCTTTTACGTTTCCTCCCTTCTCATTTGCCCCCGTTTAAGTTTTCCGTAAAATAAAATTATTGTGCCGGCTTTGTCTGTCCGTCCGCACTTTATTCTGTCCGCACTTTTTTCTGTCCGCCCTCAGATCTTGAAAACTACTGAGGCTAGAGGGCTGCAAATTGGTATGTTGATCATCCAACCTCCAATCATCAAACATACCAAATTGCAGCCCTCTAGTCTCAGTGGTTTTTATTTTATTTGAGGTTAAAGTTAACCACAACTGTGCTTCTGGCAACTATATAGGTTAGGCCACCACCGGGCCGTGGTTAAAGTTTCATGGGCCGCGGCTCATATGGCATTATACCGAGACCACCGAAAGACAGATCTATTTTCGGTGACCTTGATTATACGCTGTAGCGGCTGCACAGAAAACTCGATTGCGCCGAAGACACTTCGGCGCATTTTTTACTTGTTTCTTACTTAAATTTTTTTGTCTTTCACTTCCCACAAACTTCTGTTTTTCCCCCCAGACAAAGGCAACTTCCCACAAAGATTCTGTTTTCTATCTCATAAAGTATAGTTATCGTTCACTTCCCCCGCCCCCGCCAAAAAAAAAAAACTCGCTATCTTCCTACGAAGATTCCGTTATCTCCCTCCAATGACCTCATTTCTCTTCCTAAAAGCACTGGCTAGTTTCCCCACAAAGAATTACCTGTTATCCTATAAAACCTCTGTTATTCTGTCAAAAAGTGTGTTTTCTTCCTACAAACACTGTTTCTCTTCCCAAAGAAATTCCGTTACCTTCCTACAGAGATCCTGTTACCTTCACTGTAATTCACTCTTTCAGTCTAGAGTCGCCTGGTCGCTCATTCGTCCGTCTTTAAACTATTTATATTTATTTTTCTGTAAACTAACCACATTACGATGCTGTTAATATAAAAACGCATCACAGGTTTCATACTTTCAACTGAAATTGAGTTATTGACCTACTTCTTACTATTTTCGGTTAATTTCGTTTCGTGGGATTAAAAGCCTTGCCGGTTCTAGATTTCGAGCTTACAAATAACTGTGCACAAAAGCACTAGGCGCAGTATAAGAC
>NC_089782.1:18335621-18338121 GCF_040412425.1 Macrobrachium rosenbergii
AGTTCGCTGGAGCCTACTTTCTCTAACTCACAATCTCCACCGGCTCTCATGCCTCATTGTAAACCAGTGCCGCAAGCACCAGACCTTCCATGTTGTGGACTTGACTATGAGCTCTTTTCTATTGTCTTCTCAAACTTCTTCCTCCGGCAGCACTTTCCACTATCACAATTAAAATTCTCTCCCCGAATCACATCGGGGATTACTGAAGAATTATTGAAAACAGAAGAAAATATGAAAAAGTGTGCATCAGAGAAGTCAGTGCCACAAAGCGATTGCCTACAACAAAAATACATCAATATAAATAAACGCTCCAGGAACCTGGTTTTATCTATCGTTTCTATACAAGTAAAAATAAATTATAATTAAATGCGTAATCAATATATGGGTTTCAATCACAAACTTATTTCAGCAGTTTCTTGAATGTCACCTATTTTAAATATTTTGAACCAAAGGTTTCAATTTGGTCTTTGCAATCACGACGCCAAATAACCCAAATAAATCAGTCAGTCAATAGTTTTCATAATAGTTACGCTTTATTTCAGACTTCTCATATTTTAACAGGCAGCCCTTGCTTTTAACAAGCACTGAATTCAGAGAAAGGAAAACTTTCATACATGCGAATTTATTCTCTACAAGATGTGGGACTCATACCCTTGGCTCCTCTTTCGTCCTCCCTCACCCCCTCGCCCGGCCCTTAAATGAAAAATCCCAGTTTTGAGGTCAATTTTAGTCGTAAATGAAACTAATGTCATTTGTGACAAGTCTGACTGTAATATAATGGTAACTGAGATAGCTGAAGACCCAATTACGCAATTCTAACTTCAGTAACTGCCCTTTATAAATTAGGAAAGTTACATAATTGGAAAAGCTGAAAAGGTAGCAAGTTGCAAAATTATTCCTGCGCAATTTCTTTAACATAATTTTCTAATTAAGGGACAAATAATTTATTACAATTTCTACTTATAACTGCAAAAACACTAAAATGGTTACCCGGAAAGGAGGGAAAAAACTATGACGTCATCCAGGCACAGAGATGGAGCCTCTATTCCTCACAGTGACCTCAGCCCCATCCAGGGGATTTATTTTCTCTTGTTTTTTTATTACTGGAAACTTCTCCTACTGTAAAAGGAATAACCTTGGAAACGCTCCATTACTGCCTTGACTGTTGATTAAAACCATTGCACGAATATATGCAACATCACCTTTCTTGAGAATAGAATATTATTGACTTTCCTGTCACTGTAACGGAAATACCTCCGCCATGAGATTTTATACAATTTTGTCTTTCCCAGCCAAGAAAAACAAGTAAAAAGTGCGCCGAAGAAACGCAATCGAGAGTTCTGTACAGCCGTCACAGCTTATAATCAAAGCCACCGAAAATAGGTCTATCTTTCGGTGGGCTTGGTATAATGCCGTATGAGCCCATGAAACTTTAACCACGGCCCGGTAGTGGCCTATCCTACATCGTTGCCAGAAGCACGATATGACTAACTTTAACCTTAAATAAAATCAAAACTACCGAGGCCAGAGAGCTGCAATTGGGTACGTTTGATGACTGGAGGATGGATGATCAACAAAGCAATCTGCAGCCCTCTAGCCTCAGTAGTTTTTAAGATCTGAGGGCTGACAGGATAAGTGCGGACAGAAAAAAGCGCGGACGGACAGGATAAGTGCGAACAGAAAAAAGTGCGGACGGACAGACAAAGCCGGCACAATACTTTTCTTTTACAGAAAACTAAAAAGGGGGGATTTATCAAAGGGTTTACGTTCCATCCTTTTCGAAACCTGACCCTTACCAAAACTTACAATTAACTTTAGTACTCTGGTGCCACAGATAAAGAAGCATTAAAGCGGATGGCTCCTCTTGGCATCAGTCCTACTCAATCCTAGCTGCAGGTCAACACCATCAGTTAACTACTAAGATACGCAATCTACTGCAAACATCAACAGAGGCACAGTGGGTTTTAATGAAACCCTAAATCAACCATTCCTCGCTAAAAATAAACTTCTGTGAGACGAGAGTACCAATTGAACTATAGGACCTTTTAATTTAATTAAAACCACACACATATATATACATACATATTTGTGTGTGTAAAATTAAATACATGCCTTTCACCTGAAGGGTGTTAGTCTTCCAACTTTCAGGTTGTTTATGAATGAGGATGTTAGTTTCATACCTTTAACCACCTTCGCAACGACCCACCAAAGCATTCCGGCTACCAGATACGTAATTCACTGTTTATGTCAACAGAGGCACGGTACATTCAAAACCGAACACATTATTTGGTGAAGAGATATCACGGACACTAACCAGACCATGACATTTGAATCGTAAGAAATTAATAAAATATAACGTTCAACTATGCAGTTAGTTATCAGAAAGCGCCGAATCCATTTTAAGCAGTGGCTGATTAAACTCTACGGGGAGTTCACACACATTCTGGTTAGTCTGCTATAGGTTGATTTCAATACGCAATGTTCCGATTATTCTCTATTT
>NC_089782.1:18343121-18350621 GCF_040412425.1 Macrobrachium rosenbergii
TTACATTGCTTACAAAAACAAATCTCACCTCAGCAATTCATACGACATTCTCAATTTGCAATGAATAAGCAGTGACGTGTAAACACACTTTCTTTGTTGCGCCCTTTCAGAAGAAAGAAAAGAACACTTGAAAAATGTTCTCTTGTTTGTAATAAGAACAAAATTACACTTCTCTTCGTAAAGCTTTTGATTGTGCTTATGCGAGGAGCGCCGGTCGGACAATGGTCGTAAATATTGGCTAATGCTTCATTTTCTCTAATGATATCCGTTCCCGAGGTCACTTTCCATCGCACTGCCCTTCATAATCCTTCGTAAGGCTTCCTAACGCTGCGGAAATTATTGCCATTATTGGTGCGTTAATGCGGATTTATTTCAGTACGCCCTTTCCGAGTGCGTCGTAGAAAACGACACGTGGACGCCCATTCTTTTATGGTAGGTAATACTATGATATATTTTCGGTCATTAGCATTCCACTTGATAAGCACCATAATTATAGCATTCGGATTTGCCGCAATTACCGCCCCGGATTATAACAAAATATGAAAAAGGTTTTGAATCAAAACAAGATCTCATTCGGTTCAGTTACTTCGTTAGGAACGTAGTGCAAAACTTGCACAATAAGCCACTGTTGTCTATATTTTGAACAAAGAATTTAAATTACAGAAACACGCATTACATATATGTAATATATATATATATATATATATATATATATATATATATATATTGGTCGTCCGAGCTTATATATATATATACTATGGTGTATCAAAAATACCAGACGCCTTTGGTAGACAAGCCCATTGCACATCCGTCGGGCAAGGAATGGGGCTTGCAATGTCATTTACATGCAAGCTATTGCCATGAGACTAAAATCTATCAGGAATCTTAATCAAACACTGTGGGAGACACCAGCAAATGACAGCCTAACCAAATGACAACCAAGTAACGCAAACAGTTGGTTGCCAAGAACCTAAGGTGAAACTTGCTTCTGCCAAGACTTGCAGCTGAGCTACTGGCAATAGAATAGAACATAGAATTTAGGCTAGAGGCCAAGCGCTGGGCCCTAAGAGGTCATTCAGCGCTGAAAGGAAATTGAGAGTAGGAAGGTTTGAAGGGTGTACCAGGAGGAAAACATCGCAGTTGCACTATGAAACAATTGCTAGGAGAGGGTGGAAAAAGTAAGATGGGAGAAAGAGATTATAAACAGAGGTACAGTAAAAGGAATGAAAGGGGTTGCAGCTATGGGCCGAAGAGACGCTTTGCAAAAGAACTTGGCAATGTAATTCACTACTCCTCCTGCTCCCTTTACGGGGGAATTACTAGCAAGAATTACTGTACAGTCAAATGACTCACAGGGGATTAGCTGTCTCTAAACAGTGTAATATTTTCGAGACAAAAAGAAACTGACAAGAGAGGCACAAGAAAGGATAAAGAAATGCAACCCTATAGCACATGTCAATCATCTAAATGTCTGGAGATACACCTGACCAACTGCTATCAAAGATTATTAAATGGTTGTTTGAGAGAGACTGATGGGTATCAACCAAAAAACAGCTGGAAGAAGCAACCGAATTCGGAGATGAAACCAAACAATTGACAGGAGACGTAACAGAAACTGAATATGACAGTCAAAATAGAAGACAACTAAATAAGTGACACAAACTCTAGTGGTGAGCAGCAACCGAACCACAGTCAGAAGGAACCAAGCGATGGCCAAGAGAGGCACTCACATAATAACCAGATGTAATATACAATAAAAAGAGGAAATTGAGCAACACCCAAAGGAAAATGTCAAACGATAATTGGAGAAGCTAACAGAAGCGTTCGGAGGACACAAAGGGACACAAAGGGACAAACACCACCACCCTCAATTCCAAGCACACAAACATACATAATAAAGATCCCTTAAACAGATCTGAATCTCTCCCCATATTCTTTGGACGCTTGAATTTCAAGTCAACGGTCATCTTCTGAACAACAATAATCATCGTTATCATCTTTTGCCTGTCAATCACTCCTTTGGCCAAATTTTAGTAAAAATCGAGACGACATTTTACGCAATCCTGTCACAAGACTGGCACACCACAAGACTAACTGACTAACAAATAAAGCGGGCCCAAAGCATAACCCCTTCGGAGGCCACGGGGCGCTGACTGACATTTCAAAAATGCTAACTGATTACGTGAACCAACCCTACTTAACAGACGTGTGATAGGACACTTGGGAATACAGTATAGAACCACCCCAAAAATGATCTGCAATTCTGTGGAAGAAAACGCAATAACGCGTCTTTGTTAAAGGGCACCATAACTAGGCTTAGTAATGATCGTGATAACTGTGATGACGACGATACACTAAAAAGAATGCAATGAACCTCGCTGATACACTAAAAAGGATACAATGAATCTCGTTGATACGCTAAAAAGGATACAATGAATCTTGTTGATACGCTAAAGAGGATACAATGAATCTTGTTGATACGCTAAAGAGGATACAATGAATCTCGTTGATACGCTAAAAAGGATACAATGAATCTCGCTGATACACTAAAAGGATACAATGAACTCGGTTGATACACTACTAAAAAGGATACAATGAATCTCGTTGATACACCATAAAAAGGATACAAATCTCGATGATACACTAAAAAGGATACAGTGAATCCGCCGATACACTTAAACGGATACATTAAATTCGCTGATACACTTAAAAGGATACAATGAACCTCGTGGGTTCAGTATTCAACAGGTCAGACATACCATTCGCCATGAATGTATAGGAATTTTTTTTTTTTACTTTTTCACAAATACCTACAGGACCACCTACATTGCATGGTGCCTCTCCATGCCTCAATTGCTCTTCCTTAATACCTACTTCCACAAGAAGAGGCACGGAACAGGCAATCTTACCCCAGGACTGTTTGACCTTCGCATTTCTCTTTTCTTTTATGGCACATGTTTCGTCTGTCGTGGTCTATGTAATAATGAGACGTAAGGACCATTATTTCAGCGTCACGGACGATTTTTCTGGACACTAACGTTACGGGTTCTTATGTCGGTGTCCCTGGTGTGTCGTTGTTGTTATGATGTTAGCTTTGTTTTCTTTCGTTTGTTTCTCTTGAACAGGCTGTTATTTTTCTTGAGTTCTTTCTCTACACACGACTTTACAGTTTGTTTTCTCTGCGATTTAGCATTGATTATAATGTATGACTGTCTCGCGTATGTATGCTCTGTGAGCAAGAGCCCGTGCTGGCATGAAGCCAGCTTAATCATAAACAACAACAAATAATTTTAAAGAAAAATATATAATACTTCTCTTAAGAAATATCTTACGTGACTTACAAAACCGGCAGCTGTTTACAAACCTATTTGAAAAAGCGTTACATTCCCAAACTCCCTTTTCGTGATAAACACACTTAACTCAGGAAAAGCTTCCGTGCTTTCTGAAAATGTATCTTGATTGTTTTAACATATGTTTATAACCTCGTAAAAAAGCAAAGCAGACGAAACCTACGATTATCGAGTGAGAAGATGAAATGACCATAATCATCTGTTTGCGACACTAAAGTACAATTTTCGACCTTGAAAGTCCTTCCAAATTTCAGTTTGCTGGTTGCTTTATAAAGTGAAAAAAAAACTGGTGAGAAAATATGACTTCAGCTGAACGTTAGGTAAAACTGGGATTATTCTGTCTTGCAAATATTAAAGATTGACATCAGGATGTTTTTCTTCCATAAGCATACATATGTTATTACAAATACATACATACATGGCATAGAAGAGTTAAACTAGGTTTCTCCTAGAGGAGAAATGAAACACCAGGCTACATCACGATGGTACTACGGGAGTTCAGCACAGTATACGAGAACTTCAAATCTAATCGGGAACATTTTCGAAGTCAGAACCTTATCCCATCTTTAATGTAATACTAGTACTACACAAAAGAATCATTCCGAGAAGATTCCTTGAAAAAAAAAAAATGGAAATAAAGACTGACTACTACTATGCACAGTCTACCGATTTTTTTTATCACTGCTTTGCCAGATCTAGCTAGGAAGGATATAAACAAGTTACTATTCTACTGAAATAATTTCAGCATTTGACTAAGGCACTAGCCCACTAGGATAAGAAATTAATTAAGCAAGGATCAACGCTCTGCTCCACTCTGAGATATATCAACCTTGATATTCGAATCATCCCAATTTTGAAATAACAGCTTCATCTACAGCAAAAATATTGGTGAAAACATCGTAATTTTCAGTTCAATAAATCTGGAGCCTCAGCGCCCAAGAAAAAATTCTGGTGCACGTTACTAACCCAAATTGATTGAATTCATGTATAACAAGAGCTCCAAAAGGTAAAATTACATTACAATTTCAGTGTACTAACTTTGGAATCAAAGTATACGTAACTGTCAAAACTCGCAATGGATCAGTCACAAAATAACTTTGGTCTGAGAAATCTGGAGGCAACAACTATCTGGGATGACTACCACCGCCCAATATCACACTTCTCGTGTTGACACAAAACCCAAGAGAAAAAGTTGTACACAAGGCCCTGAAAACTACTTGAGAACGATTACAGAAATCTATTCAGTGTGTATGTGTACTGAAAAATCCACAATTATATCAATCAAATGTATTATTTGTAACATAAAACCAAAGACTTCCGAAGACCTGAACGGTGTTCCTCCCTAGTTTTTAACGTAAACAATGAGGAGGAACACCGTTCAGGTGTTCGAAAGTCTTGGTTTTTATCTTTTACAAATAATTCAATTTATTGATATAACTGTAGTTTTAAAATACATCAATTTAATCACGACACTGTGAATTTCTAAGCAGTCTAATCAGTTTCTCTGTACCGTTTCATGTCTCCCGAATACAGCCAAATGCTCTGGAAAATTGTCTCTGATATCTGGTTTCCCAGACAACGGCAAATTCGCTTATTGTTTGTATTTTTGTGGACACCACTGTCACTGCTGTTTGCAGTGCCAACATTTACTTTAAAAAATACTCATAGTTGCATGAGTCTTGAAATGGAGAGACAAATCCATAGTTATGAGTACATAAATTTTTTAAAATAATTCTCTGCAGAGTTTTCGGGAACTGAAAAGCTTTCTGTAGAGATTTATTTTTAAATATACGTACCCATACATAACTGTGGATTTGTTTCTCCATTGGCAAGGTTACTAAAGAACAAGTATGCCCAGGCACAAAGCTTCTATAATTGTAAACCTCAAACCCGGAAGCCCAACGATATTAAACGAGGAATTGAAAAAAGTGTATCGTGTCACCGCTTAAACCTACATAGTCTGAACCTAAACCAGATTATCGTCATTCTCTGTGTATGCAATTCTTCAAATAACCAAGAAAAGATTAAACGATATTAAAACAAGTACAAAATGCGCAGAAGTTTCTTCGGCGCAATCGAGTTTTCTGTACAGCCGCTACAGCGTATAATCAAGGCCAACGAAAGCAGATCTATATTTCGGTGGTCTCTGTATAATGCTATATGAGCCGCGGCCCGTGAATCTTTAACCACGCCCCGGTGGTGGCATATCGTATAACGTTGCCAGATGCACGATGATGGCTAACTTTAACCTTAAATAAAGTAAAAACTACCGAGGCTAGAGGGCTGCAATTTAGTATATTGATAATTGGAGGGTGGATGATCAACTTACCAATTTGCAGCCCTCTAGCCTTAGCAGCTTTTAAGACCTGAGGGCAGGGACAGACAAAGTGCGGACAGAAAAAAGTGCGGACGGACAGACAAAGCCGGCACAATAGTTTTCTTTTACGGAAAACTAAAAATAATGAAGAAATAGTAATATTTATGGCGACAAAACTAATGGTATGGGATAACAATTTTACCAAGATACTTGTAAAATAAACACCATTCACATCAGCTTAAAAACTGACCCGAAATATTCTTACGGATATAGTTCATTCAGAACTCGCCCCGCTACATTTCTCTTAATCTTGCCTTTCATTAACCTTTGCGTCCTACCTTCAGCCGTCACTGGAGACACATGAAGTGATTTATCATCAATCACAAGGGGCCGTTGATTAGACTTAACGAGGGTCTACACAATTCAAACTTGGATCGTGTGTGATTTATTACAATGCTCTGAATGGATACGTGTGCGTCTTACGAAAAAAATGCATATGCACATAATAAATCATATCATAAACAAACGGCGAAAAATCAACAATGCGTATGTAGAAGTATGTGTATACTTAACCTCATTTATGTGTCTATATATATATATATATATATATATATATATATATATATATATATATATATATACATATATATATATATATATATATATATATATATATATATATATATATATATTATTTCACCTATACCCCTTTTTTTTCTTGAGATAATGGCTCCAGAAGGAGTTAGTCTTACGATTTTCAAAACTGTTTTGAAATGGGCTTATTAGCCCAATGTCCATCTCCAACCATTCTGCGCCCAATCACAGTCCATCAACTATCAAGCATTCACCACATTACACAGATGCACAGTGAGGTACTGGAAAGGAAGGACCTAACATCCAGGATAGGCGAGGGCGCAAAGAAATTGCAAACTTTTAGGATAATCTGGATGTTTCTCAGACGTACAGACTTTAAGTTTTATATGGATATATTATCTTAAGCGAACCCCGTGGGAGAGGTAGTGCCGTTAGTGCACCTCACGTGGTGCACTGTAGGCATTACTAAAGGGTCTTTGCAGCGTCCCTTCGGCTCCTAGCTGCAACCTCTTCCATTTCTTTTATTGTATCTCCGTTAATATTCACTTTCTTCCATCTGACCCTCCACCCTCTCTAAAAATTGTTTCCTAGTGCAACGGCGAGGTTTTCCTCCTGTCACACCTTTAAAGGAGTAACAGGTCCCAGGGCTTTGTCAGTAAGTAATCTTACTCTCTGAAATTAGGAGAACCTTTGGTTTCCCGCATGTGGACGAAGACCAACTCAGAGGGTAGATTGTTATCGTGGATCCCAGATAAGTACACTCTAACCAATAACCCCATTCCAGCTGTTAAGATGGATAAAGGGGAGTCACATCTGCCGACTACCATAAAAGTCAGAGGTTGGAAGTCTTGTGTATCTAACTTGCATTCGCTCAAACAGCGAGAATAAAGCCGTTGGCTGCTGAGCAGAGGAGATTAGCAAGACATCAGAATAGAATACAGAATTCAAGCCAAAAGCCATGCGCTGGGACCTACCAGGTCATTCAGCGCTGAAACGGAAATTGACAGTAAAAAGGTCTGAAAGGTGTAACAGGAGGAAAACCTCTCAGTCGCACTAAGAATCAACTGTTAGGAGAGGGTGGAAAGTAAGACGCAAGAAACAGAATATGGACGGAGGAACAGTAAAAGTAATGAAGGGGGTTGCAGCTAAGGACGAAGGGACGCTGCAAAGAACCTTAAGTAATGCCCACAGTGCACCGCATGAGGTGCACTGACGGCACTACCCTCCTGCCAGAAGAAA
>NC_089782.1:18355621-18388121 GCF_040412425.1 Macrobrachium rosenbergii
TATAATATTCTTAGATGTTACAGGCTGTTTCCAGCTGAATACAAACAATATAAAAGTTATTATGAACATATCTATTTGGTAATAAAATAAAATGCATTAAAATTATGAAAATATCTTGCCAATTACTGCTTGCTCTGTCTAACACATTCGCAGACTAACATACGATGAGAAACAAAATAACAAAGAGGTTAACAACTGCACTCAGGACAGTAATGGAACTTGCAATGCAAGGTCTTGCGTAATGCTCTCCCGAGTTAACCTCCTTTTGTTCCAGAATTCAATACTGTTCATTACCTCAACTTTAACCTTTCCCTATCTGAAATTACACGGATAAGGTTTAAGGATGGCTGGCACGAACATCCGTGCTTCTTTCTCCTCCGTGCATGATAATTCCGTCTTTGCTATTTGTTCTGGGTTTGTTCGTACTCCAACTTCAAGAAATATCCAATTACGAATGCTTGGTCAGGGAATAGCTATTTACAAACATCTAATTACAAATGCCTTATCAGGGAACGGGTGATTTAAATATTGCTGATAAACAGGGCGGGGAAAAAATATTTGAATCAGTATGCAACCTTACTGAACTCTCTCTCTCTCTCTCTCTCTCTCTCTCTCTCTCTCTCTCTCTCTCTCTCTCTCTCTCTCTCTCCAGCAACTAAATTAGCATTCATAACAATGCAGACACGAAAATTACCCTGTTACTAACTACCTTTCAACAATATCCTTAACTAACCTAAGTACAGAAGTGACCCCAGACAGGAATTCTTGTTCCTCATTAACCTATAAAATAGAATGTTTTTTCTCGGACCTAACAAGCCTTAGGGAGGGGGTCATGGAGGGAAGGAGGAAGTGGTGGGGGCATGGGAGGGGGAGAGCAGGTCGAGGTAAAGCGTGGAAACAAATGAGGAGGAGAGCATGAGAGAGGGAGGAAAGAGACAGAAGATAAAGAAAAGGGGAGGGGAGAACAGGGGAACTGAGAGTCCTGATAGTGAAAAAGGAGAAGGGTGAAGGAGGGGAAATGATATCTAAAAAAGGGAAAATAATTAGGAATAAAGATAGTGAGAGGGGATCCCTGGAATACGGTAAGGAGAAGAAAGGGGGTTGGGAGACTCATGGGGAGAAGAGAATAGTAGGCGGAGAGTGGGGGGGAGTCTAAGAGCCGTCATAATAGACTACTAAGTGAAGGAGACTCCGCCATCAACAGGACATGCGAGAGCGTTTAACCGCGGGCCACTCGTGTCAATAACGACTTGAAAATCACGACTCGAGAAACACCACTAATCTCGGGCTTGACAGGTGGCGGCTTCTCCCGTCGTGAGTAATGGTTCTCAGCTTGAAGAAACCTGTTGTTGGTGAGGAGGGAGTAGTTTGTTGTCAGGAGTATAAAATAGAATGGAATGGAATATAGAGTTTAGGCCAAAGGCCAAGCGGTGGGACCTATGAGGTCATTCGGCGCTGCAAGGAAAATTGAGAGTAAAAGGTTACAAAGGTGTAACAAGAAGAAACCCTGGCAGTTGCACTATGAAATAATCGTTAGGAGAGAGTGGATAGCAATATGAAAGAAAGATAATATGAACTGAGGTACAGTAAAAGGAATGAAAGGGGTTGTAGCTAGGGGCCGAAGGGACGCTGCAAAGAACCTTTAGTAATCCCTACAGTGCACCCCGTGAGGTGCACTGACGGCACTAACCCCCCCCTTACGGGTTTTGTTGTCAGGGGCTGCCGAGAAGCGCAAATTACAAGGTCCTCCTACTCCTTTCTCTTCCTCTTCTCCTTTTGGTCTAAAATTCAAGGTTAACTAAAGCACACTTAATTTGTAAAATCACGTGGAAAGGTCGAGAGAGAGAGAGAGAGAGAGAGAGAGAGAGAGAGAGAGAGAGAGAGAGAGAGAGAGAGAGAGAGAGAGAGAGAGGCGGGTGGAAGAGTATTTGTAGACATGTCGTGACACTTAAGTACGATCCAATCCTTTGCTTTGCCGCAACTTTCTTTTTATTAGAAGCAGACAATATTCTTCCGCCTTAACTGCCCGTGGTAAAGAAAAAATACGAGGTAAAAAAAATGTACGAAGGAGAGTCGATAATAACTCTCATTATATCTCTACCTCTATTTCTCTCTAACCTTGATTGTTATTTGGATGATTGTGTCGGGGTGTCTTCGAAGATAGAATTAATTGTAAGAATTTTTTATACGGAAGCATCTGTTATATTTGTGCAGAACAAGTGTATCTGCTATTTACCCCATTAGGCAGAGAATTTATTAATTCCCAGAAACTGGGAGCATTTTGAGGTCTATATGTCAATATATCAAATTGATAAACAGGTTTTCAGTATCCATTAACGAAATCATCAGAAATACGCGCCATGTCCCAAAATATGTCAGCATTTATTATCGGCTATGATTAACAATAATTCTTATAGTCGTAAGTGCCTTAAAGTTCTCTTCTTCCATAAGGCCAGCCTATGTTGGTTGTTATTCATGTTCAGAAGTGTCATTTTTCCTTGACACTGATTCCTTATCAGAAATATTACTGCTGTACTTACTGAGGTAAAATATTACATCAGATTATATTACTATAGTAAACATACATTGTCTTTTAAATCACTGCCATGTTTTATGTATTTATCATTTCAAACGAATTATTCTGAATTATGATCAATCGACTACCTCACAGTTTATCCCTCACACCGCTGGACTGTGGAACGGTCTCCCTGAGGATGTTGTGCGATTGGAACTTCGAAAGTTCAAGCGAAGATGCGACGCATTGCTACCCTAAAACAATTATCCTTCTATTTTAATAATTTCCGTACATTTTTATCCATTTATTTATTAATTTAACTTATTTTTTTCCTTTCTAATAAGTGATCTCTTCTTTCTGTATTTCTTACTAACTTCTCTTGCTTCTTTCAAATGGCCCCTGTGGGCTTGTTCCATACGAATAGGGTTTATCTTCGGAATAATAATAATAATAATAATAATAATAATAATAATAATAATAATAATAATAATAATAATAATAATAATAGTTCATTTACCTAATCACCCAAATTAACATTAGATTATTTATTCATAAAAATTATTCGTTTATACCGTCCTTGAACACCATTTTATACATATTTTCATTTTAAATTCAGCTCGTCAAACGTCCGTGCATGTTAGAAGGCTATATTTCTCAGACTGGAGCGATAAGAGCAGTGAAATTGTGAATTAATAGTCCTGTGGAGAGATGACATCTCGGAAATGAGTTAATTGCCGCTTTTTATTCCTTCGTCTGGAATTAACTACAGGGATCATGAGTTTTCTTATCTTTCTAGAGTTATGCAAGAAGTTACTCCCTGCATATCTACATACACACACACACACAATATATATATATATATATATATATATATATATATATATATATATATATATATATATATATATATATATAAATGGATGTATGTATGTGTGTGTTTATGTTCCAGCATAACTCTGAAACCCACTGAGCAATTTCAACCAAACTTGGTATACATATGACTTACTGTCTTGAAAAAAAATACTGTGGGGGTAAACCATCACTAGCACCAAAGAGCACCAAAGCGGCTCGGGGTGGGAAGGGCTTCCTATAGTTTTCGAGGTCGCTAAGATAATGGTGACACTCCCGGTGCCCTTTAAGTCCAAATTCAGCCCCAATAGGAAGGTGGGGTGAGAAGGGGTGGAAAACAAAATTTCAAAAATGACAGATATTAGTGTCTAATCCATAGTTTTCGAGGTCGTTGAGATGAACAGTAACATTCTCGATGCCATTTAAGTTCAATTTCAGCCCCGATACGAGAGGGGGCTGCACGAGAAGAAGTGAAATATAAAGCGTCGAAAACGCTGGGCAATGTAATTGAAGCAACTATCTTAACAGGAAAGGGAGAGAGAGTGAGAGTGAGAATGAGAGTGAGAGAGAGAGAAAGAGAAAGAGTTGGAGGGAGAGGAAGTGAGAGAGAGTGTAAAAGGGGTGAGAGAGAGAGAGAGAGAGAGAGAGAGAGAGAGAGAGAGAGAGAGAGAGAGAGAGAGAGAGTCATTATCAGTTTGTCATTCAAATATATAAAAATTTTCATATTATATATAGTATATATACAAATACATAAATACATATATAATATATATATTTAATATATATATGTAAATATATATATATATATACTGTATACAAATATATAAAATGTATATAAATACATATATTATATATATATATATATATATATAAATACATATTTTATATACATATATAATATATATATACAATATATATATATATATATATATATATATATATATATTTATATATATATACTGAATATTTTATATATATATATATATATATATATATATATATATATATATATATATACTATATATATTTTATATATATATAATCTTCGCCAACCTTTTCTCATTTATTATATAAGATAGTGCGCGAAAACTTCGTCCATTCCATCCACAACTGCATAACCAAATACGCTCCCAGCTTTAAATCGATATGACTCACAAAGACTCCTTTGACTTTCCATTTTTTTCTTCAGTAACTTCCAGATCAATAGTTACAATTCTACTCATTCCCTTTTCTACAAAGTTATAAGTATCCCGGCAACTCTTTACTTAAGAGATTTAAAACAGAAATTCTCGCGTCGCATGCAATTCCTTTCCTTAAAACTAATAATTTGCCGACATTGAGTTCCTCTTTATGAGCCGGGCGTTGCCTACTTGTGTAACAAAATGCATGAAAGTCAAATCGGAGATCTTGGGCCATAAGGTTCATTTTTTTTTTTTTTTTTTTTTTGTGGAAAATTTTATAGCGTTCATTACCACAAAGGGAATTTTTTAAATGTTTTTATATTCACAAGACAAAGTGCTTGACTCATGAATTGACTAATAATTAAAATTACTAAAAATCCCATGAGACTTTTTTAGTCTACAAAAGCTGCTTTTTTTATAAAAATAGAAAATATAAACATCATAGCAATTATTAAATTCAACCTGCTACGATTTGATCGAGAATGCGTTTGCTAAAACATTTAAGGCATGAAAGACTGATTTGTTTGAGAAAATTACAATTTAGAATAAACAAAAACGGCCCGCCTCATGGACCAAGCGAGGTCCTCCAAAAAAAAAAAAACACGAAGATAACAATAAAAAAAATTTCAAACTCTTGAAAATTTTAAAGATCGCGAGCGTAGGCGTCCATTATGAAGGCGTCTCGTGCAGTAAGTTTCATGCCACAGAATAACCACATTTGTCTTTTCCAGAGAGTTACGGTTAATTAAAACTGTCTCGCGTAACGATTCTCAACTTAATTCAGATGGACTTTAATTTCAAGTGGACTTCAATTTCATGCAATTCACATTATCTAAGTCAGCTCTCGCATGTTACGGAGTTCTCACAGTCGATGGTTTTAAGAGCGTCATACTTCGTTAGAGTCAGTTCACCGATGACAGTGGTCTGGTGTTAAATTTATTCCAATAATGAATTTGATTTAATAAAACCACTCCTTTTTAATCAGAAAGGTTTCTCACTGAAAAAATATCACATTTGATTTATAGGGTTGCAACATCTAGTTTTAATTAAAATTGAATGGTGGTTTCACAAATCACTCCTATTCAATCAGAAAGGCCTCATTAATATATATATATATAGTTATATACATATAATATATATATATAACATATATATATATATATATATATATATATATATATATATATATATATTTATATATATATATAAATATGTATATAAATATATCATATATATATATATGTATATACATAATATATATATATATATATATATGTATATACATATATATATATATATATATATATGTATATACATATATATACATATATATATATATATATATATATATATATATATATATATATATATAACATTTAATATATTATATATATATACACATTATATAGTTTATAAAATATATATGTACATATATTAAATGTTACATATTATATTATATATATATACCATATTCATATATAATATATATATAATCTGATAGAAGAAAGTCTCACCATATATAATGAAACTCATATTCATCAAAAACACCTCATATCACGTCCTATTAACCAACACCTGCATATTACACGAGACCTAAAGTCTTATAATAAATTGTATCACGTTACAAAATATGCATTAATCCAACAAGCAAAAATGTTGGAAACCTATTCGCCACGTGTTCAGCACACCCGAGTTCGATCCCCGAGGGAGCATGTCACCTAATCATCCCCCGTGGCGAAAAAGCAACAGTAAGGAGGTGTCAATCATGTACAGCATGTAACAGGTATTTTAGCCCCTGTTACGTGTAATATTTTAAGAACACCACTTTCGTTTTCATGGGGGCTACGAAAGGGAATACCCTACAGTATTTGATATTTTTGGTCAGTTGTATACAGAACAGACAGGACACACACACACACACACACACACACACATATATGTATATATATATATATATATATATATATATATATATATATATATATATATATATATATATATATATATATATATATATATATATACATATATATACAAATATATATATATATATATATATATATATATATATATATATATATATATATATATATATAAATATATATACAGTATATATATAAAAATACAATATATAAATATAATATATATATATATATACAAATACAATATATATATATATATATATATATAAATACAAATATATATATATATACAAGCACACACATTATACATACATATATATATGTGTGTGCGCGTGTGTGTCAGATAGCACAAGATCTGTCAATTAATTCTGAACATCATATGGGCGTGCAAGTCGGTTAATGCTAAAGGAATTTCAAACTTCGGATTCGTCGCGAAATCCACGTCAAAAAGCACGTTACCTGTTTGCAATTCATTGTTGACATCAAGTAAAAAAATGAGATATTCATTTTGATTATTTATTGGTTTCTCAGCATAAAATGCAACCCAACTTCAAACCAAGTTGGATTAACAAACCTTGAAAATCAGGAGTAAGTTGCAAATGATCACAGTGAAGTCAAGGAATCAGAATTTTACGAGAACAGAATATACAATTTAGGCCGAAGGCAAAGCGCTGGGACCTATGAGGCCATTCAGCTCCGAAAGGAAAACTGAGAGAAAAGTTTGAAAGGTGTAACAGGAGGAAAACCTCGGAGTTGCACTATGCAATAATTGTTAGAAGAAGGTGGAAAGTAAGACGGAAGAGAGAATATGAATGGAGGCACAGTAAAAGGAAGTGAATGATAATGAAACCATTTTTAAGAACAAACAAGATGCCAACTTCAAAATTAAAAACGCAGAGCATGTTTTTCTTATAAAAAAGAAAAGTGTTAAATGCATGGGGAAGATACTGGAACTCGTTTTCACTGGTCACAGACAAAGCCACGTCAACTAGAAACTCCTACAAAAACTTATTTCCTTTGAACTCCTCATGTTAACTACCACCTACTGGACAAGCCAGCGAAAGTCAAATTTCACAGAGGAAAAGGTCAGGGATTTTTCTGAGCTATGCAATCACGCCAGGGCGTGAATCATGGGTCCGCTGCACGGACGCTGAAGAATGAAGGAAAGAAATTGGCGCCTATTTGCTAATGCAAACATCCATAATTTCAGACTGCTTGGGGTCGGTGCAGGCGGGCCGGAAAAACATGGCAGTGAAACACAATATATATATATATATATATATATATATATATGTGTGTGTGTGTGTGTGTGTGTGTGTGTGTAAATATATAAATAGATGGATGTGTACATACAAACATATATACATACATGCAATCTATACAAAACATTATATATATACCGGTATATATACACATATACATACGTACATATACATATATAAATATATATTTATATATATATATATATATATATATATATATATATATATATATATATATATATATATATATATATATATATATATATATATATATATACATTACTTGAACCCCTGGTGCAAGGAAGCTTCCACAACATTGGTCGATTCACAAACTTGCATGGAACGCTCATCACGCATGTGTGTGTGTGTGTGTGTGTGTGTGTGTGTGTGTGTGTGTGTGTGTGTGCATTAGCGTAACGACATACCGAGGTAACCACTACATTCAGACGGATCTGCTACACTTCTTCGTTTTAACGTGCACTACAGGGTATATTCCTTACAAGAGTTAAATTGCATGCATGTGCATTTCTGTGCAAATGTAGTGCTCTTGTCAATACTGAGACTTCAGGCATGAATATATATCTGCATGTATGTGCGTATGTATTTGTACAAGAGTGAGAAATTTATTTCTTTCATAGCATTAACAAGGCATCATAAGGATCGTCAGAAATTCCTGGAGAGAGAGAGAGAGAGAGAGAGAGAGAGAGAGAGAGAGAGAGAGAGAGAGAGAGAGCAATCCCATATAACGACGAAATCTTCACATGACACAGGCCTTTCGTGTCCAAATGCTGAACTCGAGATAAAAAAAAAAAGTAATAAAAATGTCAATAGCAAGTAGGAGGTCGAGTTACGCCAGAAAATCTACGTCACAGAGATAAAAAAAAATAATAATCATCTTTTCATATCGACGGACTCAAGATGGTTCAGCGGCTGAGGAATTTAACTTTTTCAACTTTTACTTCTTCAGACCTGGGCTACTGACGGACATTGCCTTACCTGTCCGTTAAGGTTTTGTTATATATATATATATATATATATATATATATATATATATATATATATATATATATATATATATATATATATATATATATATATATATATATATATATATATATATATATATATATATATATATTCACACTAACTTACGTTTCACGAAACGTTCAATGCACACACACAACTTGATAACATTCAACGAGAACTGAAACAACACTTTCAACATGGGAGAACAACACGATGAAATAAAGGCTTAAGAAAATAAGGGAATCGATTAAAGAAAAAAAGTTAAAATCTCCTGGGGGGAGGAATACTGAAAGAATAACTAGGTAAGAGATAGGGTGGACGAAAGTAAGAAAAATAATAGTAATGGAATGAAGGGAAATAAGAATCATGGGTAGAAAATAAGAAAATAATTGGTGAGGGTACAAAGAAAGTAGGATAGGACAGGTTAAGGGATCTGGATAGAAAGGAAAAAAAAAAAAACGGAATAAAATGAGGAAAAGAACAAGTGGTAATATTACGTTGGAGAATGAGAAGGAAGACCAGGAAGAAGGAAGAGGGAGAAGGAACTGCCTCCTCAACGCTCGCTAGTAATGCCACCGTACCCTTGGCTTCCTCTATATCAGTAGCTAACAATACTAACTGATTGTTTACGTAATCTGGCGTTGCAAAGATTATGGCCATCGGCGCCGCGTTGACGCCAGTTAAGTCGGTCTAACCCAAATTGAAATGGAATGACGGGAGGTTAATTGGATGGGCCATGGGGCGGGAAGGGGTGGATAGCGTGGAGGGGAGGGGGAGGGTGGGAATAGGGTGGAGAGGGCAGTGAGCGCTAGACTCATTTTCGTGAGCGTGGTGAAATAGTCACGATCGCCATTCACTGTCCTTCCATATTTACTGTTACCACCCTCCGAGGACCAGTATTTATCTTTATGTTAGTCTGTTTGTCTAAATACACGCTTTAGTGTTAAAAAAAAAAAAAGATGGGTCTGGTAAATTGGGGTGGGCTAATTGGGTAGTTAACTTAAAAGAGGTGTTCCTTGTATGCAATTGGTGTGAATGAATGGAAAATAATGCTTACATTTACATTATAAGCGTAAATGCATTTACATTTGCCTATTTGTTTGTATGACTGCTGAGTAGGCTAAAAATTGGTAGGAGGTTTTTCAAAATTATTTGCTTATAAATCCGAACTTGGAAATACTTTATACGTTGTTTGCATATCAGCAACAATTAAGCTAAGAAAGCGATTACAAAGCCTGTCTTCTGGGTAGGCAGAGAGAGAGAGAAATATGTTTCACGAGAATCCCCAAGCGAGAATCCTTCATTAAATCAAATATTAGTAATGTGACCAAGAATGGTCCAGCCTATAACCTCACAATCTAACACATTTTTTTTCTCTTTTTCTCCCATCTTCAGCCAAGAAAAAAGTTTGTGTGGCCCACTCAATAATGTAAGGGCAGATAATTACCATAAACGACAGGATTTAGAAGCTGCTGATTAGCTGGCTTGTTAAAATATTGAGTAATTATAAGATGTGGACACTTATTTGCTGTGGGGGACTCCACTAAATAATAGCGATTAATTTTTTGTCATTACTCGAAAGAACTCGTGAATACTGAGTTACACTGGCTTCCTATCAAAGCTAGAACACTGTTTAGTAGTGTGTAATGGCTCACCAAGCTATCAAGACTGGATTATTTATTTTATTATTTCGGTAGAAGAAACCTATTCACATGGTACAAGCACAGAGGGGCCATTTATTTGAAATTCAAGCTTCCGAAGAATGTTGGTTTCAACCTCCCACTGCGGCAGAGCCAGGGATTTTTTCATCCCCCTGGGGGAGGCGTGAACTCCCAACATCTGAGCGGCATGCCATGTCCAAAATATCTGAATGACTTGTTCGCATAACACAGCGTCAACCCAAGAATAGCTACAGAAGAACTCAAGTTATTCGAGCCAAGATGCAATAACAATGTAGGCTTTACAGCCTTTAAAATTTGCCGCCACAGTACTATACAATAGGCTCACACTTGACAGTAGGACTAAAAATATAAAGTCGTTTTAAAAAAATTAGACTCCTTTTTTCTGAATGCTATGACATTGTAGATTTGACAATTACTACGAAGTACGCAGTATGACAAAAGAAAAAAATATTAGAATGTCTATAATCAACTAAGTTTGGGGATCTAGCTGAAAACCTTGCTTGAGTTGGACCCTTGGTACAAAAATCAGTAAACATTGCAGCATCGGCCTAGTACCAATTTGCTAACGGTCTAGTCTGCCACGCTAATGGATCGCCCATAGCAATCTCCAAATACTTTCACACAGACTTTTCCATGTGTACTAGTCCCTAATTAAAGCAACACTTACAGATAAAAAAAAAGTTTCATAACAAAAGATAAGGAATGACCTAGTCTAGCCATAAATATAGGTCACTTAATCGGAAACTTGACCTTGGGGATGGCGAACAAGGAAGGGGGGATGTATCTGAAGATGGGCCACTTGGGAATTACACCCTTTTTTTAACATAGCAATTACCTCTGTAATTACGACAGCGCTTCTTTTGTCTGGAAAAAACGACGTTATTGCTGTAATTGCCGAGACGGACGAGTGGTTGTTTATGTACATTCTCGCAGGTGATGAAGCGTAAATGCGGTTTTTTAAATAAATATAGTTAATTCTACGACTGCTTAATAACTCTATATATAAGCTGTTAGTGTATACGAGGGCGCAAGCATGCATACACATTTAAAAACAATGTACATACAGAATCTACTGGTCACTTTTTACCAGATACGCATATTTTGTAACAGTAATTGATATCTAAATGCAAGAGCATCTTAAAATCTGACATCCGAATTCTTCGAACACTATTTTGATACGCTTGTCACTACAAAAAAAAAGTTTTGCGTAAGTGCAAGACCATAATTTTATTCCAGCAATGCTCAATCCCACCGGCCAAACCACAAAGTAAGTATATCTTAGAACCCAGACCACTGAGCTGTATTAACAGACAGAAGTTGGCCCGAGATAGGTTTTACAGGCCAACTGTAAAAAAAGACCTAAAGCTTATTGCGTCCAAAGTTACATCCTGAAACAAATTCCAGCTTGTTCTTCACTGGCCGGTCGGGGATTCCCACTCGACCAAACCACAAACACTAAACCCGTTAACCAGCGAGAAACTGTCCACTAGACTATAGCCTTTATCCTAAGCGGCCTTGCAAGTAACGAAACATTTTGAAACAATCAACCTCAAAAACTAACGCCAAAACACTTACATACTCATCATAAAATGCTAAAAATATATAAATAAAAACTAAAATACCTTGTGGAAACCGGCCACTCGCTTCACCTAGCCTCGCTTTGACTCCACGCCTTCCATCAACCGAAAACGTTGCAATTTACGGGGCTTGCAACGTTGCAAACGCAATGAATAACACGAATACTTTACACAGAAAACATTACAAATAAGAACAGAAACAGACATTCGCGAGTTACGCACACTCACAATGGGGAAGAAATACACTTCGATTTCGACGTAACAGCGGCTGGCTGAGTTATCATCTGAAATGGATCAACGACCCCTTACTATACTTACCTGTCATGGAATAGAGTCGGAAGAAAGGAGTTAATGTCTTTAAAATGCCCAATTATCTCCCCGAAAGTTGTCAAAATATTGACTGGGCAGTTTACGTATGAAAATCTAAAGCGTTTTTAGCCGTTATAGTCAGGTAGTGACGTCATAAATTTTGAAACAGATGCCAATTTGCTCTGCACTGTTGCCATAATCATAGCATCTCTTTAAAAGGCGCTCGGCATGCAATTAGCGTATTGTGATGGTTACAAGCGTAACAAACACTACCATTAATAAGGGTAATAACGGAGAGTTGCGCTACAGTTGTTGCTTTTGTTGTTATTGTTTTGGATTTTTATTAAGAGTATATATTTTTTTACCGTATAATATTGCCGTAAATTAACGGCGCTTAGCCAAGTGACTTGTTTCCCTTTTAACAGAATATACAATTGCTCCATTTGTATTTTTGAAAATGTCATGACTGACTATTATTATTATTGTTGTTGCTGTTGTTGTTGTTGTTGTTGTTGATGTACGTTTTCACTGTTCGATATAACGAACTCCATTTATAGCTACTGAAACAAAATGCATTTACCCACAGAGGGCAAGAGATGAGATATGATGTCATATTATGTAATTGCTCTCTCCCTTTCTAAAAATTGCAGCATAATGGCTTCAAGGGAGTATAATAGTCCAGTCCATTACACTATGCTGGCTTCTTTTCTTAGCTTTCTTGGAAGACGGCCATTTCAAATCGGCATTTTGAAGCAAATTCGGGAAAGACAGGTTACTAAGGTTTATTTTTTCGATATTGGCGTCATTTTGCAATGTCAGCACATGATACACAGAGACCCATAAGCACACGTACACACGAATAGTCATACGTTCTCTGCACAGTAGGTCTACCGATCGAGAAAGCTTAGGAACTTGGGCCTAGGTCAATATTTGGTTGGGTTTCAAGAGTAACCGCCAGACGCAGTCGGCATGGGTGTTTCACGTGGCACACTGTAGATGATACTGATAAGTTTATTGCTGCAGTGCTCTCTGTCTTTTTACTTTTCATTCTCTTCCTTTGGGCTCTTTTAACTTTGCTGTCCAACATCTTCAACTTAACCTAACTATGTGACTCAGTGGTCTATTCCAACTATTTTATGATAATAGTAACCTGTTTCATCCAGGTTTTCCTCGATCTCTCGAGTCCTTGGTTTGTACAACATGCACCAAACGAATATGAGTTGGCTGACTGAGTAGTTTATAATAGAATACATACAAACCTTTCGATATCCCCAGTTTACCCAACGAAGGCCGAAAACAAAATACACGCAATATTTTGCCAAAGAGCAGAAATGCTGCTTAAATAAAGGCAGACTTTATACAAGGCATTTCCAGTTAATGATATTTTACAAGATTTATTTCATTGGTAGTGAACGTTATGAAGCTCCCTAGCTATATTTTACAAAATATTTTTTTGAATATTCCAGACACTTCCTGTGAACTTCCAAAAAGGCTTTATGCAAATTTAATCTGAAATTCTTGCAGTATATACGTTACATTCTTTCTGTTCTTTTCCTAATCAAAAGGTTATTCTTTACTCCTCCTATTAGTATTTTTTTTAAAGATTAGCATTCTATTTGTGCAAGTTCGTGACCAATTTTCCTAAGTATATTACAGAATAAGATAATAATAATAATAATAATAGCATACACTTTCATTTCACATGTTACACTGACAATATGTAAACACACTCTGGAACCCTTACGGAAAAATACTTGAATTCTCTGACAACAGTACACAGTCCTTTAAATCCTTTGAAATGTTTCACAAACGCTGTTTTTATTTTAGTTTTATGGAAATTGGTCAGTTCGGTAACCGTTTCTAAAAAAAAGTTCGAATAAAACTTTCAAAACTCTCCGAATATTTATGTTTTCAAACGCTTTTTTAAGTTATATATATCTTTCAAAAACATTTCCACAATTTATAATGAATTTGGCAATGAACTTAAATAATTTACACAGACACTGACATTAGCAATTTCTACAGAGATTTAGGTAAACAATTTCTTGTGATTTAAATCAAGTTCCCTTTTTCTAAAATACACACTAGAGACATCTTTCAGTCATACCAGACATTGTTTAACAATACGCAGAAATATCCTAATAAACAGGCACAAATGATTCCTAAAGCACCAACACAACGCATCCTTGGGTAACATTTCTACCACAATAACAAAAGCAAACATTTTTTATTTGGTAGCACTGCCATAGACAAAACTGTTTTAACTTTACTTCCGTATAATTTCATGTCAACGCGTCATACTATTTCCCGCGTTCTGGCAACACCGCAAAAGACGACTTTTTAACATTTATGTATCCCCGTATGCCTGTATAAGCATGATGTTTTCTATACATGTCTTCACAAACATAAACATCCGTTTCCCTTGAATTGGTATCACTGTTTATCAGAATGGTATCACTGCAAGATTGCAAGTTGACGTCGTATACATTGTCAAGATTGTACACTATAATACATTGCTATTATGAATCATTTTGATGAGACGGTATTGTTAAATTGTGTATATACATGTTTAAACCTCTTCAACATTTTCCCTAAAATGAAACATTTATTTAAGATACGAGGTTAATAAAGATTTCACCATCTAGGTTTAAGCAGAAACAAAAAAAATTAAACATAAAAGATTTGCTCAGATTCCGGAGCCTTTATAAGCATTATTTTGTACCTAGTATCACAGTATATTCTAAATCTAACATAAGAAATGAGACTTCTCACTACAAACCAGAGAGTTTGCTAGAGACCAAACTGTTTGTTGATGGTTTCCATAGTTTACTGACGGACCCACACAGCACGGTAACATACAGGTATGACCAATTTTCGTAAGATAATAAAGACCATTATTTTTATTTGAACTTTCTTCTACCGAGCTATCAATGTACTTTCTACCTATTTAATCTATCTGTACATACGTTATAAAGGCATCATTTGATGTATGCAAGTACATTATTAAACGATAATATGTCGTCTAGCAAAACCTGATCGTATTTTGATGGAAATACGATACAAAAGTTGTGTGTTGTATTCTGTTACATCATTATTCACAGCTGTTATTTATGATGCCCTGTGACTTCAATGTAATGTAATAAAAAATCATTACTGCAAATGTTGCAAATTTTTCCAATGCATATCCGTAAATGTCCATCTTCTTTATTCGTTACCAAGTGGTACTCCATTTTCAGAAAGGCGGTTTTGGATAGGGTTCGCCAATGAATGTTGAACTGCAGACAAAATTAATTAAACATCAGAATGACAATGCCAAAAGTACATGTAAACGCATAAATATTTCTAAAGTAAATACTAACCTCAGAAAGATCTGTTTCAGTTAAACTTAATATTTAATTTACAAAAACTTAACAACATATGGCTCCCACTTAATATATTAAAGTTATATATATATATATATATATATATATATATATATATATATATATAATATATATACTGTGTATGCGCGTGTGAATTTAGTAACCTTGTTACAGTTAAAGTCTTATTTAACCTACAAAATTTCGATACAAGTCTTCTAAGAAATCCCCAACATGTAAAACGAATAATCACCATATATATAGTTTCATTTGTATTCACCTCATGCCTCATTATTCAAATTTAGCCATTTACTTCTCTTTGGAATTATGTATTCTATGAAAAAACTTAATCATATTTTCATAGGAAGTAATGCCAACAAATAAAGTTCTTAAAGCTTTATCGTCACTGTCACTAAAGCTTTAAAGAAAATAAAGCTAGCACAGAAAACGGGATGAGCTATTAACTCACGGCAACATAAAACGGGTTGAGCTATTAATTAACTCATGGCAACAGAAAACGGGATTAGCTATTGACTCAAGGCAACAGAAAACGGGATGAGCTATTGACTCAAGGCAACAGAAAGCGAATGAAAACAGAACGCGTATCATACTCATTCATTCCACTTTATATTAGTAAAATAAAATTTGCATCAGTCGATGAAGCGTGGAGGAACTCTCTCAGTCTTATTTTCATTAACGTTAGTGGTTTCATTTAGTGAAGATCATTCATCAGCTGACGAAACAAAAGATTATTCTGTTTGGATTAGAAGTAAGAAAGAGAGGCAGACAGACTCAGTTGATACTGAGAGAGATAAACGTTATGTTGATAACGTGTGTGTGTGTGTGAGAGAGAGAGAGAGTTAAGTGTATCTTAAGTTTATAGAGCTGGTTAACAGCTCTCCTAGAGAGTAAGGTCTGAAGGGATTAGATTTATTTTACGTGGCTAAGAACCAACTGAGTTGCCTAGCAACGGACCTTACAGCTATTGTGGGAATCCTAACTCACATTATGAGGAGAGAACGAATTTCATCCACCAGAAATAGGAGAGAGAGAGAGAGAGAGAGAGAGAGAGAGAGAGAGAATGTTGAGGGAGATGAGAGAGAGAGAGAGAATGTTAGAAATAAATGGATAACGATAAAGAAAGTTTGGAAGATTAAAAAGGAATAAATAACATCATACCTGTAATAAATAAATGTTTGATAAAATAAATAAAAAATAAATAAATAAATAAATTAGTAAATAGATAAATACCTAAAATAAATAAATAAATAAATGAATAAATAAATAAATAAATAAATAATGTGTGTCAGAGACAGAGAAAAAGACGGACAGAAAAATCGGTCGCTACCTCCCTAGACTAAACATTAGTCACACATTCTATTCGATTATAATTTCGTCCCTGCAAACACGAACCATATTTTTCTCACACAGATGAGATAGACGTCTGCCAGGTCATGTCACGATGGACCTGATGTATAGTGACATGAATTAGCTCAGATTTCAGCCGAAGAAAATCATTATAGTGACATGAATTAGCTCGGATTTCAGCTAAAGAAAATCATTAGTTATATGAACTTCAAAATTTTAGATAGAGTACTTCATTACTGTATACGAATTCTATGCTTCGTGCAGCCTAGAATGTGGTATGCTAGAAAGGTTTTGTCCTAGAAAGGTTTTCAATCAAACAAATTTTGGAGCATGTAATTTCTAAGACCTGATTGTAATTTATTATCTGCTTATTTACATATATGTTACTTGATCGCTCTATTTATTCATTTCCGCAATATAGTGAATATTTATTTCACTGAGCGGTAAAATACATACTTTCACATTTGGCCTTCTGTTCCCCAAATCAAAACATATCGAAGATTCTTTTGAAAAACGAATAACAAAATGCGCCTTTGCATTGTTGGAACATCGCGCGTTTACACGGATGTTTTGAGTCACGCTGTTATCAACACATCAGCCGTGCATGATAAACACGCAACTGCCTCATCAAAAAAAAAGAACAGAGACTGGTGATTTACGCAGAATTGGAATTTGGAAACATAGACTCACATGGGATCTCCGATCGAATTTTACCCTGCGTTTTGGGAGTCTGCCCAGATTAGTTTGTATTATGGGTAACAGTTGTTTGTGCGTCATAACTAAAAGAATATTTATTTTATTTCAGCGTACTTTTTTCAAAGATTGTTTGTGACCGTTGCATGATTCCAGGTAATTTCTTAAAAAGAATTCTTGCGAATGCTACTTGGAAAAATGCACTCTCCCGAGAGAACGTTCGAGGTGTTGTTCGTATTAATGTTACTTCCTGGAAGACTTTCCGACTGTTGTTTGCTTCATTGCGCGTCCTTGGAAGGTCGTCAGTGTATGTTGTTGGTTTTAATACGGTTCTCAAAAGACTGTTCATCTATCTTTTAATGTTATTTCTCTATCGACTGTAATTCATGGCTGTTAGCTTTTCTTTGAATTTTTTTGAAAGATTATTTGGGTATTTGTGTGTTATACTGCCATTTCCTCGTAGACTGCGTGAACTATACCATTATGCAAATTATAACTTCTCGATTTATGTCATGCCTAGGTTTATCCTCCGCTCATTTGAACGGGTTCCAAACCACTGGCCGTTCTGTCGACGCCACGTCGCGCCGACCTGGAATTGTCACGACGATGATCTGTGCCTATGCATTTACTACCTTAATCAATATTTATTTACTTCCTTAATCAATATTTGGATTTTCAGTCCAATGGGTCTAGGATAAACTGTAAATTTTTACTTGTTTAGTAGTCACTAAATGTATACCTCCAGGAAAAAAAAGTTAAGTATATCTTAATTAACCAGACCACTGAGCTGATTAACAGCTCTCCAGGGCTGGCCCGAAGGATTAGACTTATTTTACGTGCTAGAACCAATTGGTTACCTAGCAACGGACCTACACAGCTTATTGTAGAATCCAAACAATTATGACGAGAAATTAATTTCTATCACCAGAAATAAATTCCTCTAATTCGTCATTGGACACCGGAACTCCAACGCTGGGCCAACAGCGCGCTAGCCGAGAGCTCTAACCACCCCTCCAATGAAGAACTACTGTATACTTCCAGGAAACGTCATATATTGGTTGGCCCTCTTTCTACCTTCCAATCTTCTCGGTTTCTTTCAGCTTCGTATTTCGAAGAATGGACGAAACTCACAAACTCTTACTTCTTCATTCTTTATTTTGAATAAGAATGGACCTATCATTGGTGCGGTTATATCAAATCGCTGTTATTTTTTTGTTTCAGTGAGGATTTAGCCATTTATTTTCTACTTTTGTGGCTCGCGTTGGAAATATCTTTGAAAGTGCTGAAGGCACGATATTTTTGTATATATTGTACTAAGATTTATTAACGACCGCGTCGCTTTCATGACGGAAGGATACGTTATCGGTATCGAGACTTTGTTGCAACGAACGTAATTTAGACATTATAATCAGAGTCAAAGAAACTAGAGATTTTGGCAAGAATAACCGAGAAAGATACAGTTCTGTTTTCATCTAATTTAGCAACCAGCAATAATAATTGAATAAACCAGTAGAATTCCATAATTAATAAATAATACAGAGACGCCTAATGTACAAGACTAACTTAGGAGAAGACTCGCCCATCTGCAAAATATGGCTTCTCAAACAAGCCAGATCCGAGATGTGAAAAGATGAATTCAGATGTCAAATACTTAATGGAGACACACAAAACTTCATCATACTAAGTGTCAGTTTTGGGTTAGTTGTGATGCACTGAGTAATCCCGTAAAACGAAAAGTGAAAGAAAATCTGTAGATATTGCCAAGACGTCGCTTCCAGCCTCATGTCACTCACCAGTCCAAAATCTTGAGAAAAGAAATAAAGATAACGGAAACTGCCAGCTTCTTCGTTATCAGTTTCACAAATAATTTTTCACAGAATTCAATTCAGCTCAATTCTACGCAGGTTAGTGATGCCTAATATTAAAATAAACAGTGCTGTTGTGATTTGTCCTCTTTTATGGCGCTGGCAAGGTACACGACCTTCGACTAGATACGTGGCAATACCGAGATCTTCCCTTTTTTTCAAAGAAGTGTGAGTGTTTTCTAATTCCAAAGAGAAGCACACTTTTAACTCACAAGGGTGAATCTCATCTGTAGGTTTTTAAGGTGAATTCTAAGCAGTTTTTTTAAGCTTATGTATTCCAGTGGTTTATCGTATTTGTATAAAATTTGGTCGACTTTTTCTCCATTTTGGCTGTTCTTTTTAACGTATATCAAATACTTCTAAAGCTCCAATAACAGATATTTCATTTCTGAAATGACAAATCTGAACACAAAGAAAAATTAAAACATATATGTCACACACATTTTCAACATTTGGTGTCAAGAAACTAAAGTAACCCATTGAACAAGAACCCGTATCCACCATTTGTTGGGTCAGTCATCTCTTGTCCTTGCGAAACAGAAGGACAAAGGACCCATACTTCGAGTACCACTTGGTAACCATTCGTCATAAGGCTCGAGGGATGTCCATTGACGATGGCCGGTAGGATTCAGGGTGTGACTGGGACCTATCAATGCCTCTTCCGACATTTGCAACCTCTACTGCTTCTACTCTCCTCGATTTCAGAGCGCTAGGTTTAGGGCCTCTTTTGATGAGAATGGCCCGTCCATTGATTTTCTGGCTTCCACTTCTAGACGGAACTGCAGAGCGTGCTCCTACGCTTCTTCTGGAATGCTGTACGACTGCTGATCTGTTTTCAAAATTGCTTCTTGGCATAGCTGGTTCCAGAGGTTCAAGGATCACCGGCCTGAGAGGTCGTCTCGGACTGGCGTTCAGAGAATGCACAAAATCAGGGGGTTCCATGCTGGTGCCTGTGTCATTCCTGTGCATTTTGTCCGAGGGTACAAGTATGGTACTACCACCCGTTAGTAGACCTATAGATTGCCTTCCTTGATTATGGTTAAAACCATCAGACATTTTGGGATTGTTCCTCGGGCTCATGTAAGCAAATAAATGACGATCATACCGGTTGTTCATGGAAGTACCAGCATCAGTGTACAGGCTCGAGTCCCGTGGGGTTTTAGCCTCAAATAATTCAAAAGTTTCACCTTGGCTGGAATCCAATGGATCAAATCTTTTTAGAACGGCTGCCGGCGTGAGAAGTTTCACATTCTGACTCAGAAATCCTTGCCCATGGTCATCACTCACCAGATCCCTGGGATGTAAAACATCCATGTGGTCTAGAGTTGTACTAGTTGATTTATGAGTTACATACTTTTTCTTTACTTTCTTGACTGGTTTTTCAGGCTCCTTAACGATACAACTGTGCTTTGCACTCTTACGGGCTGAAGGTCTTCTCCTCTTGCTTGATTTCGGGTAGCTTGATGTTAGCCTGTGACTCCTGTTGCCTGATGATCTGCGAGACCTGGAGGGTCTGATCTGAATCACTCTTTCTACTGAATTATCATCCACGGCATTATTTCCGCGGAGATTTAGAGGAAATGAGAACTCACCATCTGGAAAATGATTGGACTGATTTACGTTATTAAATCTCTGACTACTCCAGTTATCATTATTATTTATCATTTGTACATTTCCTCTAGAGTGCATTCTACTTCTCTCTCTATTTTCTACAGAAAATGAGGGAATTCGAAAAATTTGAGGAATTTGTAAAATTAGGGTCCACATGGCTCCTTCTGAATGTTTGGTTTGGAGCTGCAGAACCAATGAAATTTTGCCTGCTACTTGGATATCTTGCCGACTGTCTAGTATAATTCATGCGATCTATAGACATCGCAGGGGCTGCAAAATTTGGATTTTCTGTCGGAAAAAGAATTGTGAACTCTCTCAAAGCGCTCATCCGAATGATTTCTCATCCGGTCATTCGAATGTGAGACAGTCTGTCTGGAGGAAGGATAAGCATTTTGATCTGAATAGTATCTACTACTAATGCGATGCATAGTATCAAATGGTTCAGCAGTATGTAACCTCTGTCTGTATGACTGGATATTGGCACTGCGCCTTTGACCCATGGAGTTCCCAAACATTAAATTTTGCCTATCTTCACGATTGAGAGGTTGACTGGCAAGAGCATTGTTCATTTGATCTATTGTTTGTTCTGAACGATGAAGATCCCCATAATTTACAGACTCATAAAAGTGATCAGGTTCTCGATTATGATGCACTGTTCTCGGATTACTTGTAAAAGGACGCCTGGTAAACTCCATAGAAGGCTCATGATTATTTGGATATGGTCTTTGCATTATCTGTGAATGCCTTGGTGAGATATCTTGGTTAAAAGACAACCCTTGGTCTGCAGAACTAGAAATATCTCTGTATGGCCTGTGACTTAGTGATGGAGATCTTTGTTGCTGTATGATTTCAGACTCTACTGCAGCCATGTTTGATGGTTGACGCTGTTGTAGAGGCTCAATTTCTTGATATATAGGCTCTGGTCTACTTCTTCTTGGTCGATATTGGTTATTCAATTCTTGATTCAGTGGATGTTGAGATGAATCTGATCTAACTGTGAGTTCTGTGAATAGCTTCTCCTTAACTGCTGTGAAGACAAAAACGGTTCATTGCCCGAATGCCCAATTTGCAAAGAATGCCTTCGGCCTTGACGAGGAACCCCCCTTAGATTATGCTGACTCTGAGACCTTGATAAGAGTGGTCTTGCATAACTCGACATCTTCCTATTATTCCGATCAATTATCTTTTGCTCTTGCTGACGCTTTTCAGCTGATTGTTCTATTTTCCTGCACGAGTGATTCCTTTTTGTTGGTGTGGTCCTCCTACTGTTCTGTGCAGACATTTTCCTCTGACGAGGAACAGTCTGCTCTGGCTCTCTGACTTGACTGTATGTCTGTGTAGCCATGGAATTTTTAATTTCTGGCTGATTCGGGACCTCGCGATCCCTTGACTGGGTATGCGTCTGAAAGTCGCTAGGCTCTTGCATATCGTTTCTATCAGTGTGATGTACAGGCACTTCCCATGAATGGTTTTGAGGCCTGTCACTTTGTTGCTCATAAGAAAACTCTCTCGTTTCTCTTACGTCCGAATTACTTTCATCAAAAGCTTGGTTTCCACCATCGTTATCAACATCATCATCTTCATCTCCATCGTTATATCTATAAGCATTATCATCATTCTCACCATCATTATTGTCATTTTCATTATCATTGTAATTTAAGTTAACATTTTCATTATCATTGTAATTTAAGTTAACATTTTCATTATCATTGTAATTTAAGTTAACATTACTATTAACAACATCATCATAATCATTTACATCAACATTATCATTTACGTCATCATTATCATTTACATCATCATTATCATTTGCATCAACATTATCATTTACATCAACGTTATCATTAACATCAACATTATCATTTACATCATCATCATCGTCATTTTCCCCATCGTCTGAACTCCCTAGAGCAGATAAAAGTTCCTGTTGAAAGCTCTCAAGGTTATTTGGAGGTTCCCCTTCTGCCCGTGACCCAGAAGAAGGTCTAGATGGATGTCTGCTTCGGCTGATCTCTTCCTCCAAGTTTTTCCGGAAGCTCTCCGTCAGTTGTTTTCCTCTTGCCGTGGGTAGCCTTCGGCGGCGCCTCTTAGGAACAGCGAGGGTATCGGTTTTCTGTGCAGACACCTGCGCTGTCTGTGGTCTAGACCTAGGACTCCTCTCCACGGCAGTTCTTCACTATTAACAGAATGGGAATCTGGAGGCATTTCTGTATCACTTCCTTCTTTGCTCACAATGATGGATACAGGCGGAACTGGGCTGGATAAGTTCGAAGAGCTATCTAACATTCTATTGGATTTACCGGCTGAAAACTTCCTTCCCTGGTGTTCACTAGAGCTAAAGTGAGAAGGAGTTTTTGGTTCTTTTTCATACGATGCTCCAACCGGACGCCTTACTGCCGACTTTTCCTTTATAGGCTTTGTTTTTTTCGCACTCGAGACCGTTCTTTTCAAAGCTGATTTTTTGGGGCTCTTGGTACTGATGACCCTACGGCCATAACGCCCACTTCCTTTTTCGGTAGCTCTTGTTTCCTGCCTATGAATACCGTCTAAAGCGTGGTCCTCACTTCCTTTCTCGCGCTCTTTTGTTTCCCTCTGCCCACCGTCTAAAACATGGCCCCCACTTCCCTTGTCATTGCCTCTAGTTTCATTCTTCTGCCCACCGTCTAAAATGAGACGTCCATTTGCTTTCTCACTACCTTTCGTTTTTCTCTTCTGTTCACCGTCTAAAATGAGACTTTTACTTTCTCTCTCGCTACTTTTCGTTTCTTTCTTCTCCTCGCCGTCTAAAAGAAGAGTCCCACTTTCTTTTTCGCCACCTTTTGATTCCTTCTGCCTACCGTCTAAAACACGACGCGCACTTTTTCTCGCATTTTCTTTCGCTTCCCACCTCCGAGCACCGTCTAAAACTGAACTGTGGAATTCTTTCCTGCGAGCACTGCCCGTTTCTTTACCCGCTACGTCTTTCTTGAGGCTACTTTCAGGACGGGTAAGTTCCTTCCTCTCACTGGTGCTTCTGTTGCCCTTAGAGGTCACCACTCTCCTCTTGAAGCTGCTTCTACTGGAGGCAGTTACCACTCTCTTTCGAGCGCTGCCAGCGGAATTGCCAGCTACTTCTTTCTTCTGCTGCGCAGCGAAAGTCCTGAGCTTGTACTTGAGAGCATCGTCGTCTGTCACTCTGGATATCTGAAACACGAAAAGAGGCTATCAGAATAATATCATATCATATTATATTATGATAATCAGTATTTTCATTTGATTGCATGCATGTGATGAAAAATGTCCACACACACTTCATTCTTGTGACAATTTCCTCACCATATTGCATATTTCGACAGTGAGTTTTTATATAATGACTTGTTACTGAAATTTTTCCGTTTACCAACAGCAGCACTTTCCCTTCTTAAACCCTAACTCAGTGTTTTGCTGGCAAAGAAAATATTACCATTACTATTAAAGGAAATACAGGAAATATTCACACATCACACGCAAACACACATATTTAAAATATTCACTAAAATGGGTAGATTATATCTGAAAATATGGAAGAAGCGACGTCACAAGATGTCGCTTATGGCAAAATGGAGTAATGATAAAATCCTAAATACTTTCCATCAGTAGTTAATGATGTTTGTTGGTTTATGGCATGAAGGGATAAGAGCCTCATGGCTGTCTTGATACTAACTGTTGTCATGTCATGAAGTTCGTATTTGTATGAGGATTATTAACATTACATATGTAGGGTGAATGTTTGTTATCAAGGAGTGTATCGGTAGTAGTAATGTAAACATATATATATATATAAATATATATATATATATATATATATATATATATATATATATATATATATATATATATATATATATATATATATTATATATATATATATATGTCTATCTTCCCTATATATATATATCTCTCTCTCTCTCTCTCTATTATATACCTATATATATGTCTATACTATACATATATATATATATATATATATATATATATATATATATATATATATATATATATATATATGAAGTATATGTATATATATATATATATATATATAGAGATATAGAGAGATATATAGAAAGAAGGAAGAAAAGAGAGAGAAGGAAAGAGAGAAAGAAAGAAGAGAGGAAGAGAGAGAGAGATATTTATGAGTAAGGGAAGGTGTTAGAAAAGGCGATGGTGTTAGAAAATGGTAGGAAATCCCACTGACAACAGAGGACAAATAAAACCAGTCGCTGAACGAGAACTGTGTATACTAGTCAGGACGTCAGGGAGAGAGTAAGGAGAAACTGAAGCGTCGCAAAATGACAAAGTTGGGGCATCCCCATTCGCTCATTTATGGACAGATCAAGGTCGGTTTCTGTGTCCTTTACAAAGCATACTGAGGTGCTTCGAGGTGCTTACAAGCAAAGGTTCAAAAAGCGTGGCTGTTACGCTGGCGTCATGCAAGCGGTAATCCTTGTGGCTTTGTTATGCGAAAGAAACTATCCCATTGCATGCTTAACTCTTATAATTTGATTTCTACGTGCTTTCGCTACATGGTGTTGCATTTAATTATTTTATCGGGCATTTTCGTATCTTATGGTTTATGTCTTTGTGTGTATTTGTATATATATATATATATATATATATATATATATATATATATATATATATATATATATATATATATATATGACATGTGTGTATAGAAAATACCAATATATATAATATATATATATATATATATATATATATATATATATATATATATATATATATATATATATATATATACATGCACATATATATATATATAGTGTGTATACATACATGTGAATATACAAACTCTGTCCGTACGTACATTAGCGCATCATACAACTAGACAGTGTAAACATTTCAATCTGCCAAATCCCTTTATCCCGCATTTGTGTGCAAACAATCAAACGAGTTCAGTTAGGATATACTGTCAATAAATGTCCACTATCCCCCTTCTCTCCTCCCCTCCCCTGCAAACCTATACCAAGCAGCAATCCCTGATACCCCCGGACTGTGTTGACTCAGCCTTCAGTGAGTCAATGTCCTTCAAAGCAAGAAAAATTACGGTTATATAAAAAAGGGTAATTGTCGGATCAAGGTTAAATACACACATTAAGGAACTGGAGTTTTGGGGTGTCGTGCTTGTGACTGTTTGTACTTTTGCTCATTTTCTTTAATTGGGAGAGTTTTTTGTTGTTAATGCTGAGAAGCTGTTATTTTCTTGCTTCAGTTGGGGCTGGAACTGGGTCTCTTAATTTCACACGCAATCATTACTCAATAATATATACATATATATATATATATATATATATATATATATATATATATATATATATATATATATATATATATATATATATATATATATATATATCTTAGCTATTTTATTTCCCTTATACTTTTGGACAAACTTTAAGCTCTCGGGAATACAAATGGAAAAATAAATAGCAATTTCTGATTTTTTGTTGGTGTATATATATATATATATACATATATATATATGTATATATGTATGATATATATGTATATATATGTATATATACTCGTATATATATATATATATATATATATATATATATATATATATATATATTATATATCTATTCGACAAATTTTACTATCAACTACACGAAAATAATAACCAAGGACTATAAGATTTTGAAGCAGCATAACAAATCATTATTTACATTATTAAAAATGGAGACAAGCCACAAGCACGAACGAACACGATTCCTTCAACAGATGCATTCTAAAAACATAAAGACATTCACAACAAAAGACGATTAAAAGAAAAAATAAGAAAAAAATACATTACCTTCTGCTTGGGAGAGTTGGACGGGAGCGACTTATGTCGACTTTACTAAATTGAAATCATTAAAGTTAATAAACTTAACATTAGGGTTTATTTCTGGTGGTTTCGTGAGGCAAAAACTGCACGCATGTATGAATTCGTTTTTCACTTATCTAAAGAAAGAAATGGCGTCCTTTTCGTTCTTACTGGAAAAACAAGTGCAATGATTTTTTGTCTATTTTTTATTATGGTACCCATAGGCTTATGTGTCTATTTTTAGAATTAAGAGAGTCCTTTCCGTTCCTACAACAAAAACCAAATTAAATCATTTTATTTCTATTATTTTCCATATATAGTATCCAAAGGCTTACGTATCTATTGTTTTTTCATTTTACGGGAAAAGTCGAAAACCCTCTGTTTATTTTGATTAAAAGCAACTTTGGGACACATCTGTTGTGGTACTGATGTAAAGAATGAACCAATAATAAATATGAATATTCAAATAAATAATGAATAGATAGTAAGTGCCAGAGTGATTGGCACTTAGAGGTCTGTTGAGATGGATAACGTGAATTAATATGAATAACTAAATGAAAATAGTTAACCATCATACAAACAAATTATAATGGCGTCTTTAAAAAAAACTGAATTCAAAATGTAAATTAGGCAATATGCCCCATTCCAATCAAAAAATAAATCTCATAACTAACTTAAAAAAAAAAAGAATCAATATACAATCATTAACGGCTTCCCTAAAGAAACAATTAAAATTCCATTCCACTTTCAAAAAATAAACGAACAAGTAGGTTAATGGGCACCATTCCATCGTATACTGGTTTTCCTAAGTAGGACTTTGACAACCAAACAGGTAAAGTATTAGCCATCTTCCGCTCCAATTAGCATTTTCACGTGACCTAGAGTTAGCTACGCACCGGTAACGATTATTTGCAAAGGTGTGTAATAAGGGAGTGTAATGAGGCACGTAAGAATATCTGTTGTGTGAATGCAAATTTGCACAGGAGGAATAATTCCTTTTTAATAAAGTCTAAGTCCAATAGATTATTTCGGTTGTATACGACCTGTATCTGTGCAAATTTGGATCAAGTTGGCCTTGTGCCAGCACGAACTTTGAGCAAGGGCATCGCGTATCGTTAATATTCTTTCTTTTTATGAATTTGACCTTTTTTGGAGGTCTTCGTCGCAACTTCGGTTTTATACAGGTCATACTTGTATAACAATCCAATGATTTTGGAATAAGTTGACCTTGTGACAGCACGATTTGTTGCTGATGAAGTAACACGCACGAAAAATATATACACGCTTTTTATGATTCTTCCGTTTTTACGAATGCGAATATTTCTTTTAGAAATAATTGGGCGTGCTTTTGTCTTTTTACAGCAACAAGCGTTTTTTAGCAAGATATACCTCCAGAAATAATATCTATATATTTGAAATATAAGTTTTAATTGGGTCAATTATCAGAATGAAAGACCGGCGGATCGTGAGGTATGAAAAATAAAGGGAAGAAGAGAACAGGACTTAACCCGAAGGAAGAGCTAGAACATAGACGAATCTAAACGAAGAGTGGTATGAGAGTGATGAAAACAAAGAAAAAAAATTCCTAAGCTTGAGAGAAAAGTCTGTTTTTTATCCGTCGATTCTCAAAACGTAACAGTCACAAATTACACGACATTCATTTACTTAATTTTGTATCCAAGGACCGGAGGAAAAGAAATATCATGGTGTTGACTTGTTAGTTTAGACTTACCTCGCTTTATGGCAGCAGTCTCAAAGGTAGGGACTCAGGGACTCTCAAGAGAAATATAGACTCGCCTCGTGAAAGAAGAAAGGTTATAGACGTCAACGATAAATTTTAGTATTCCTCATTTTTTCTTTAATTCAATTCTCTAGTTGATTCGCTGAATTATTTTAATACCGATTTCCTTTTATATTTTTTCTATGATTTTTATCTACGTACTTTTGTAAAATCTCGTTTTCGATTCTCATTTTCTTTCATAAGAACTCCGTCACTAATCTCGTCATATTTAATGAGAAGTTTCAGATAACTATTTCCCTCCGGCCTCATAATCTTCAGTGAGAATTTCATGCACCAATATCAACCTCCAGACAGACCGCCGGCGACTATTACCCAAACGACCACACTTGTTAATTAAGGTAAGGCGAGATTACAATGGACCCTCTCCCTTACGTCTATTTTCGATCTATTAATCACAGCACAATAACGCAGTCAGTCATTAACCCGATTTCCCCGTTTAGACAATTTAGCAGAAATGTTGGAATTTCCTCTGTGCACAAAGAGGAAGGTTAAGTCTTCCGTACGCGTGCTTCATCCTCATGAAATCATTTCTGAATTGATAATTTTGATTAATGAGAGTTGTAAAAGAATAATTTTTGATGGAATGATGCAAATTGGTTAAGTAAACCATTTTTTTTCTTTGTTTAACTTTGGTCGTGACTCATAGTCGGCTTGAATGTTGATGAAAAATCATAACGCATGTGTTGCCATCTAGTAGGAAGATTGATTATTAAAAGGTGATTGCGTTCATGCTGCCCTCTAGCGTTCGATGAGCTATGTATATGTATACAATTATTGCGAAAATAACTAGTCTTTTTATTAGGTTTTTTATATGAATTTGCTCCTGTTGTGAGTAATTTTTGCGTAATAATTTGATGAAAAATTCTAAAAATTACCGTGTTCAGAATTATTATCAAAAATTAAACGTGTCATACCTCTAGTTGTCAGTTTTACTGTGGTTTAGCACTCGATGAACTTCAGTTTAATCTGCAAAATCTACGAAATTAAATTTATTTGGCTTTATTGCAGTGAGGGGTCGATCTTTTAAGGCTTACTTCTTAAAGCATAGAGGAAATCACTTATATACAGAACCTAGTAGCACTGTACAAATTCACAGAGGCTTAGTTCTAAGTCAGGGATCTTTATCCAAGGCAGATGCTTTAATGGTTTAAGCTAGGAAAGCAAAGTTTATCTAATTCTGTGTACAAATTAGTTTGGAACGAGTGGGGTTAAAGAAAGCTAGTTGAAGTAAAAGTTAAACTTTTAAATGACTATTTCAAAACTATTTACAAGTTTAGGAGTCCTGCAGCCAAGTTTTAATCTTTGAGCTAACAAATCCTACAGCTTTTTTTTATTCATAAGACATTCACCGAACAAAAGCCATACCTTTGGAAGATGTCGATGCCTCCGAAGTAGCTTCGGTGAAGAGGATAATCGTCCACGTGAACTGGGGTTAGGAAGTAAGTTCTCGGTTTGGGTTTGCTACAGCACCTGCTGTGGCACCTGACAGCTGTCACTTTACTCACCCTTCTCCTGGAGTAGAAGGCCCTATGTACAGAACTCGTTACAGAAGACATGGAGGCAGTGCGCGACATTCCTATGCCGGAAGATGTAGTCACCGACTGGATGCTCATGTCGCCACTAGAGACCTTGGGCTTCCGGCGGGAATTCTTTCTGTGCGAGTGGAGTGCGTCAGCCTGAGTTCCTCTCGAAGATTTCGACAGCGTTTTTTCGCCCCAGGCTTTGAGAGGGCCGCCCTCTTGCTTGCAAGCCCTCCGGTGGTCAGAGCCCTCATCCACGTCGCGGCGCAAGAAGGAACGCTGGATGCGCATCGCCACTGTGCTAGTCAGCTTTGGCACCCTCAGAAGTCGCTTTGGGGTCTTGACCCTTGGTGGCGTCTGGACTTTGGGCACGATAATGTCCTTCATGAGATCTGGGTGATACTTAATTCGATGCTTCTTGATGTCTTCATCGACATGCTGTGTTATCTCCGTCAAGATGCCGGGAGGGGCCTTCCCTTCAGACACGGCCTTCTTAGCCCTTTCCAGGAGTGCCCTCTCGCGCCTCTTGAAGAGGATCCACCGGGAGAGGAGCATTGACCCGAGCTTCCTGGGCACGCCCTTGCGGACCCTTTGCTCTTTGCCATCGTCACTGGACAAGGACCTCGGTTCAACCTTCAGGAAAGGGGTGGGCGTAGGCTTGGTTTCCTGGTTGCCCATGATAAGGAATCACTGTAAAGGTTCCTCTCTGGGTTTCTTCTTTGGCTTTTCGTTCTCGGTCATGGCACTGAGCTGGGCGTAAATGACCTCATAAAGTTCAAATTTAGAAGATGACCTGGGGTCACATCTTGAGAAACTGTCCTGTTCACTCTACCATAAGCTTAAAGATCTTGGCTACAGTGCATTCAGACGAATCCTGTACGGATTTTTCTGGGAACCGCCAAAGCCAAATTCCATTTCGAATTCAGGTGGTGATTGTTTGTTCTCTTAAAAAACAACACTTCTTCTAATTCATCTTAGTTTTGTGCTTCTATCGGAATAAATACTTGTTAAATTATTGAAGGATATAATCAATTCTTTCACTCGCCTTGGACGAATAACTTGTCTTTCTGAAAAGTTAGAATGTACCTAGAGTATTAGATAAAGTTCACCAGAGAATATTGGACAAAATTCGACACATGAAATTCAACAGGACAAAATCTGACCAAGCTAACTCTAAACAGACAAACTAAACTTTAACATGGGCTAAAAATCGGACGAAACTAGACACAGACAAAATTAAGCGTGACAAAATCAGACAAAATTAAATTTGTTCCGACAAACTAAACATGGATATTGGCTAATTAGACAGTAAAGGACAAGACAGTTTTGCGCAGGCGCTAAGCAGTCAAACAGATGGACAGACAGACAGACAGACAGACAGAAAGTGGGAAACAACGACCTTGCACACATTTGTTCATGCAACGTGCGCATGCGCGTGGTGGTTGGGGTGCGCATATGTACCTGTTCTTTTTGTGTTCTCTTGATTTTCTATGTAAAAAAATCATGGATTTTTACTTACTCTTCGGCTACACTTAATATTTCCAAAATTCATTATAATTTCCGTCATTCAATTAAACTATCATAAAGATCATCGTCATTGTATTTCATTACAACCATCATCACTATCGTCATAATTGAAAATAGCATTATCAGCAACTACATAAAATGTCATAGCGAACAACATCATCATCATCATCATTATCATTATTACCAAGATCTGATTACTGCCATTATCTTATTGATATGGCCTTATATGATAGATACAATCCTCATTACATCATAATTACCATTATTATCATTAATATGAAAAGTCATCATCACCATCGTCATCACGACCACAGGCTTCATCAAGTGACAAAACAATACAACTGTTTATTGTCATAATCATCGTCACTATTTTTTTTCTATTAAAACTAACAGTCACTATCCTCACAAGAACTCCTAAATGGAAGAGGAGTAGAGGCTTGCTCTTTCGTTTTTAAATTGTATTTAGAGCTTTAAAATCTGCTGACTTAGAATGATTACAGAGCTGCGGCCAGGAATTTATTTCTTCCATATATATATACATGTGTGTGTGGCTAGCCTGGATATCTATAAATGGTATAATTCACA
>NC_089782.1:18400621-18405621 GCF_040412425.1 Macrobrachium rosenbergii
TATTTAACGAATATATACACTGTTTAGGCAAACATCCACTAGCCCACTCCACATACACTTTCGCTGTTTCAAGACATTCTTAGTTTAGTGTACTTACTCCGTATGTATAGGTGAGTATGCTAAGAATGATTAAGAAAAGTAGAATATCTGCTAAACTACCGTGTTGTGACGCCTGTTTTAGTAGTCATAAATCAATCGATGCTAAACTGCTTAGAAAACTGTTAAAGCATACAAATAGACAAGCACACTCTTCGTTTCTTCCCAAAATTGCTTAGTCTATTTTTATAACTTCTGGCCACGTTTTGTCTGGTATTTAAACAGAATTATTTATTTTTTGCGGAACTGCGCTTGGAGTATAGAACATACAGTACTAACAAACATTTAATTCAAACTTTCAGGAAATTAACACACATTTACGGTTAATTTGAGCACTTTTACACACATATATATATGTGTGTGTGTGTCTGTGCGCCTAAGTATGATATTATATTTATAATGTGATCTTGATGACGCTATTTCACGCATACACACTCACAAACATACACACACACATTATATATATGTGTGTGTATCTGTGTATTATGTATGGACGTATATATGTGTGTGTATGCACGCTATACCACCACCAAGATCACGTGACTAAACGCACAGCAAGAGCCAGACTGAAATAATAAGACGTCAGTATCTGCCGCTTTCGTGTAATTAATGGACACGTGGTCAGAATGAAGTTCTCAGGAAAGACAACCGGGAAACGTCACAGTGTAGAGGTAAATGTCGAAATATAAATGAACAAAGAAATTGATAAGCAGCGGCCAGGCAACGTAATTAAACAAGAAAACGGTTCGAAAACAAAAATTGCACCTAACGAGAAGTTGGTTCTGGTTTCGCGCAAGAGCTGATTACAGGTTAAACTATATTAATAATAATAATATATAATATAGGACCGGTTTGCAGGTTTTCGGGAAACTGTTTATGTCAATTTTCAGCTGGGTCTTGCAGTACACACACACACACACACACAAGGTACCCAAGTTCGATCCTGGAAGTGAGATACAACTTAGTACACAACAGTTTCACAGACATTGTTTGTACTTCCGTTTCCCACAGCAGTAAATTATGTACCTGTTAGTTAGTCGATTGTGGTTTGCCGCAACCAGGGTGAAGAAAGGCATACTGGTAGCAACTTAATCCCATAAGACTTGCTGAGAACAGCAACGCTATCACCCTTTACAGGACCCTTCCTTTAAGAGGAAAAAAGCGCATGGTTAAAAAAAAATATATGAATTAACGTAATCCTCTAAAACGGATGAGGAATACTAGATTAAATTATTTACGGCACTATAATAAAAAACAAGTAAAAAATGCGCCGAAGTTTCTTCGGCGCAATCGAGTTTTCTGTACAGCCCTACAGGCTATAATCACGGCCACCGAAACCAGATCTATCTTCGGTGGCTGCTCGGTATCATGCTGTATGAGCTGCGGCTGATGAAACTTCAACCAGGGCTCGGTGGTAGCCTACCTATATCGTTGACAGAAGCATGATTATGGCTAACCTCAACCTTAAATAAAATAAAAACTACTGAGGCTAGGAGGGATGAAATATGTATGTTTGATGATTGAGGCTGGATGATCAAACATGCTGTTGGCTCCCTCTAGCCTCGGTAGTTTTTAAGATCTAGGGGCGGACAGAATAAAGTGCGAACGGAAAGACAAAGCCGGCACAATACTTTTCTTTTACAAAAAACTAAAAATGGGAAACGGACACACATATTCCCGTTATTTCAATAGGCCGCTTGTTTGAAAATGTCGAAGAAAAATACATTATGAATTTGCAGCAGAAAAACAATTTACAAATATTAATGATTTACCTTCCTTATCAATTTAATTTGAACAGCGCTCAGGTTTCCTCTCTCGCTCTTTCTCTCTCTCTCAGTTCCTTTGGTTCTTTGAAATGTAAAGTCCCTTCTTATATCATTATTCCTATCTCTCTCTCTCTCTCTCTCTCTCTCTCTCTCTCTCTCTCTCTCTCTCTCTCTCTCTCTCTCTCTCATTTCCTTTGATTCTTTGAAATGTAAATCCCTTCTTATATCACCTCTCCTCTCTCTCTCTCTCTCTCTCTCTCTCTCTCTCTCTCTCTCTCTCTCTCTCTCTCTCTCTCTCATTTCCTTTGGTCCTTTGAAACGTAAGTCCTTAATATCATTATTCCTATCACTCTCTCTCTCTCTCAGTTCCTTTGGTCCTTTGAAATGAGAGTCCTTTATATCATTATTCCTCTCTCTCTCTCTCTCTCTCTCAGTTCCTTTGGTCCTTTGAAATATAAGTCCTTTATATCATTATTCCTCTCTCTCTCTCTCTCTCTCTCTCTCTCTCTCTCTCTCTCTCTCTCTCTCTCTCTCATAAGTTCCTTTGGTCCCTTTGAACAGAGTCTTTTTTATATCATTCTTCCTCTCTCTCTCTCTCTCTCTCTCTCTCTCTCTCTCTCTACTCTCTCTCAGTTCTGGCTCTTTGAAATAAGTCCTTTATATCATTATTCCTTCTCTCTCCTCTCTCTCTCTCTCTCTCTCTCTCTCCTCTCTCTCTCTCTCTCAGTTCAACTTTGGCTCTCTTTGAAATGTAAGTCCTTTATATCATTATTCCTATCTCTCTCTCTCTCTCTCTCTCTCTCTCTCTCTCTCTCTCTCTCAGTTCCTTTGGCTCTTTGAAATGTAAGTCCTTTATATCATTATTCCTATCTCTCTCTCTCTCTCTCTCTCTCTCTCTCTCTCTCTCTCTCTCTCTCTCTCTCTCTCTCTCTCTCCTCTCTACTTTGCACTAAATATAAACACTGAGTTTTGGGACATCAAGGCTCTTACACATATTATAAACGTGCCCTATATGCCTATCAAATGCACGTATATCTACACAGACAACAGTATTATAGTTAACCCTATCAGTGATGCAGCGCAGACCAGAAATCGATCAAAAACCGCTTGCGACGACACGCGTAGAGATGTCAAAATCCAGCATGACAAGAGAAAGGAATTTTAAAAAATGTTGACTGTCAGGTAATCGACATTAAAAGCCATAAAAAGTTGGGGGGAAGAAATACATTAGCTGGTCACCTCGCAAGTCGTCGCAGTTCCCATGCGATCACGTACGTCTCTCGATTTTAGTTTTCCGTAAAAGAAAACTCTTGAGATGGCCATTTGTCTCTCCGTCCCACTTTTTTTCTGTCCGCACTCAGATCTTAAAAGCTACTGAGGCTAGAGGGCTGTAGATTGGTATCGTTGATCATCCACCCTCCAGTCATCAAACATACCAAATTGCATCCCCTAGCCTCAGTAGTTTTATTTTATCTAAGGTTCTGGGTTAGCCATAATCGTGCTTCTGGCAACGATGATAGAGAGGCCACCACCAGGCCGTAAGGTTAAGAAGTTTCGTGGGACGCGGCTCCTACAGCGTATACGAGACAAACGAAAAAATAGATCTTTTGGTGGCCTTGATTCCCATACGCTGTAGGGCTGTCTAAAAACTCAATTGAGCCGAAGAAACTTGCGCATTTTTATTTATTTTAAGAAATTTGACAAAAAATTCTTTCATTCATTTTCTCGTTATATTATTTTCTGTCGATGATGTGTTTTTTTTTATCATAATCATGCTTTATTTTCAATAACCGTGTGTTATTTATCTGGCTTTTTTTATTTTCTCCTCCATTCACTTTCACTTCTCTGCTTCCCCATTTTTTCTTCGTATACCTTTTTATTATCGTTATCATCACCATCATTACCGTTGTTGTTACTTTCGTCACTCATTTTCTCTTAATGTCCTTTGTCATTTTTCTTACGTTTCCCATAAGACACAATTTGTTTACATTTCACTTTATCCTTTTCCATTTTTAATTTTACATGAAAGCACATCATATAAAAAAACGGTAACATATTCCGTGACTTTCACCTTAGACCTCTAAAGGTCAAACTTGGTTAACCTTGAATATCGTGGAACTGTCGATATAAATCATTGTGAAAAGGATGCCAGAATTTTGGCGCCGGCTATGAACTCGTAAGTTGCTGCACGTTTTTTAAATGGAACTTGACCCTTGACCTTTGCCCTCACTAATCCTCCCAAGGGCTCCTGACTAAGAATATTTGCCGAATTTTGTCAACTTTTGTTCGCCTATTTTTAAAGAAACTATGACCGCCTCCCACTTTTGGAGGTGCAGGTAATTACCTGGGTAACTAAGACATTATACAACACTGTCTTTATCATTATTCTTATTCTATTTCCATTTAATACTGTCAAAAATAACGGTTATACAAGATAGTACTAGGACGCCAAATTTCAGTGCATGAATGTTAGGCACAGTCCCAAATCTTTTGGCCAAGATACATTTCTTCTTTGATATTTACGTAAGGATCAGTGCTAGAATATCGATGCTATATATACATATATATACAGATATATACATATATATACAGATATATATATAGATAGATAGATAGATAGATAGATAGATAGATATCTTTTTTCTCGAAGCAGTGACTCTAAGGAGAATGAACAGAAATCACTCTCGCATTCACCCTTTAATAACATCAATGAAGAAAATTAAAATTTCTATCCTAATGATACTGAAGCTGAAAGAGCACAGACTGACGTCACTATACAACTGGGTTAAGGAAACTGGAGATGGTGATTTAAAAGCCACATAACCATCACTTAGCTGAAATAATGAGGCAGTTATTAATGCCCAGTAGCTATAATGTGAATCGCGAATGATGATAATGATGCCAATAGCAATAGTCATAGTGTTGAAGATAATGATGATGGTGATTTCAGTGACTGTTGTTGGTTACAATAATAATGGTACACTGAAAGGCCTCTTAAACAGTAGCGTTCGAGAGTCTTTTAATCCAGCAAGTTCTTCTAACTGTTGGTTGGTTTGTTGGTATATATTAACGCCGTTATTGACTTTTGCCCTAAGGTAAGGTGTTGAAGAGGATAAGAGGCCTGACATGGACCTCTGG
>NC_089782.1:18408121-18460621 GCF_040412425.1 Macrobrachium rosenbergii
AGCAGACTTCCCTCCTCTAGAAAATAAAAATAAAATCTTAAAAAATTGAATCAGCTGTATTTAGTAAAAAATATGCGAAGCGTGGACTTGCCTTGCAGGTATCCGATTCGAAAACCAGCATGAGAGTGGTAGGCTCCTCACCACCTGATAAAGGAAGTAATATAGAATTTAGGCCAAAGGCCAAGCACTGAGACCAATGAGGTCATTTATCGCTGAAAAGGAAATTGACAGTAAGAAGGTCTGAAAGGTGTGACAGGAGGAACACCTCGCCGTTGCACTATGAAACGAATGTTAGAGAGGGTGGAAAGTCAGATGGAAGAAAGAGAATATGAACGGAGGTACAGTGAAAGGAATGAAAGAGGCTGCAGCTAGGGGCCGATGAGACACTCAAAAAACCTTCGGTAATGCCTACAGTGCACCATGTAAGGTGCACTGACGGCACTAACACTCCCCTACGGGGACCACCTGGTAAAGGTTAATGATTCAGTGCTCTCTCGAAGTGCATACTTACTCTTTCTCTCTCTCTTGCTCGCTGTGGGTTACTTAACAATATGCCACATAATTGGAGTGACTCGGTATTCTGGTAGGAACCCGAGAATGATTGTTGACAGGAAAGAATGGTTACAGTTATAGTAGGAATCGCGATCGAGTCCAGCCACTAACAAATGCACCACGGTTTGAAAATATATGGAAAACAAATCACGCAATCAACCGACTTTTGTTCAAAGCTATTTCCAACTTCTTTTGCAAACAATCTGAAACTCTTTCACTAGTTTCTGCCACTTCTGTTCAGTATCATCAACCACGCTTTATTGTTGTAGTATACCTTAGTTTTGGAGCCACTGAGCTGATTAACTCTCTCCTAGGAAGGGGCCTGAAGATTAGATTTATTTAACGTGGCTAAGAACCATTGGTTACTTAGCAACGGACCTACAACTTATTGTGGAATCCGGAACCACATTATAGCGAGAAATGAATTTCTATCACCAGAAATAAATTCCTCTAACTCTTCATTAGCCGGCCGGAGAGTCGAAGGAATTTTATTAGAGTTTTTAGAATTGCAATATATTACCCAGACTCAATATGGCGAACACCTATTTAACCGTACCTGGAATTAAAGTGTGTGTAATCAACCTCTATCACCTCCTGTATTCCCTTCATCAACTCAAAGGAAGTTGACTCCGGGACCTAGGCTGCGATCTTGCCATGTTTGCATCAGTGGGTAATATATTATAAAGAGACCTTGGTATGGGTACCTCGTTAGAAGGTTTTATAGATATTTTTATTATTATTATCATCACTCATAGTGTGAACACATTCCCAATGAACTAGTCCATAACGCCATTAGCATTCCGGGAAAACTCCCAGTGGCAAGAATAATTGTGTAATGTACGTGAAGGGGCTGGAAAATGCATGTTACAGAATAAAGTAAGACAGAATAATGGCGAAATAACAGATTTACCTACTGAATTGCTTTTTGTAATCTAACAGTTTGATATTTTTCTTTAAAAAGTCTCATAAAAGAAACAAAGAAATTAAAATAAGACTATATTTTGCCAAATGCACAACGGCCGATGTCTATTGGTAGGAATATAATGGAGTCTTCATATTTCTTTGTTTATTTTACGGGCATTTTCAATGTTTCAATATAGCTCCAAACAAAATCACGCAAGTAACTGGCACTTTCATCTTTTTAACTGTTGAATCAGAAATGTACTTAAATTTTTCGGTTCTCAAAGATATCGAAGCTGTGGGCCTCTACATGGTAAGGCAATATCATGAACAGTAAAGGGTGAGGAGACCCCATTTACACACACATACATATATATATATATATATATATATATATATATATACTCCTCTCTGCTATATATATGTGTGTGTGTGTGTGTGTGTGTGTGTGTGTGTGTGTGTGTGTGTTTTGTGCTATTTAAATGACTGATTTGAAAGTATTTAGAGTATTTATAATGAATGGTGTCATAAAACAGGTGAAGCAAGAGGAGGTGGGGTGTGTGCAGGGACTGAAAGGAGGAAGCTCAGTGCATGCTCCCATAGCAGCCAGGAAGATACTGCACATGCGAGGGGATCACAGCTAACTTGCCTTGTGAAGTGAAGGGAGAATGTAGATTTCAAATGCATGAAAAACGGCTGAAACACTTACGAAGTGTTGCAGTTAAAGGATAGAGTTGATGATGGGAGGGAATCGTTATTTGTTATGGATTCGGCTTGTAGAAAGAATGATGATGATATATATATATATATATATATATATATATATATATATATATATATATATATATATATATATATATATATATATATATATATATATATATATAATATATATATATATATATATATATATATATATAATGTTTGTGTATATATACTTTATGCATATATATTTATACATATATATTTGATTCAAAGTTTTTAGAATGAATATATCTAAACTTCAGTAAAATAACCAAAAAGATAACACCAAGCATTAATGACACAATTACATCTTAACATTAAAAAACTTAATATTCAGAAAACAACTGAGTTTGACTATACAACAGTAGAATAGAATATTAACTTCTAAAAAAACATGCAAGATTTGATTTTTAAAAATGCTGTTTACAAAGTAAAATGAAAAGTCAGACCAGGTCACATTCCCCTCGCTAACACAAGCGTTTTAAACATCACCGAAACCCACTGAAATGACAGTAGTTCTAAACTAGTCTAAAAATGTTCAAAATCTAAAGTTGAACTCTGTCAACATGAGTGCATAACTTTGTAAGCTGTGATTCGGCGAAGTGAAATGGTTCACCGTATGAAGTCGATGGTCCCACCGACTGTCAACAAAGAAAAAGCCAGCAAACAACATCAGCCATCATTTGCACTGTATACACTGTTAGGGCAAAAGAGAAAATTTGCCCAGGTGAAACTACATAAGGTATAAATAACAATAATTAGAATAAATCTTATTTTTGATTACCATAAAGTGAAATAAATATATTGTTCTGAAGCGACATCAATATCAAATCTGCCTCTGAATACCTGATACTCACGTCATTTGCGTCTACTCTGTATGTTAATGTTTAGTTACTTAGAGTAACAAAAAGTAATTTATTTTTAGATTACATAAATAATTGAAACTAAGATAAGAATTCGTAAATAGATTTAAGTTTCACCCATAGTTCTAAATGTTCTTTTCCCTGTATGGACAACATTTGGTGAGCTCAGAAAGCAGACAACTCGCTGAAGAGTATCTGCTGTCTTCACATTACCATTAGAAACAAAAGTGACTGGACGTCAGTCAGTATGGTGAGTATTATCTTTTCTTCGATTTTGTTTAAAGTAAATTTATTATTAAAGTTTACGGCTTGGATTTGTCAGGCGGGGAAGTTTCTTTTCATGTAAATTCTATGGCACTGACGTGGAGTGAACCAGTATACCTATATAGGGACTGAGTAGCTTAGGCCTCGCCGAAGCCCTAATTTATATTGGGTAGGCAGTAGGCCGTAAATATTAGTAATGTGATTCTTTTGTTTTTCTACAAATAGGCCTACGTGAACCCTAAATTTTTTGCAACTGGTTATCTTGGGCTATGTTGTATGTATATTTGTAATCATTAGGGTAGCCTAGCCTAGGGTATTGTTGGTGCAGTCCATCGTTTTTTTTTTTAATTTTCCTCCCTCCTTAAATCTAGAAACAGTGCAATTTTTCCCAGTCAGAAAGATAGGAAATGCATAATTTACAACATGGTAATGTGAAAAAATAAATTTCATTCATTCCCGTAGGCCTAGTAGCGTAACAATCATAAAAAATTTGTAATGCAGGAATTAACAGCTACAACAGTTAGGTCTAGGCTACATAGATGCTTCTGATCGTAAGCTTCTCCACTCTAATCTAATCTGGGATGCAGGGTCCTTACCTGGCTGACAGGGCTCCTTTTCCCCCCTCACCTAACCTAACTTATAGCATTGGAAGTCATAGAGTAAAATACAGGGATGCATCCTAAACAAACATACATTAGGTCTTTAGCAGCCACATATCAATCACATTGAGCCATCTTTTCTGATTGATGTGGTCTCTCTTCAGTCAGAACCACTAGCTGATCAGGTGATCAAAGAATTCCCCATTCACCTTCAGAGAGACACGCTCCTTGCAGCCCATTTGGCGAGAGGTTATCATGCTCAAAATATGTCTCGCACTTTGCGGTACTTAGCGTCTGGCCTTTCTGATAAGTGACAAACTCTGTTAGGCTGAGTAACAAAGATCCTATATTATAGCCTACACTTGAATATTTTCCGGATATCTTATAACTGACAGTAATTCCACATAGTTCCTAATCTAAACCAACCTGTACTTTACATTTAACACTCATTATAAGAGATATATCAGAAAATGTATCATACCTAAAAGGGTTGCACAAGGGAAAGCAATCATAATAGGGTAACTGGTAAATACATGTCTGCTAAGTTGAGGTGTATATACAGTATGTATGTAGGACTGAATCACAAAAATATGGAATGTGATGAATATATAAATAAAGGTAATACCACGAAGGAAAGTGAAACGATGGAGTGGTGCTAGGCCTTCCAACTTACTGTCCTTTACTTAGCAGACTGATAGAAATATAAAAAATAAGTTTCCAAAGAAAGCCCGTATACATGGCAGATGGGGGAGTATAAAGGAAAATATACCTGGAATTAAACACAGTTGAAAGAATTAGTAGACCTATCAAAACATGGGTAGATATTTAGAGGTTTTACAAAGATTAGGCCCAACAGCTCAGAAGCAGGGACAAGTCAGTTAAGATTATACAGGGAAAGATAGACCACCAACCAATTATACCAGGGAAAGATACTGACCAAAAATGGAAAAAGAATAAGCTGATTACATATGTTATAAAAGTACAACTCATTAATTCTCCTTATGTTAAACAATAACAATTTTTGGAAAGTGAATATTTTGACAAAAAATTTATTAAATATACAAATACATAGAAAATATATATAAGGGAACTAATTAGTAATTAAGTCAGTGATTTTATCTTTAAGGTCATTCTTGAACATTTTACTAACACAGGGTCCAGATAATACATGCCAGGGCTAAGGTTAAAATAACAACTGGAAGTAAGCTGTATAATAGTAGCAGATTCTAAAAGATTTCATGAAGAAATCTTTCGATCTAGCAATCACTGAACTTTCAGTCCAATTTATCTTGTGAGAGTTTTCACATAAATGAATGAATATTGCATTGGATATTTACTCAGTTTTGACAGAATACTTATGCTGTTTAATTTGTACTTCTAAATCCTTACTGGATTGGCTAATATAAAAAGAAGGGCAGTCCAAACATGGGATTTTATATATTATGTTGTTGCTTTCCTTAGGGCTATTTTTTATTAACATTAATTTTAGTGTGTTATTTAACATTAATTTTATGTTTTATTATATGAAAAAACCAGGCTGACATTAAAAGATTTTAACATTGGTTTTATGGTTTTAAAGCCACTAAAATAAGGCAAGCTAAGAATGTTCTTAGGGGTTTCTTTCTCCATGTTACTTTCACTATAAATATTTTTGTGGGCTGTATTATAGCAAATATCTAGTGTATGTGAAGGATAACATATGCTAGATATTTACTAAAAGCCCACAAAAAGTTTTATTGTGAAAGTAACATAGAGAATAAGTACCAACTTTAATGACTCTGGGACTGGTTTAATGATAGTGCATTGAACAGCCCCTGCTTACATAGGTGACAGAGTTAAACCATCCCCCCAAGTGCACTTCAAATGCCAGCCTGAGGATAATGTATTTTTTATACAAATAAGATTATTGGAGTCTTGAGGCATGGAAGTACAGTTGTTAAATTGCAAAAGATCAAAATACCACAAGTGTTGTAGGCAGAGATATTGTGAAGTGGTTGTGTGCATTCATTTGTTTTTCTGTTCATTTATATCAAACTAATGTCATATTTGGATTTGTTTTGACATTTTTTTCATTTTACATTACAGGGTCAGAGTCAGAGTAGTGGATCGGGTGGGGGAGGTCAGGGAAGTGATGACAAAAAGGACAAGAAGAAAAAATATGAACCTCCTGTACCCACTCGGGTTGGAAAGAAGAAGAGGAGGATGAAGGGACCAGATGCTGCTAACAAATTACCTTTAGGTATGATTTAATTAGGGCTGTAAGTGTGAAAGTAATAATGCACATTTGTTTCTGTTTTTGCTCTTCAATTTGAGTACAACCTTTTCACTGGCCAATTGAGTCTCACTAGGTCTGCTTAAATTACTGATTAATTAGTGAGTTTATTTCATAGTATGTTTGGCCTTCCTTGTGATATGGAATGCAGAACTTGTAAGCACCCTTGGTTTTTTTCCTAACTTGTTAAATATTCTTTCAGTCACACCTCACACAAGATGTCGTTTGAAGATGCTGAAACTTGAGCGTATCAAGGATTACCTCCTCATGGAGGAAGAGTTCATTCGCAACCAAGAGACACTCCGGCCACAAGAAGAAAAGCAAGAGGTATGAAACATATTGATGATGAACTGCCTTAACCATTAATGCAATACAGTATACAGTTATATCATTTCAATTACAAGGTTGTTTTATTAGTTTTCCAAATACAAACATCAAGAAGGTAGCGCTCTCTTCTATCATCTGTTTTGTATTACTGGGGTTTTACTGTATTTTACAGTAGGTTACAATTTCTGTATTATAATGATACATATTTTAAATGCTTACCATTTGTCAAGTAACTTGATACTTAACTTCATTAACATTATGGTTTATTTTATCAGTGAGTTGGAATTTCTTACTGTGAATGACAAATTGGCAAAATTTATGTGGTATTGGGGAAAAGGCCAGTTTCTGGCTATATGTTTGAGGTATCTGTATTTTGGTTATAAATGTTGTTTTATCCCTCTTTATTTTTTATAGGAGGAAAGAAGTAAAGTTGATGACTTGAGAGGAACCCCAATGAGTGTGGGTACCTTAGAGGAGATCATTGATGATAACCATGCCATTGTCTCTACCAGTGTTGGGTCAGAACATTATGTTTCTATTCTTTCCTTTGTTGACAAGGATCAGTTGGAGCCAGGTTGCTCGGTATTACTAAATCATAAGGTAAGATCATTTGTTTTGTAATAATTGTTTCCAATAATTGTCTTTGTGTTTGAGATGTCATTTTATGCTGCCTGGTGCTGTAGCTGCATTTGGTCAAGTGCTGCACACACAGATAAAATGTCAGTAATTTAATATCATTAGCATAATTTTTTAATTTGATAAATTCATTTTGTGCTTCAGCCATTTCCTGTCATCTGTATGTACAGGATATTTGTGCCCAGCTGATATTGATAATGTAACGAAGCTAGAAGCTTCTTAGTCAAATTGCTAAAAACTGTTAGGATATGTAACCCAACCTCATAAACAGTACTTAGTAAGTGGCCAGTAGTCCATCACTTATGGGAATGAGAGGACTGCCAGTAATAAATGCTGAAATCTTTTAATATTTTAAGAATTTTCCAGATGTTTCCTCTTGAAAGCATTTACTTGACAGTATAGTTAATAGCGACATTTCATATATGTACTGTAATGATCTAAATGTGGCCGTGTAAGCTCTTCTAAAAGTTGATGGAAGAGATTAAAGGAAACTAGCATTTTCTTGTCATGGTGGTGGTGTTGAAGTTTATGTTACTGATGGAGCTTGTAAATGTTTTTTCACGGCTTACTGTAATATGCTTTAGAGTGGTCTGTTTAACAGAGACAGATCATTTACCTTGAGTTTGTGGACAATAGATGCCTTAATGAAGCCATTAACTTGGGAGGTTACAGTAAATGTTGCTATAAAATTTGGCACAGGCTCACACACCACAGCTGGGTTATAGAAAAGGTAGCTGGGTGAATGGTATATTTGTTGTTTACTCCTGGAAATACATGGCCATGCTTTGTCAGGAAGGGGCAAATTAGAAGCCTGCTCAAAAGCAACTAAAAATGTGATGTCATGCTAATTGTTACCATTCACAGTGGCCAGTTGAGCATTAGTTGAAGTTTGGTGTCATTTGTACAGATATGTGTTTAACATTCAGCTGGCATTCAAAAAGTGGGGCTTATTTCAAATGTATCAGATTGTCTGATGTGAGTGCAGTGGACTTTAGCTTGACTGTCATTATGGTGAATATTGCATCCACCATAGAAATACTGTACAGTATTTAAAGTAATGCAGTATTGCAAATCCTGAATCATAATGAATATTAATGGTTATAAAAGCTTTTCAAAACTGTTTTGATAACATGTACAGCCAGTTGAATAATTTTACAAATATAAGGTTGGTACAGCTGTGCTAGTATGCCACATTGCACATCACTTGAACATTGTTATGTAGAGGAAATGTTAGGAAAAGTATAAAGTATATGAGCAAAAGAAGTAAGAATCTGTAATAACATTTCTTGAAATACATTACAGTACATTGGAACACAGGCGTCTTTCACACTCCAGATGGAGAGCAGTCAAGGTCAGGGAAACACCAAATGCATAAAGATTTGGGTTTGGGACCATGCAACACTATTAGCTATTTACAATTTTAATGAAGAGAGCTAGAGTAAAAGCTGGGACAATGGTAGCCAACATACAAAGGACATGGCACCAGGAACTGATGAACCATGTTAGTCATCCTATGAGTTTTGTTACATTCTAGTTTGCTTCTCCTACAAGGGAACCTAAATCCTTCTCTCTAGAATGAGGTTACAAGAAGCCTTTCTCAGGCTTGGGGTTATGCCTGAGGCAGCACATTTGTTGGGATAGAAATTCACTGAGATCATACTGATGAATTTCAGCAAAACAATGTCCATAAATTAAATTCCAGTTCTCTTGTAAATTGTATACTTTTATGTTCCAGTATATCTGTACCTTCCTTGGATGAAATGAATATTGGACACTTATCATTAGACTATTTTTCCTTCAGAGAAAAGAATCCTCAGTAAAATGCTTTTATTACTAAAACTCTTACCATTACCCAGGTTCATGCTGTAGTAGGAGTATTGAGTGACGACACGGATCCAATGGTGACTGTCATGAAGTTAGAAAAGGCACCACAGGAGACCTATGCAGATATTGGAGGTATGTCTTGAAGTGACGCAGGATCTGTGCTGTTTATAATAACCTTTATTTGATGTGATAAAAATGCAAGTTTGTTATTTCACAGGGTGAAAGTTGTAATAATAGAAATGAAAGATACTGTCCAAATTGCTCTTTTGAATAGGTAGCTGTAAACAAACAAAACCTTTCTAGGAAAATCTTTTTTCATTTTTGTTACGTTAAATGAGTTAAGGCCTGAAATGGGTTTACAGAATGCAGAGTGCTAGCACTCCATATGAAAGCGTAGGTTCGTATGTTAGGGAAAATGCAAATTACTTTAGAATTTGGTATTTCATAAATGTGTTACTTAAATTTTTAACATTTTTTATTTTGATCATGCCAGTTCCTAAATGTTGTATTCATTTACTTGATTTTACAGGTCTGGATACCCAAATTCAGGAAATCAAAGAGAGCGTAGAACTTCCTTTGACTCATCCAGAGTACTATGAGGAGATGGGCATCAAACCACCCAAGGGTGTCATCCTTTATGGCCAGCCAGGCACTGGAAAGACATTGCTTGCCAAGGCAGTAGCTAACCAAACTAGTGCCACCTTCCTTCGAGTTGTAGGGTCTGAGTTGATTCAGAAATATTTGGTGAGTTGGTTTGTTAGAAATATTTGCACTACTACTGTAATAATTTTTTTAGAGTATTGATGACATTTTGGCAGTCATAAGAATAATTTATATTTCCAAACTTTCCAATATTCTTTCATCAACTTTGTTTAGTGTTGCAAAGAACATTTTCAGAATAAAGACTGTGAAAGGATGAGAAGTATTAAAGCATATATAATGTAGCACTGTTAAATATGGCAAGCAAAGATGGTTGGCAGTTTTTGGTTTCATTATGATGCTCAACAGTCTAATAACTATAAGTACTATAGAAAGACAGTGTATGCTGTATAAGTATATTTTAGTTCATATATTTAATCACATTTACTTAGAATATCTTTTGCAGTTATGGTGTACACCTAATACATTGTGAGTATCCTGTATTATTTTTTATGCCAACAGGGTGATGGACCAAAATTGGTTCGTGAGCTATTCAGAGTTGCAGAAGAACATGCACCTAGTATTGTATTTATAGATGAGATTGACGCTGTAGGAACTAAACGATACGACTCAAATTCAGGTGGTGAGAGGGAGATTCAGCGTACCATGTTAGAACTTTTGAACCAGCTTGACGGATTTGATTCCAGAGGAGACGTGAAGGTGAGAGAAGGAAAAGGAATACTTTTTTGGTTTTAATTTTAATCAAAGTAAAATATATAAGTATAAGTCATATGTACCAGCTATGACAGCATTCAGGGTTGTATTTAAACTGTTGTAAGTGTTACTGTCATTATCAGGTGAAGTAACCCAGTTGTAGGTTCTGAAACCTTCTTATTTGAGATTAGATGAAAAACCAAAGAAAAATGAATGTGGTCACAGGAACACTTCTCACCTCAAAATAGACCATTCTTTCTGATACAGTAATTTCTTTTTTACCAGGTCGTTATGGCAACGAATCGAATTGAAACTTTAGATCCAGCCCTCATTCGTCCAGGTAGAATTGATCGTAAGATTGAATTCCCTCTCCCTGATGAGAAGACTAAGCGTCGTATATTCCAAATTCACACCTCCCGTATGACACTGGCCGATGATGTAAACTTGGATGAGCTTATAATGTCCAAGGACGACTTGTCAGGTGCTGATATCAAGGTAACTTGTTTACGGTTTCATTAAAGTAGCTATACTTTAGTCATAGGTTTCAAAAAGATAGCATATCAGGTATGAGAGAATCAAATTTATATACATCATCTCAATATTTAAATGAAAATATGGCTTTCATTTTGCTGCTGACTGGCTTTAAGTACAATTTGAACTTAGTCTCTGATGACATACCTAACAGATGAATACTATTTGTTCTCATTTCAGGCGATATGCACAGAAGCGGGTTTGATGGCACTACGTGAACGCCGCATGAAAGTAACAAATGAAGATTTTAAGAAGTCCAAAGAAAATGTATTATATAGAAAGAAAGAGGGGTCTCCAGAAGGCTTATACCTTTAATTAATTTTTTTTTATATTAAGCTTTGGGAGATATATTTGTTTGTGTATTAGCATTATTAACTGTTATACATTTCTCACTAAACTGGACCTTTGTCATTAATTTTTTAATTTATAAAGAATAGGGATTCCCTTAGTACAGGAAACATTCATACTGTAGGATATTTCTCTTGTATAATAAAGAGAAAAATGGTAAATTTGATGTTCTTTCATTATCATTAATGTAGATCATTTGATTGCTAAAATTATATATCCTTTTAAAAGAAGTCATTCTGCAGCAGAATGATTGTAATCACTATGCTGTAGAGTTCAATTTGCCCAGGCTTTTCATGATGAATTGTCTGTGAGTATTTAGAGAAACAAATGCAGTACAGTATTTGAAACAATGAATTATGAGGATTCATTTATGTATGACTTTCCTTAAGTAATTCAATAGAATATTACATATTTAAATAGATGACCAAGTTACAATTCTCTGTTCTCTTTTGGCTGACTAGTAGTGGGAAGGTTGGAAACACGGAACAAAAAGTTGACAAGTCTATCCGTGTTTATTACAGTAAAGGTTTTTGACAATGAACATCGAAGGGTTTTGCAGTTGGGTGTCAAAATAGATTTGCAGATCTAGAAACCAAGTGGTTAACAAGATGAAAACCTTGGATATTAGATGAAATGCGGAATACACAAATAGTTCCCTGTTGGGGTTTAGTGCCGTCAGTGTACCTCGTGCAGTGTACTGTAGGCATTATTAAAGGTTCTTTGAAGCACCCCTCTGGCCCCTAGCTGCAACCTCTTTCATTCCTTGTGCTCTGCCTCCATTCATATTATCTTTGTTCCATCTTCGCTACCCACCCTCTCTTAACAAATATTACATAGTGCAACTGCGAGGTTTTCCTCCTGTTGCACCTTTCAGACCCATTTACTCTCAATTTCCTTTCCAGCACTAAATAATATATAGGTCCCAGTGCTTTGCCTTTGGCCTAAACTCTATATTCAATTCAATTCAACAAGAAATAGTTACAAGCAAAAAGTGCTTGTGGAAAAATTTCAGGGAGGAGATTAAGAATGCAAAGTAGGCCATTTTAAATACAGTATTCAATTCCAGATGAGGTTAAACAAAGAGCAAGAAGAGACAAGACAGAATTTCTGCAAAAATTAATGGGTGATACTCTACTGACAAAGCCATTTACTTAGAGAGTAACATAGGTGTTACCGAAGCCAAGAATTGTTACCGAACTATCTAAGGGTGAAAAGGAAATTGAGGAAAATACCTGCCTAAGGAAGAATGGGTCATTAGTAACAATGCAAGGCATATTTTTGTGAGTACATCAATAAAAGATATGAAGGGGATAATTTGATCGATGCCATAGGTGGTCAGTACTGCTAATGCACGTCACGTGGTGGACTGTAGGTATTATTAAAGGGTATTTGTAGCTTCTCTTTGGCTGCAAACTGCAACTACTTTTTAGCCTTTTACTTTACCGCCATTCTTGCTTTCTTCAATCTTTTAACTACTTCTTAATGCAAGTGTGGTTTTTCCCCAGTTTCACAATTAGATCCTTGTTCTTAATCTTTATTTTCTGGATATCTTTATCCTGCTGTTAACTACTTCAACTCCATGTTGTCAGGCTCTGAATGGCCGAAAGTGCCCCAGTGCTTGGCTTGACGGCGTAAATTGCATCAAATCAAACTAGAAGCTGAAGAAGGCCTAAATGTGCTTATGAATGAATTACCGGTTTTTGAAGTTGAACCATTAATTTGAAAAATAATAGACGGGAAGCATCGGATTATGATGGAATAACTGGAGAGGTCATTTTAGCTGAAAATAAAATACCTCATATACTTTCATTTTGTTGAATATGAATGAGGAAGCAAACCCTGATGATTTGGAATTAAAAGTTATCGCAAAGTTGGCAAAGAAGGTCACTTGACTGAGGTAGCAATCATAGAGGCCTTGCACTTGCCTCTGTTGTCATGAAAGGTTCAGTATGCTTATTCTCAACAAGGTGAAGAAATAAAATTTATAAAATGCTTAGAGATGAGCACAGTTTTAAAAAAAGATGCTCAGATCAAATATTTGTGCCGCAGTTTATGTCATTAAGAAATACCTTTCAGATAGCTTTTGTTGATAACGAGAAGGTATTTGAGAGCATTTCCACAGACCAATATTTTGGAAGATTTTGCGCCACTATGGCAATCCCGTGAAGTATGTGCTACCTGTACTTTAAATTGTCTGTAAATGAATCAGATGCAAAGTTCAGGGGCGTCATTTAAGGGGGCAGCAAATGCCCCAAGACTCAAGTTGCCCCCCCAAAGCCTCAACTTTCCCCCCATCACCCCACCAAGCCCCAAGAAGTAACAGCAGCCGGCTTTCCATTATTCCTACCGAAATTCAAATGTGTCATCACATTAAGTTATATCTTTCTATCTATCTGTCTATTTTATGTGCTTCAAAAAGCACATAAAATAGCTCAAAATTAAAAAAAAAAAACAGTGATTAGGCTCGCTTCGCTCGCCAAACCGCCTTGCCCCCAACCCACCCCATCAAAAATCTAAAATGACGCCCTACAAAGTTAATGTTGACAGAGCTTTGCCAAGTGAATTTCAAACGACTATCGCTCTCTGTAGGCCGATTTCCCTTAGGAGCCCTCTTGGGTTTATAGTCTGATGAGACTGTCCATAAAGGTTTTCAGCTGAAGATTGAAGAAAGAGAGCCACTAGAAAATATTGTAATCTTGGCTGTTTTTTTCTTCACACGACCTCTTATATTAGAAAAAAGTTGTTGGAAATGTTAAAGAATGGTTAGACTGGAATACCGGTAGAAAGTTGACAAACTTAGATTATACAAATTTCCCCAAGGTTTACGATCAAGACTTGCTTAATAAAATAACATTAGGTGGGGAAAGGCATAACGAACACAGGTTTCGTTCACTGGACGCTTAGTGAAACACTGAAGAAAAGCAAATAAAAAAGATGGGCAGTCTGAATAAGATTTGAAAATCAAATAAACAGAAACTGCACACAAGAGTAAGGTTATTTGTCTAATACAGTGTATTGTACCGACACAAGTCATGGTATGATAATGAACCCATCCAAAGGAATTTGGCGATTTGAACATAAAGCTTTTAGAAGAAAATGTCAGGAGACAGGCGGCAGGAGAGATGCTGTAAGATATTCCATGTGTCGATGAGATAATAATGGAAGGGAGATTGAAAAGGGTTGTCCCTCCTCTGGGTACCAAAAGAGTTGCCAGGCCCAGACTTACCTGGATGAGAACTATGAGACTAGAGGATGGAGATGGATTTGTGGAAGTGAAGGCACAGGAAAGAAATGATGGGGGATTTCACAGAGGTCCTTCGCATCGCACTGCTATGCTAAAGAAAACATAAATGGTCATTTTTGGCATTGATGAAGTAAGAATTAGATATCAGTCAACGAAAAAGAGTCCCAAATATTCTGCCTCGGATAAATTGTGATGCTACAGATTATTGATTATGCTTCATAAATTGGGTAGATCATACCCAAATTGAAAGTTACATCACCAAATGATGTAATGTGTCCATCATTCGCGAGAGCTTAGGAAATTACAAATTATCATCTGATATTATTTCTGAAATACAAATACTCTTATTCTACAGACACAATAGTAGGTTTTATTTAGGCATCGCTTTCAGACACAATGGTAGGTTTAATTAGGGTATCACTTGAGAGTACTTCACGAGAACGCGTTGTCCTGCGTCGTTGTGAGAACCCGCACCATAATAGCATTTAACGATTCTTGTTCTCTGGATGGCAGGATTTACCGTTCGGGTCGACAGATGCTACTCATTAGTATAGTTACAAAATAAATATTACAAAATGGTAACATTTTCTATATATTGTTACTTTTTTGCCCTATGTAATCTATGTTAAGACACTGTAACGGAAAATGAAAAAAGAACCACCGCGTTTGTTTATTTAGGAGAATCCCTTCTCTGATTGGTCGACACCAAGAGAGTTACAACCAATCGTAATCGAGACTCGGGCTGGCGAGGATTCAAAGTGGTGATAGCAAACATCCATGATTTTGTGACAAATTTTTAATATTTTACACAACTTCGACGATATTGGTTGCTAGAATCCTGTTAAACAAGGTATATTCTTTCATTTTTTGGTTTAAAATTGGAGTAAGGTGTTTCTCGGAAGCGAGTGTAAGCGAAAATCTTTAGATGATCATTTCTCTAGGTTTGTTTACAGTCCAGACTCGGTAAGGTAGGAAGCATTTCTTATTTAAATTTTTAATTTATAAATTCGTTGTGGTAATTCTTACCTTACAAGTCGTTCTGTGATTTGTATTTTATGATTTTTGTAGCTATAGTTTCTTGAGAAGCTTCTTTTCAGTCACTAAAAATGTTCTTTTTGTATTATAGGGTGTAGGCGCTTGTGGCCTAAGACCCAACTTATAAATATACGAAACTTTGTCTTAATTTTATAGGCCTTGAGTCTTTCTCCTGGCCCAGTTAATAGTGATTTACACCTTTAGGCTATTTTTGTTCTAACAAAAATAAGCATAGGCTGTAATATGTCCCTACTTGGCAATAGGCTTTGCATTTTGTTTTAAGCCGAGACCAATCTATAATTTGTAAAATGTGTTAACCAATATTACCCATAAACATCGTTAGAATGATACCAATTATCGTCGATCATGGTTAAAACCTGATTAGGCTATAGGCCTAATTGAGATGCAGAAAAGCATATAAAGGCTACCCATGATAGCTTACTGTAAAGATAATTAGGAATACTTTCACAATTAGTTGTTTTGCCAGTTGGTAATATAAAACTAGGTAAGCATAGGTTATTTGAATTTTCGGTAGATCTAAGTAGTAGCTCCGCAGCGGCAATTTCCTTCTAACTTGACTTTTTCTATAGTTTTTTGGTTGCTAATTATGGATTTACATTCAATTTTTGTTGCACGAATGTAATTAACCCCTGAAGTCCATCCAACAAGGGGTTTCCATACGCGATCTTCACAAGACAGAACCCCGTTATGTCTGTTTGGAATGGTTTATATCCTGTCCGGCAAGTGCAGCCAACTTTGTTAATGTATAAGTAACCCTCCCCCACCCCCCCATGGCCAGTACTAATCTTGGTGAAGGGACATTCCATTTGGCCGACAACAAATAAAATGCAATCGCCAGTATCAGAAGCCCTAAAAGTGTAGAAAAAACCAGTTTCCAAGGTAAAAACAGGCGCAGAGGTAATACTTAGAATGACTGAATTTTCAAACCATTGTAAAATTGATGGTGTACAGTTAATTTGTTTATCTTAGTTTGTGTAGTGATTATAGGCTATTGCTGCAGTATTAATACTTTACAGCCTAAACCTCACAGGCATTCTCAACATTTTGGATGAATAGTGGTAGTTTTTGATGACCCACAACTTCCAGTGTGGTTAGGCTCCACCCTTCCTTGTATATTAATTTTCCTTCAACACCAAATAAGCCCCAGTTGCTTTTTCATTCATGGTATCTTTGGGCTTGGGTTAGTCTAGCTGAATGCAGTCTGCATCTTATTGGCCTGATTATAAGTCTGCATCTTATTGGCTTGATTAAAATAACTAGCCTACAACTTTTTGGTATAGACCATATATATATATTTAAAAACAAAACTGTCGTAATAGTATGTTATTGGTCTCATATATACCTAAAACAATACATAGAGAAACAATCAATATACAGTTTCATAAGAGCAATGCTCCATAGGCTATTTAGCTAACTTAATCCAGAAATTTTACTAAATATCCATTAAAGGGGTATGCTATGGCCGAATAGAAGATAGTCTTTTGGAAAATGTCTCCAGCTTAAACCATGATATAAGCTCAGATACACTGATAAGCAATTCAAATAGTTTCTTAAGTAGTGTGAACATCAAATCAATAGCACTAGTTACTGCACAAAAATTGTGTACCAAGTCCTAAATTATGTATGACTGATTGAAAATGAAATTAGTTATTATTGATATCCCCAGTTATTCATAAGTAAAAATGTGTAAAACATTAAGAAAATTACCTTCATAAACTAGCATGTAGGTTCATATCCTTAACAGAGGTTTGAAAATAGAAAACTTGTCAAGTTGTATTTAGAACTCTGTGTAGTCAGTTTCTTAGCAGAGGTTTGAGAATAGAAAACTTAGTAAGTTGTCTCTTAAGTTACTGTTCACTGGCATAATTATTGTGTATCAGCAAAGTATTAACTTTTCACACATCTTTGTAATTGTTTACAACAGAACCATAAAAAATACAGCAATTAATGTTGGTGTGAAAGTAGCAAAATTAAATAAATTTTTTCATAAAATTTATTATTTGGATACTTACCTACTGTTAAAGTTAGTTTATATCCGCGCCGATAGGTGAATTGGCATTCAAACAAAAGATCAAATGGCTGCCCAGATGACTGTCTAGTACACCTGTTCTCCACCAGGTGTGTTTCGAATGTTTTAGTTCTTGTCAGAATTCTCCTTGACAGGCCACTGAGTTATGGGGAGGCTGGGTGGGGACAGGGAACCTTGTGTTCTTTGAAAAAGACTAGGTTTTTAAAACCACAAAGCAAAAGGTTAACTTTGCCTCTTCCAGGCTTAACCTTTGACAAAAACATTCTAGGTTTTCTAAAACCACAAAACAAAAAGTAAACTTTGCCTCTTCCATGCTTAACCATTGACAAAGACAGCTAGGTTTTTCACTTTGCCCCTTCCAGGCTTAAGCTTTGACAAAGTCATCTAGTTTTCTAAAACCACAAAACAAAGGGTTAACTTTGCCTCCTCCAGGCCTAACCTTTGACAAAGGTGTTCTAGGTTTCTAAATTCACAAAACAAAAGCATAACTGCCTCTTCCAGGCTTAACCTATTCAAGTAAGTTTTAATTGCCCTAACAGGACAGAGAAGTGTTTCCTCTTATTCCCCACCAAAGAGGTTAAATTGGAATTCTTACAATTCAACGAAAAATTCGCCTTAACATTAATCTCAGCTCTAAGGCAAAAAGATAAAATAGCATTCCGTTTACAACAGCCTTAAATTTACCTCTTTTAACTGCCAGTAATGCTAAATAAAAGGTTTCATAGTAAATAATTCAATGGAACTCATCCCAGAGGCTCAAAAGAATCTGCAGATAAAATTTAGACTTGTGTCTAAATTTCAGAGAGAGACTGATACCGAGTTGAAGGGGATTCAGTCTCAACTGATTTCAACACCTTAAGGTGCTGATCATCAGCCAGATCTAATAGCATATGATGCAATACAGGCAGTCCCCAGTTTATGACGGGGGTTCCGTTCCTACGCTGCGTCGTAATCTGAAAAATCGTTGAAAATCGTCAAAAATCTTAAGAAAACCTTAATTTTAATGCTTTGGGTGTATTGAAAATGATGTAAACTGCATTTTTATTGAGTTTTTCATAAAAAAAAACTCCAAATTTTTATTATTCTGCCGTTTTGTAGCCATATTTCTTCCGTCAGATCGGCGTCATAAGCGTAGTAACCCCCGGAACATGTGTTGTAAACCGGAAAATAATTTCTGATGAATATATTTGAAAAGCGTTGTAACCTCGGAACGTCGTAAGCCGGATCCATCGTAACCCGGGAACTGCCTGTACTAAGGAAAGTATGGAACGAAAAATTGAAAGTAGACAGCGAAAAAGTCTTAGTATATCTAAGAAAGCAGAGAAAATTTGATGTACAAGGTTCCTAGTGCTGAGAATTCCTCTAGAATGGCACCCTGAGCAATACAGAAACCACTGCTTCTGACAAGAGGCCACGGGTTGTTTTCCCACTTGATTGGATAGAACCCATGATACCTATGAAAATCGCCTTATTGGGAGGAAACAGTCGAGCATCTCCAAGCGGTTAAGTGTGAGATGCAGAAGTTGGTGGAAGTGCCTGGAATTCTGTAGTTTGAGTCGATTTCCCTTAACAGAAGAATAAGAGAGACATCTACCGGGAGAGCTAGAAAGGTTAAAAATCATTTGCTCTGAGGCTACTAGTGCTCTACAGGAGCAGCTGAGTACCTGCATCACATCCACGATTCAGTGAAAGGGAGACAGGGAAACGCAGTCTGAAGCAACTCAGCTGAGTCCACACGAGTCAGCTGAGTGAAAGAAAACTAGGCACCAAAAGAAAATGCAGAATGTTGGGAGGCAGGGGGAAGAGGCATTACGACGACTCCTGCCTCGTCCAAAAGCAAGTCAACATACTTGAGAGCATTCCCATATGACACATCCTTAGAAAGCTATGTAGCTAGAATAACATCTAGCTTGGAAACAACAGAAAATACTGTAACCATGGTAGGTTTGGAAAGAAAAACATTAATCAAGGCAGTAAGAGATTAGCCAACAGCCTAAGAAAAAAGCATGTAAAGAACGAACGTGTGCATTTCGACAGAGAAAGAGGAATAGGCTAGCAGACAAGGATTTAGAATGAGCAAAAGATGAAGAGATTGGTTAAACAATCGACTGAGTCGACATAACATCAGAATAAGTAAAGCTGACTATAGACATTATTTTTAATAAAACTGTCTACTGCATACCTATATAATTAGTCCTATCGATGCTAACAACCTCATACTAGGTGCCGATGGTGGCAGAAGTCACATACGTAGCAAAGATTAACGTTTACCGAAACGATCTTTCGGGTAACACATTATACGAGACTATGAGTGTGAAAACGGAGAGGCAAGTGAGAGAGAGCACAGAACCACATCGCCCCAAGAACCGGCCCGGTTCCCTGGCACTGGGCTCTTCTAACTGTCGCATTCCTAGGCTCAGGCTACAGACAGGCGAGGGCACCAACACCTTACCTCTTATAAGGGAACATGAAAATGATCGCACACTTGTACTGACCAAAAGGTTTACTTCCTGTTCTAAATTCTCAGTATGCTTTTCCTGAACTGAAGGGGGAGAAATTCAATATGCTATTCTCAACCGAAGGGGTAGTGGAAGGTGGAGCGAAAGAGGAAGCCTCATTACTAACTAAAGCATTACCAATGGAAAAGACTAGACTCGGTATGGATAATTACAGATGAAGGACCTGGAAAAGGGGAAGAAATGACAGGTTGATAACCAGACCTAACTAATTGCTTTCGCAATCCATCTGCTTCCCTTTTTTCCCATACTAATGAACTTAAGCATAATGTCCATATAAAATCCCTACTTCCTCACATCTGTTCTAAAGATCACACGTTATACCACTGCAGCCAGCGTAAACAGTGTGTATCTCCTGAAAATCAACATCCTGCTAACACAGTAAACAGAACCTGACGTTCTTAGCCTTGATTCCAGTGGAGACATGCTAGGGAAAATAAATTCTGAGAAGAGCTAAAACACTCGAACACACCTGGTTGAGAACTGGCGTACTAGACGGTCATCCACACAGCCATTCGATATTTTGTTTGAATGCCGACTTGCCTGTCGGCGCGGAGATATAAGGTAACTTTAACAGTAGGTAAGTCGTGCCAAAAGTTCAGTTTTTAGTATATTAAAAGTGCCATTAATAAAAATATTAACTTTCAAGAATCAAAAAAAAAAGTTTTTCAGAATTAGCACATTTTACATAAAATTAAGTGAAAATAAGAAAATAAGACAAAAGACATTATGACATTTAATTTTGTCTGTGCAAAGTACACATGGGAAAGGTGGGTTAGCATTCTCGAAAATGTTGGAGTCAATGTAGCGAGTAACAGTCCTCAGAAATGAAAACAAACTTTTTAATCGTTACATTAAATTTTAATTCATTACTGAATTTTGCAAATATATACCAAACATTCTATGTTAAAACAAGCACATATTAATAATTCATTACTGAATTTTGCAAATTTATACCAAGCATTCCAAGTTAAAACAATCATATATAAATAATATTGGCCAAGTATTTACAATAATTATCCAGGGAAACTGGAGTAGTATAGCAGAAATACTGGTTTTTTGTACCAAAAAGTATACAGAAATAAATAAAATACCGGTAATTGTTGGGCTTAATAGGGAAGGGTATGCAGAAATGCAAATTTGCTTGAGTGGGGTGACTATAAACAACAACTCCTATTCTGTAAGTTTACGACCAAGAGAATTTTTTTGGAGGGCCTATTTTGATGTCAGGTGGGGTCCATTTTGTTTTTCCATTAGTGTATAGTTTTCTTGGAACCCTGGTCTGTAAAGTGTTTGGGCATTTTACCAAGTCTTGTGTAAGATTTGTCTAATTACATAAGGTTTCAGACAAGTTTACTTGACTTACACAGTGTTATAATAATAATGGTCATTGCACAAATGCTTTTGGAAGAAATAAGATAGATTCAAAAGAGACCTTTTCAAGAAAGGAATACTATGACTGATACAAGAAAACACAGCCTAACCTAATATTGAAAGCACATCTAACTGTATCATCACTCATAATTATATATGCAACTATTCATTTGCTCTACTGGTGTGTTGAACTGATTGGCAAGGTAGGTTAACCCTTTGAGACTTAACGAAACCTCCTGTGGACAAGTCATAGTGAATGCATGAGCTTGCAAAGGTGCTACACATATACAGTAGTCAGTTAAAGACAAAATAACCTTATTTCCCTTTGAAAAAGAAAAAGGCAATTCCTGTATTGTACTGTACAGCAGGCAGTCCTTGGTTATCGGCGGGAGTTCCGTTCTGACAGCGTGATGGTAAGCAAAAATCGGCGATAACCGAAAATTGGTGATTTTCGGCACTTATCAGCCCCGATAACTGGGAATCTCCAAAAATTGCCGATTTTTGTCACTAGACAAGCCCCATAAAACCAGATCGCTGATAACTGGGACTGCCCTTATTTGCTTTATTTTGACCTAAAACTTGACATTGCTAGAAGCTTCATGTACCGAAGTTTAATGCTGAAAGCTTTATTTAACACGACCCATATATTTGTAGATTATGCAGTCATCCAGAGTTAATGGTTGGGTATCCATTTATATTTTACTTTTTTTAATTTAATGTACAGAGTGTTAGAAAATAAATGCAATTTTTTATATTTGCTGTCTGTTTTTACACTTTTAGATTGTTTCATTAAGCAAACTAAGTTTTTCACTCACTAGGAAATTAGATGTACGTTATTTAAAAAATGCCAACTTTCATGATGACTTCAATTATCTCATTTGCTTTTACAGCAAAAACTCACAGCATTGAGAAATTACCAAACACTCTTCAAACAGTAATCACTGAATTTTCTTTTTTTATTCTAGACAGCATTGAGATGTCATCTCGGGCAAGCACCAGAGGCCTGATGGCCAAGTCACAGAATACCAAAAATGTTCTTGGCTTCAAGAAAGTTCCAAATGAGAACCTCAACCGTCCCCCATTGTCCAGAAAACCCAGTACTGCAAATCTCCTCCGAGACACAACCAACAAAGTTTTAGGGCTGAAAAGGAAGGCCGAGACTTCTAATGATGAAAATAAGGTTACAAAGAAAAGATCTGCTTTTGGTGACCTCACAAATGTAAGTTATTAAGTTATTTTGTAGATTCTCCTTCTTTGCATTTATACATATGTCAGAGATAGAAATTATTTTGTTACAATGATAATGAGATATTTCTTGGGTGATAGTCATCGGTGGGGTCAGGGTATACAATACAGGTCTCCTACTCAGTGGGTCCAAAGTTAGGATATCAATAAGGGTCTCCTTCTCTTAGAGTGAGGAATAACAAGAAAGGTGAGATAGGATAATAATCTAAATACAATCATTTCTGAGGCTGAAGATATGTAAGTTACTTTCAGTACATCATTCTTATATCTACAGGCTTTTGATAAGAACAAAGAAGTCAAGAAGCCTCTTGCTCAAAAAGAGAGAGTCTTGAGGAATGTCACCAACAATGTTCTAAAGGCAAAGACTTCTAAACCTGTGCCCAAAGCTCCCTCCTCCATTGGAAAGGCAAAGCCAAAAGCACCAACCAAAGAAGAAAAGGCCGAAACTTCCAAAAGTGAGGAAGTCAAAGACATTTCGTTTTGTGAAAGCCTCCTCAGCTCTCAGGAGCCCGTGCTGTCATCGCAGGAGTCAACAAAGACAGATGCCGATGCCAACAAAACAGATCTTGATGATTCTGCTGCTTACATAACTGCTTCTGAAGGAAGGTACAGCACTAAAAGAGCACCAAAACGGCACAGAGCATTGGAATGTGGTAGTCCGTAAGTTTAATGTTGCTTGCTGCTTTAGTAAAAGGATTTATCAACTTTGTTTTCACATACAGAAATGTAGAAAATTTCATTCATGATGAATTTTGGGGTGGAATAAGTTTGTTATTTATATATTAATAAAATGTAGATATATATGCCATATAGTTTTGAGATTTGAGTTTGTCAGGTATTCATTCGAATGACATTTTGTAAGATTTTTGGAAGAGCTTTCTTGGGATTTTTCTTTTTTTATATTGTGCCCTGCATGATACTGTGATAACACAGTATTTGCTTACTGCTGCAGTTGAATTTTGGATTATTGCAAACAGTCATTTTTTAGTCTTCCAAATAGAGTTTGTTTTGATCATTATGCTAACAAATCTTGTGCTTAGATTTTTCTTGAATGTAGTACAGTACTTAATATTACTCGCCATACAGCTTTTTCCTTATGCTGTTTGTGTGTCAGAGTAATTAACTTGACAAATATTGCTGAAAGTAATACCGTTTTGATCTTATATAAGCAATAACAATGGTTAGTGAATGAATTTGCCATTTTGGATGTGCTACTTTTCACATCCCTCTTCATGCTAGGAAAAGCATTGTGCATTTGCAGTATAATCAGAGTTATGTTTGAATTGCAATTACATCTAGAAACTTCACTAAAAAGTTGATATTTCTCTTAACAGCCTTTAGTTCATGCTTTCATTTAGCTTTTCTTTGCTTGCAGCTTCCCTTATTTTAAGAATTACTTGAGACTTCTCCATTTCAGTTTTACCTTATCCTTGCCACATGAGATATGCATGAAGTACTTTGCTTGCACAGGTATATTAATTTTTTCATGGATACCCTCTGTAGGATATCTTTGCATTTCTAGTTGAGAATTTTGTGGAATTTATCCTGAGGTGGAGCTGTTTAGTTTCAAATGCAGTAGAATTGCTTTTGTGTCTTCAGTATTTACGTGTGCTTTAATGGCTTCTGCTCTTGTACCCCAGTGCCTGACTGATTAGTTATTGCCACATATAGTAAGTGAGAAAGATGGTACTTGCCATTTGTTATTTAACAAGTTGTGGTTAGAATTAAAAAGGATAAAGTGAAAATCCATGCCTCATGTAGTTCACTTAAGTATTTTGAGTTAATTGATAAGTTTTTATTTATGAATTGTAATTGTTTAATTACACTTCATTTACTTGGACAAATGCTACTAAGGTTGTTACCATTATTATTAAAAAAATTGTTTTTTGTAGATAAAATGGCAATTCCAAGATGTGCTTTGGCTTAAGTTGTTAATTTGGATTTTAACTGCTTAGCATGCATAATTTTACTGACAAAACCCTTGGGGATCAAGAATGAAGTTGATGGCAGTTTGTGCTCTTCATCAGTTACAGATTTTTGCATGTTAAAATATAATTAAATTAATGTTCTTTTATTTATTATGTAAAATCAGGCCAAAATATGAAATTTTTCAGTTAATGATTTATATTTTATTTATTCCCTGAGTGGGGTACTGCTTACATCATTCCTGGGATGGTATAGCACTAAAGATACTTTACAGCTACCCTTCAGTTTCCAGTTGCATTACTTTCTCCCTTTTACTTTTCATTTTTTGGTTCCTTTTCACCTAACTTCTACTTTAACATTGCTTAGCTCCAGATTTCAGTTTTCATATGAGAACAGATCCTTAGGACAAGTCAAATGTGACTTGGTGGTGTCCTTCAAAGACTTTAGAGTGACTAAGTATATCTTCTTTTCCAGTCCTGTTCCCTTAAAGCTGCAGGTTGAGCTTCAGGTGCGACAGCAGCCACAGTTGCCAGAAGGCGTTGACGATTATGACAGGGAAATGGAGAATGACTTGTATGCTGTTGCAACATATGCACAAGATATTTTCAAATATTACAGAGAGAGGGAGGTGAGCTATATTTTAATTTGTCTTCTGGATTTTATTGACGCCCAGATTACTGTTGTTTAACTTCTAACTTCTAGAAAGTGGAGAAGCTTGTAGCCTTAGCATTTGTCAACTCATTAATTGTATGCAGTTTAAGTATAAGTTCTGGTGCACTGTGAATCAGTAGGCAGGGTTTGACTGAGCTTTTAAAAGAGCACTCGAAAGTCATTTTGGCTGTAACTCAAGTCCAGTAAAAACTTTTTTCAGTTTGTGACAAGTGCAGGAAGTTTTGTACTAAGAAACATTTGCTGAATAGATAACCCTTAACATGCAAAACTTGTACTTGAAGGGATTTGAACAATTTTGATAAAACAAATGTTTTGTTTGCATGGAAATGGCATAATCAGTCATTGAAGAAAGTGCTCGGTGACAACGGATGAGTTGGGCTTTTCTCCACTCACCCTCCCAACACCAGTTAACTACTTAAGTTTACAAACTTTCAACAACTGATCCTTTAGGCATTTATAGCACTATCTCTTGACTACAAAGCATAATTTTTTGTACAGTTTCTCTAATGAGCACAAATAACAGTTTGGTTGATATGTTATTGATAAGCATGACAGGTACAGTCGACCCCCGGTATTCACGGGGGTATAGGGACCACAGCCTACCATGAATAGCTAAAATCCTTGAATACTTGACCCCCTCTCTTATAACTGCCTATTTTAATAGTTCAAACATAAAAATGTGTTTTGTTCAAATACATAAAAAATGTATATTTAGTCTTTATTTTATCATTAAAATAAATAACTAAAATAACTTGAAAATACAGTAATTAGTGAATACCGCTCTACAGAAAAAATTTGTGAATAGGCGAATTTTCCGCAAATAATTTGAGATATGTTCCACAGAAAAATCTGCAAATGCTGAACCGCGAATAAATGGGGGTCGACTGTATGCTCTGGGATGATGTCAGTTTATTGTGGTCTCCCACTGATTAGGGAAGTTACATACATGAATAGGGTTCTGCCAGTTCCAATTCTAATAGTTTTTGTCATAGCCAGTGGTCAGTTTAGTGGCAAACCAACCATGATGCCATAGAGCTGGCAAGCTCTGTGGCTGGCTACATTATGAGGATTTTTAGAAAATGTTATTTGAAATATTATAACTGGAAAACAGTGAGTGTTGCTTGCACAGAACTGCTAAAAATGTCAAATTCATGCTGCCCAGTAGTGGAACTGGCATTTACTAACTTTGGGTCTGGCACCTTGTTAGTGTGGTACTGTAACAATTGATGCTCATAAGTTTTAAAAGACTGTGATTGTTATGAGATGGTTTTAACCAGACTGCCAAGTTATAATTTGAAATCTCATACAGTTGGCCAAAAAGGTTAGTTCAGTGCTAGAATTTAAGTTTTATTTAACAAATTGCAGTCCTTTTAAGAATTTATTACAGCAATTGGATATACTGAAAAGAAGAAGATTCTGGCAAAATTTCTTTGAGTGCTTTGTTTCCAAACTACATAGTGATTGGGTAAATGCTGTTGTAAAATGTCCATATATCATTGTACAGTTGATCTTAAAATATTGTGGCTTTGTTTATTTCCTAAATTTTTGTGAATGTTTATTTCCTAAATTTTTGTGAATAGTAAATGGAAAATTTTTTCCGATTTGGCTACAGTATTAGCATAAATCCATAAATGACTCATGTTAACTACAATTGTATCAACTAAAAAAAAAAATTAGTACATATGTTAGTCTGTTTTGCCATTAAAATACAGCTTTGTACACATAAATCAAAGATAATGAGTAGAAACTAAACACTTGCTGGCATTGCCATCTGCAATAGAGAAAATTGTAAACAAACTGAAATGCAGTAGACAGTGCTCACAGGTTTTGAAATGTAAGAATACACTAAAAATCATAATTAAATGTTTTTCACTTAATAATTTAAATATGTAGCTATTAAAGTAAGTTTTGTAGTTCTTATATTTATTGTGCAATGAAGCTGTAATATCTTGGATAAAATCAGGACCCAAAAGCATAAAGCTCCTAGTGCCACTAAAAGTGCTACCAAGATGTCAAAGAAAGTGTAGGCCCTGCAGTAATATACTTATGAAAAAGTGTAGATTTTTCCCAAATATAATAGACTACATTCTTTAGATTTAAAAAAAAATGAAAGGGGTTCTTTTTAATTGTTACATATTCTGTTATATGCTGAGGTTGCCAGTTATTACAGAAATTGGCAACTGGATTTCAACCAAAAGAGAGAGTATCACTCCTGTAGATGGAAACTAGGAGGGAGAAAAGTGGCTTTCAGCCCCAAAGAGAGCAACAGACTTGCTTCCTGTAAACTGAAACAAGGGAATGAACAAGGGTTTCATTCCCAAAGAGAGCTGTAGATTTGTCCCCTGTAAATGGAAGTAAGAAGGGGAGCAAGTGGGTTGCAACCCCAGAGAGAGCAACAGACTTGCCTCCTGTAAATGGAAACAAGAATGGGGGCAACTGGATTTCAACCATAGAGACAGTAGACTTGTCTCCTGTAAATGGAAACAATAGACTTGCCTTGTATAGATGGAATCAGGAATGTGAAAAGTTCACTTCATTTCCAAAGAGAGCAACAAATTTGCCTCTTGCAGCTGGAAACGAGAAAAGGGGAAGTGGATTTCAACCCTGAAGAGAGCAATAGATTTGCCTCCTATAGACAGAAACAAGAAAGAGGAAATTGGGATTTTATTCCCACAGAGCAACAGGACTTGTTTCCTGTAGATGCAAACAAGAAGGGGGAAATTTGTATTTCAACCCCAAACAGAAATAAGACTTGCTCCCTGTAGATGGAAACATGAAGGGGAAAATGGATTTCAACCCTAAAGAGAGCAGTAGACTTTCCTTTTGTAGATGGAAACAAGAAGGGGAAATGCAGATTTCATCCCCAAGGAGCGACAGACTTGCTCCCTGTAAATGAAAATGAGGAGGAAGTGTGGATTTCAACCCCAGAGTGCTATAAAATAGATTCCTGATGATGGAAACAAATATGGGGAGTGGATTTCAACTCCAAAGAGTAATAGACTTGCCTCCTGTAGATGGAAGCAGGAGTAAGATAAAAGTGAATTTCCACTGCAAAGAAAGCAATAAACTTGCCTTCTGCAGATGGAAACAGGAAGGGGAAAATATGGATTTCAGCCCCAAAGAGCAATAGACTTGCCTCCTGTAGATGGTCACAGGAATGAGGAAAAGTGGATTAAAGTCCTTAAGAGAGCAGTGGCTTAGTTTTGTTTAAGATGGTAAATAACAGGAATGAGAAACCAGTGAATTTAATAGGCTGAGAAGTAGTATATAGATGTTAAGATCCCAGCAGAACAAAATATTTGTTGGATATTCCAGGCACTTTGGATGGAGGTTTATTATATGTAACACTTGCTTAAAAAATTTTTTTTGTCTGTTACAGAGTAAATTCCCAGTATCCAAATACATAGATACTCAGCCTGAAGTGTCCAAAAGCATGAGATCTATACTTGTTGACTGGATGGTTGAAGTTCAGGTAATTGTTGGGCATCTTTGCTGCGATTATATTTGAATTAAGAGTCAAATTGGTATGTTACCAATTATTCATGATTGGTTATCTTCATTATATATTTTTGATCTTTTAATCTTTAGATAATTGGTAAATTTGCAAATAAAGTAGTGACATTTTACAAGCTGTATTCTACAGTGACTTTCCAAATTACATTAAACTTGAACACTAGGGAAATTTCACTTGTTTAGAATTTCTTTGGAGACTCCATTAGAATTGCCACTGTTATTCCTTTGTTATTTGACTTAGTTGGAAAAGTCAGTGACTCTTCATGACAAAATCGTTTAGGTATGAAAAATTTTCATTGCTGATGTATATTTTTGTCTTAATGTCCACTTGTTTGAGAGCTAAACTGTACTGTATAATCTTGCAGGAATCATTTGAGCTGAACCATGAGACCCTATATTTAGCTGTGAAAATAGTTGATCTGTACTTATCAAAATATATCATCAAGCGTGATCAACTTCAGCTACTGGGCTCAACTGCCTTGTTTATTGCTTGTAAATTTGATGTAAGTAACAGATTGCCATGTTACATCATATGATACAGTTGTTCATATTTTATGAAACAAGCAAAAGTATGCTGAAAATGATTGCATGGTAATTCATTTTGATGCACTTAACAGGAAAGAACTCCGCCGTATGCCGACGACTTTCTTTACATATGTGATGATGCCTACAAGAGAAAAGAACTACTTTCCATGGAGATCAAAGTACTGAAGGTTGTTGGGTTTGATTTGGGCATCCCTCTTTCATACAGATTTCTGCGAAGATATGCCAGGGTTAGTATATTTTGAGGGTTTTTTCTATATTAACTTCTTGTAATAAACATATCCAGATAACAAGGAATAGCATTAAGGTTCTTTGCAGCATCCTTTAGGCTCTACTTGCATTGATTTCTATCTTGTTCTTGTTTATCCTTTTTTCTTTTCTTATTTTACTGGTTAGTTTCTTTTTCTGTTATTGCTTCACAAATCTTATGGGCACACCTTATGAGAAACGACTCTTCAAACAGTTTTGGTGTAATGATTCTGCAATACAGAAAGTAGTGGGACTTAGGAAAGGTTTTCTTTGCACTGAATATACCCATGAAAAAAGGTAGACTTTTTCCCTGATATATTAGGATATATTCTCTCTGAGCTAATGTTATCTTGTGAATATGTTTTACTATACAAGTTATGATTTAATTTGTACATATATATAGAGCAAGATATAGTGTATAAAATCATGGAAATAACATTAATTAATGCAATACAAATAATGGCATACACTGTAGTAGGGTTGTCACTACTTAATTTTGAGAGAATTATAAAAATTTCAGCTGGTTAAAGGTAAAACTATTGTTATTCCTTAGTATATTGAATAAAAGTATAAAATTTGACTCATAAACTGACTGATCTTCAAATATTACATTGTGTAAAGGCAAATGGTCATATTCTGAATAAGGTCTAGAATAATATTTATTCATTTATACACCATTCACAGACTTTCCATTTATGGATTTCTCTGTGGAATATATACACATTATTTTGAAAATTTGCCCATTCAGCGGTATTTTTCTACTGAGAAATATTCACTAATTACTGTATTTTCATATCATTTTCATGAATAAATTGCCTTTTGTGATAAAACTACAAAGTACTCAGGTATAAGCATTTTTAGAGTTCTTTTCAACTATCAAAACAGGCAGTGCTATGGGCTGTTAGAGGGGTTTTAAGCATTCGCGGGGGGGAGGGGGTATCCTCGCGAATATGGGGGGTTTACTGTATTTGTTTTTTGCCATGCTCCTCAATATAATAACAGTTAAAACTAGTAATATGCAGGGAAATGGCATGAAATTTGCTCTGCAATAAACATTTTTCATGTGGTAAGCAAGTAGTACCTTGTACCCGGCTTATATTAGAGGCTCTTTGTAAGGTTGCATAAACCAAAAAAAACAGATCATTAGCACTGAATGAGTGAGCTGCAGCCTCTTATAATCCTAATGGCCTTGTTTATTGTAAGAATTAAATACATTAATTATTATTATTATTATTATATTAAAATATATTGCTTTCTTTTAATGCATATCAACTTTCAATTCCTTTTCTTTCAGTTTTGTTTGCTTTCTTAACAGTATCTTTAATTACTGTATATACTTATTTATCTTATAACACATTCAACAAAGAAACAGGATTATCTATGCCCTTGTGTTCCAGTGCGCTAAAGTGAGCATGGAAGATTTAACGCTAACACGTTTCATTTTGGAAATGAGCCTAATGGACTACGACTTGATAGATGCCTCTGACTCAGCCTTAGCTGCAGCTGCTCTTTTCTTTACAAGGATTATTAGAGGTGATCCAACTTGGTCTCCAACACTTCAGTATTATTCAGGTACTATACAGTTTTGATTTTAATTATGTTGAGAAGTTTTTAATTTCAACATACTGGAATCACAGAAACAGTTAAGTATTGCAGTTATTCTCAGAGGTAACTCTGTTGCATCTTATATTAAGGATTTATATCAGAAAAAGATACTGTATATGCACATTATTCTTTTAATTACTTTAAAGGATGAGAAGGGTGACTTAGGCTTTGATTTTTTTATTTTAGGGTATACTATGGAGGACTTGTACCACCTAGTGCACCACCTCCACAATATGATTTTGCAGCCACCTAAAGACCACCTTAAAACCATCAGGAACAAGTATTCTCACAAGTAAGTGCTTTTTTGAAATGTCTTTACATTAGGTTTCTAAAAAGGTCATGATTTCCTTTTTAAAATATGTGAATATGAAAGTTGAATAATTACAAAGATAATCCCTTGTGTAGTTAAGAAATAGATACCTTAAATACTAGGGACCAAGAACCATTTCCATTATAAAGTCATTCTCATTTTTTATATCATAACTGTATATGCATGCTGCATTTTGGATATCAGGTCCACTATTTTCAGTTGAATAATGGTTGTACCACTGTATGCAACACTGACAAAGAAAGTGGAAGGTTTTGAAAAGCTGTGACAATAGAGTGCTAAGAATTGTGGCCAGTGTGTGATTTGAAATTTATATTACGAATGAGGCAGTAGCCTAGATATGTGGTGTCCAGTGGCTGGAAAATAGGCTGAAATCTTAATTATCATTATTATTAGTCAGAAGATGAATCCTATTCATATGGAACAAGCCCAAGGGGCCATTGACTTGAAATTCAAGCTTCCAAAGAATATGGTATTCATTAGGAAGAAGTATGAGGAGGTAAAGGGAAATATAGACAGAAAAAAGAAAAAATTAAGATAAAAATGTATTAAAATGCAAGAATAGTATTAGGGTAGTAATGCTCTGACAATGTATGAGGAGATATAAGGTACAGCTGGTTTATATAAAAGTAGTATGATGACCTGTAGAAACACCTAGGAGATTGTGCAAAAAAAGGGAACAGACAAAAAGAGCAACGAAGAATGGAGAGAATTCATCATACAGTAACCCCTACAAGGGGAAAAACTGATAGAGAGAGGATTTAGGACAATGATGAATGAAGAGACTTCCATGTTGCAAAAGGTTCTGCTGTACTATGCATAAATGGTTTTTTGTTGTGATGCTACCACTGACAGTGTGCCTTTTACTTTTGTGCTGTTGCTTACAATATAGGTTCTTTACAGCATCCCCTCCTGTACAGTTCTCTCTATCTTTTGCTCTTCATCCTATTTGTTTTTTTATCTATTTAGACTCCCTAAAACTGCAATAATTATTTTCCATGTTAATTAGCTTTGTAATTTTCCAATTCTCACCCCCTAAGAATGAATCCTTCGGACTGGCCCATATAAGCTCAGAAATACAAATTGACTGTCTGTTTAAACTCATTTTATACTATAGTAATCAAGTGCTTTGGGTAGCTCAGGAGTTATAGAGCACTGTACACAGTATATAGCTACTAGATGTTGTCAAAAGTTTTTGGAAACTTAAGTGGGAAAAGACCCAATACAACATACAAAGTAAATGGCAAAAAAGAAAATGTAGTTGTGTACCAAAAGGGGAAGCAAGAACTTTCTAGCACTGTTTACAGTGTACCACACAAAGTACGTTGTAAATGGGCAACCCCCAGGGGGAAAGCTGAAAAAATTACAGTACTTATGGAGAGTATTTTCCAAGACTTGATACATTAACTGCTGTATGGTCCTAAGCATTATTATTATTATGGACCATCTGTTTTTTGTTTTCTCATAACTATTTGTTTCCATTATTATTATTATTACTGTAATAATAACAAATACCTTAACCAATCACCTAATTAATGAAAACTTATTAGGGAAATTAGTTTCCTGGTTGACGTGCTTTGCTCTTGTTTTTAATTTTTAAGATACTAGAATATGCTTATTCTATCTTTCTTTTCATGTGATATATTTTCTGAAACAATTAACTTTTGTTTTTTATTTTTCTTACAGAGTATTCTTTGAGGTTGCCCTAATTCCTATACCAGAGAATCTAAAAATCTGATATGCTTGTATCTGGGAAATCTGAAGGGGCTGGTGACAGAAATCAAATGTACAAATCTAGTTTATTAGATGTGAATGATATTTTTTGTGAGTGTATTTGTACTGATGCAGGACAAAGTGAAATTTTAAATTCATTAGTTTGAATGTTGACATTCTCACTGTAATGTTGTGCTTGTAGAAATTATTGATACAATATTTTCTCTTGGTCCTCTTTCTGTTTTATGTCGGACTGCATTGTAAGAGATAAGTGTAGTGTGAGATATTTTTAAAGATTTTTTTGTATCAATATTTGGTACTTCAGAAATTTGTAAGTGTTCATGATGCCATTGAATGTTAAGTTGTAGATACTCTGTAAATAGAGATAAAACTTTTATGTATTTTGTCTTAAGTACCCTTTCATGAGTTATATACAATGTACAGTATGGTGATGTTTTTAGTATTATAGAATGACTAAGAGAAGCCTAAAACGTTACTACAAGGTAATGTCTTGTATTTCATAGTTTACTAAATGGTGTAAATACTCTTCCAAACTTATGCACTCTACAACATGACAGTATTTATGCATTGGCTTTATTTTTTTTATCTTGGGAGATGACTTCTCTACTCAAAGGGATAATGTTAACTGCAAACCAAACCATTTACATAGTTATCTTAATACAGGCAGAATTTGTGGTATTTTCATCAATTATAAGCAGCTTAACAGTTTGGTTAGTTTGTTTATATTATCCTTATAGTTTTTGTACAAATTTAATTCAAATGTAAAAGATGCATTTATATTCTGCTAAATTTTATAGATTTACTTCAAAAAGACTTTTTTGTGATAAAGCAGTTATGAAAGCACACCTCTGACAAAGTAATTAGTTATAAAAACACTGCAATAAATTGGATTACTACTGCCCTTACTCTGAGAAATATTACACCATAGAAATGGAAAGATATCAGCTGAATTTCAAATGCTACTTTACATATAGAACTATTTGTAAATGACACCACCTTGATGTATTCTGGCCTAAGTACTGTATTACTATCTGACCTTGTTATATAACCCCATGAAACCTGTGAAAACTGAAAGAGTAAGTATCCTTAGTGTATTACATTACTATGTTTCATCCACACCTAAAATCTAGCTTAGAGGTAGTATTTATTTACATTGTTACCATTTTGAAAATGTTAAAAAAAAAAAAAAATGGTAATGCTGCATGAAGGCTGATGTTCATTAGTGGTGAAGCAGTTCAGTTTAAAAATAAAATTTCCATAAATTTTCAATAGCTGACTGATGTAGTTGGTTGTACGAAATTTCCTTTTTTTATGAGGAAGCTTAAGTTAGATGTAATTTATAAAATGTTTTAAGCTACACATAAACTTTGTTGAGTAACATTAAGGTATCATTTTCCTTACAATTCTATTATAAATTGTCATATCAGATTGTCCAATAAATGGTAAAGATGAACTGCAATGACACCTATTAATTTAAATTTGTGATGACTAGTAGTCAAATCTAAAAGTCCCAAAAAATTTTCACCATTTTCAACTTTAAATTTTTATTAAATAAACCTCTCAGGCCAGCTGTGCGAGTATTTTTTTTTTATACAATGGTTAGATTACAAAATATTGGGAACAAGTATAGGTTTTCCTTTTTACTTGAAAGTATTACATTTCTTAGTATAATTTATTAAAAAGGACCTTTAGGCTACCAAGTAAATGGTCAATACTGTTCAATTATTAATACAGTATTTTAAGGCTCTCAGCAATTTTGATCAGTATTTATCAGTTATTTCTTTTTTCAATTACATAACTGAATCTTGACAACATTACTGGACCTTGCAAAGATATGGTTTGGATTGAATGATAAGCAGCAGGCCTTTACCTTGGTTATGTAAACACATACTCTACTACTTTTGATTTTTATACCAAACAACCGTAACTTGCTTTTTTAATTCATATAATCAAACACAAGTACAGTACTCTAGTATTACACTAACCTGGGGCAAACTCCCAAAGACAGAGTAAATGATCATAAAATGAAGCAGAGGCAACAATATGGCTATTGTTAGTCTTACCGTACCACCAATCTGAACCATATGCTATGCTCTTGTGTTCCATAAATGAAGCAACAATGCTGGCATCCTCACCGTTTTCAATCACATGAAAGCCATTATACATGCACGCAGCAAGTAAAAGGTTTTTACCATGTGGTTCCCATTTCAACCTCCATACCCCACCATCTGTTGACACTGTAGTTTGTGGGGAGGACATTTTCCTTGTATCCCATATGTTGACATTTTCATCATAACTGCCACTTGCTAAGAGATATTCTGAAAAGGGGCTGCAATGTATACTTGTCACTCCAGCATTATGAACTCTACTCGTTAGCAAGGCAGTTGCTGGATCACAACGCACATCATACTTTCGAAACTTGCAATCATCCCCCCCAGTGTACACAATGTTTGGATTCCAATAATCAAACGCTGTAATCCATGCCTCAAAATCATGCGCATGAAACCTTTGAACTAAAGTCAATTCATCACCTTTAAGCTGCAGTATGTTAATTTTTCCCTTAGAATCACTAACAGTTATAAATGGATCATCACTTGCATCCTTTCCAGAGGACCAATCTAATGACAAGGCAAGTGTGTTCTCATCTTCAATTTCATGCTGGCACCAAAAAACTAACTGAAGAAATTCTTGGTTGGATGGTCTGAGCTTATACAACTTCAGAAGTCCAGCAGCATTTGCAACAGCTAGAACAGGGTCACCTCTCAACCTGTGCTGGCACCACTTCATGTCCAGTATTGCTTCTGTTTCAATCTGTTGGACAAGAACAAGTTTTTTCTCATCTGTTCGTAGGTGCTTCAAGTACAAGCGACCAAGTCGCTCCTTTGGTATGTCCGTTTCTTCCTGGGAAAGTGAACTGCTGGCTTCTTCATTCTGCTTATCTGCAAGTTGGTATGTTCCCACAGCTAAATAATTGTGATAATTCTCAATAGGGCAAAACTCTGAAGAGTCAGCACTATACTCTGTGTCCCATGAGAACAACTTGTTTACCTCATAAACCATTTTATCCTGAAAGAAAGATAAACATAAGATGCTTCTACTATTTAAAATACAGTACATCATTTCTTAAACTCACCATAATTCATTATAACAAAATTCACTGGATTAGGATGTATTCCTTTTAAATAACCTTCAATCTTTTATGCAGGGTGCAACCTTTTGTTGATTTAACTTATTCATAGTCAATTACTTGAACAATCTTTGTTAAGAAAGTGAGATTTTAGGTAGCAAACAAAAGTTTCTACATAATTCCCTAGGATTCTCTTGACATATCACTGGACAATCCTGAACACGCATAAGCTAACCTTACATAGTGTACACACATTGCCTAATTGCTAAAGGACATTTCTTGTGTGGAAGAGCATGTCTCTCAACCTCACTGGCCTGAAAAAAAAAAATTCAAAATTCAAGACCAACATTGAACCACAGACCAGCATACTGTGGTCAAACTGAAGACTGCTAACTACTGCAGCCTAGTTCCCACCAGTCGCAGACTGGGATATTTACTAACTTTTTATTTTTTGTGGTATTTCTAAGTAAGAACTCTGCATGGACTATTACCTTAGAAATTTATTTTTCCTATACTTTTGGTGTTGCTCATGAAAGAGGTGATGATTGTTTATTGTCGGTCAATTATTATTAACCTCATATCTACCCAACATGTTTGGGGACCGTCTGGGAATGCGAGATTTAGGAAACGATAGGAGAAAGACTGGACTGCCATGTTGCTGTTATGGAACGGTTTAAGAAGGGATTGGCTAACGAAACCTATTATAAAAGGAACTATACTAACCTAACCTTCCCTAGCAGGCTGTGTTGCTTAGTTGGGGGCGAGGTCCCCAAAAACCCCGGTGAAGGAAACTCAACTTTTCACCAAAAGCTCCCCTATAACACCACGCATGAGCGATAGCATTTCAGGGTAGCCAACACACAACTTCTGAGGTTAAAATAACAGTAAATCCTCAATAAGCAACCAAACTACCGTAGGAAAAATAAATTTCCCGAGTACTAATGGAAGCAGAGCTCTTGCTTAATTCTACTGTTTTTGTTTCTGTTTATGTATTTTTCATATTTTACTGTCATTTGTTTATGCTTTTATATTCATCCTAAAGGGGCTGGTACTATACACGGCGCCCATATTGCACATAAACTGGTAGTTACCGACCCTGTGGGGCGCGGTAGTAGGCTTCAGTGTTGAGCTATAAGCTAGGCCTATCTCTAGCCTATTCCTCAACCCTCATCTGAAAGTGATGATTAGCCCAAGTACGATAGGCTAATAGGTTTGGTTTTGCTAGGCTAACTTACACTCCGTCATCCCGTAAACTACAATCTTCCTAACTTAATATTTCAGGATGTCATGGTCAAACAATAATACCCGTGGTCTTACCAAAGGTAGAAAATTACGCCTATTTTCCTTCGGCTGTGTCCAGACTACAGCATTGTAATTAGAGTGATTTTATGAATTGTCTTAAACGTTCAGCATGGCACGTTTGTTTACATTGCGTTCTTCTTCTGCCGTGTCATTTCATATAATGCAGCCTGCCCTTTCTGCCACATATTTAATGTCTACCTGGATGTTTCTCTACACAAAGTTTTAAACGATCAGAATTAAACAATAAGCATTGTTTACCATGCTTATTGTTTATTTCTGATCGTTTAAATCTTTTTCTGAAATTGCAGTCTGCAGAGCTGTTTTATATTGGTTTCCATAACCCACGATTCTGTTGTAAACGGATATCAAATTATCACATAATTATTTTTTATTACCCCTGTACATATCGCATATTTACTCGTGGCGTTCATTTGCAATCTTGTTCGACAGGTTCAAATATGCTACAATGACTTGTAAGGACTTACAAGGACTTGTAAGTGTGTATGGAAAGATAATAGTATTCGAACTATGGGAAATAGCCTAAGTCATTGGTGTCGGCTATTTACTTCCAAGGCTATCAGTCAGTTTTACCTCACCTAAAAAGAATGTTGGTTTATCAGGTTACCATCATGACGAACATTGTAATAATCACATATACTTTACTTCAGGTTATCATGTCCTTGCCTCGGCTATCAGTGCTTCCTGGTAGCTTATACTAGCGTTTAATGAGGTTTAACTAAATTAAAAGGCTCACTGAGCTATTGAAAAACTTTTAATTGTTCACACTTCAACTCTAGGCTCGGTATCAGGGCTATCTCTCTTGCAATAAATTTCGTCACGGGTATTATCAGATGCTCAAATGTTGCAGCATTCTTGTGTCCTCCCAGGCGAATGCTACTTGTAATTATCAAACAGCGAAATGAAAAGCAGATCTATGTTGTTTGTAGTTAAGATTCTTGCATCACCAGCGGGAGTTCCTGAATTTGATTCTTAGGGAAGTCCGATAGCTTGAAGAACGTTTCACTAAATACGCCACGGATTACGAAACCAGAGCGTTTACAGGAGCTTTGTCCCAATTTTCGCATATTTTCAAATACTTTTTCCAATGTGTATGTCTAATTATGCAGTTGTGTTTAACCCCTTTCGCCCTTTTTCACAGCCTATGCCAGTGACTAAGGGATTATAAGAAACTGAGAAGAGTATAGGTGGTGGTGTTACGTGGCGAAGGGATCAGCAGCCCTCACCCATGTGACAAAAATGAATTTTTCGTTGATATTTATTTTACTTAGTCATGATAAACTTTGATGGTTCAATGATAGCCAAAACTGTGATTCAAGAGGGGCTACTAATATTGTACTATATCATAATTCATTTTAAGAATGATTGGGACAGTGATCATCGTCTTTTCAAAAGCAAAGAAACCATCCCCGAAGGACTGTGGACGATACGGGGAAAGAGGGGAATACGTAACAAGGTCACTGAAAAACGTTTTCCGTAACAAAATGTTGTTTCGAATGAGAGAAACTTACCAGTTGTTTTCTGCAAATAATTATTGGAACTATTCAGGTAACATGTTTCTCTTTAGAGTTCATATTCTAAAAGTAATGATGAATTGTGCAATTAAACGTTCCAGGAGGGTTCAATTTCTTCTTGGGTTTAGTTAAACAAAAGACGCCGAGTTGACCGCGGGAAACAAATGTCTGTCGGACGAGTTTTTGAGATTGATCATGTTTTGTTGTGAGTATATTTGGAACTGTGCTATCTGTCATGTATAGTTCTTTACATTTTTACTCAGATAATTGAAGGGGAATTTTATTCAGGTAAATTTTCGTATTAGTAGGCTACCAAACCACTCCCGCGAGCACGTTTAGCACCACCCCCTTGGTAAGGAATAAAGCCAACAAAAGACGGTAAATATCTCGGTTACAGTAAATTTGTTATAGATTTTATTTTGTCTTATTAAGAATAATAAGGAGAGTTAAAAGCACAATTTAGAAAGTAAAAGGGGCGAGTGTAGAATGACGGGACAAGTTCCGCAGACGTAAAGAACCCTAGGCTAACCTTTCTTAGAATGCCAGGTCCTGACCTAACCAGAACTTACCTTCCTAACCTCACTTAGGGCGCCGTGCCCTGGCCTGGCCGGGGTTGGCCTCTCCCATCCTGGACCCCCAAGTAACACTAAACATCGGAGACAATGGACTTAGCTTCAAGTCCAACATCGAGGAGTGGCATTAGAATGAAATAATACCCATAGGCCTAGGCCTGTTTAATGTAGGCAAAGTTCACTTTGTCAGCCTACAGCATAAGACTCTACTAATATCTTAATGCAGCTAGAGTTAACTTTGTTTATCAAGATACGGCCGTGCAGAGCTGGGCAATGCGAGTACTCATCAACCTAGGTCAGCGCAGGGGGTACATTATAGGCAAAATCCCCTTCGTTAGAAAGGACGTGGCGCCCTACATTAGGTTAGGTTGATGAAGGTTGTACTGGATCCATCCAGGCTAGATATGTCATCCTTAGCAACAAAAGACCTTATGAAAATTCTTATTACATAAAAAATCTAATGAAACAAACATATCTTGCTTCTAGCAGTTGCAGATAGCCAAACTTGTACAAATGTACTGTTTCTTGCAAATTCAGTAAAAAATAAAAGAAATTGCTCTGTTGGTTTATATTCCACATGTTTCATTATGATGTATCATTCACATAATTCTCAGCACAATTAATCATATTTATGGCAATCTGATTAAGTGCAAATGTTCATCTAGACTAAGTATTAAGTGTGTTGCCTCATGTGAAGAAATACCTTTTGTAACTTACATCATCAGCATCAGTATCTTGGTATCTGCTGTATTAACAAAGGAATAAATGCTATGGAAGATAACACTTCAGGCTGTAAGAAATTTACAGTTTAGCTGGGCAATGAATAGCCTAGACATATAATCATCCTACCTTTAACATCTTACCATTGACTTCCAAAGTTAATGGTGAGAATTTCTTAGTTAAGCCCAATTTAGCAAGCCTATAGTAGATGATATTAAATTATCAAATAATTTATTTGGCTTTAGGCTTAGCCATTTGAGATATGTCTCCTGTGGCATGGTATGAAATACTCTTTGGTTAGAGTAGTTCAGAAACCTAACATAGGCATTGCAATTCCTTGAACATTAATAGCAGAAATAGCCTAGCTATAATAATAAGGCCTTAGTGATGTTATAATGAGATTTAATGTTGCTGGAAGTTAGGTTAACTTGATTGAAGGCTAGTTATTGCATATGTCAACAGTATTATCTGTATGCTTTTAAATGATGTGTTATACCTGGTCAGCATTATACATTAGCTTAATGCAAATGTAAGTCAGGTTTATGTATGTTTATTTTCTGAATGGGGCTGGTATCTATGAGCTTGACCTTGCTTGACCATTCCAAAACAAAGGCTTATTTGTTGATAAACAGTGTTAAGTGTTATTCTGGCATGAGACGTTATCCCAGGTCAATGGGACCCCAAATGTAATGCCCCCAGAAAGACCCTGGAGGTCAGGTGACAAACCCCCATCTAGGTGCAGTTGACAAGGTAACATAGATTTGAGCATATCTTGGCTCTGTGGGTGAGGTAAAATTTGAGAACCTAGAATATATTGGAATGATGCTTACCTCATTGGCTCAGTGAAGCTGCACTCAAATTGTACCACCAATTAAATGCAATATTCATAATGGGTTTGAAATGTTATGTGACTAATGTTGGAGGTTAGGTTTCGGTTGTTGCTGTATTGTATCTGTTTATCTGGTTGTATGGGAATAATTATTCACTCACGAGCTGGCTTCATAGGTTCTTTCAGTCCCATAGGCTAAGGTAATAAATTTGAGTCATTCTGTCCTAAGGGTAGGTTGGTTAAGGGACTTTGTTGCTGCATTAATTTCCTTGTACAGTACTGTTTCGATGTTGAGCATAGAATTGAAATAATTTTCATTTGTTTTAATAAAATTTCTTGTTCTGGCCAGCTTTTGCACCTGATATTGTAAGTCCTGTAAATGTGTAAATTAGTTTGAGCTGTTAAATGTTTTACGGTACTAAAAAGAGATAGCATGATAGGGCCTATGTGAAAATCTAATAAACTTTAAAGTGATTTTTTTATTCTGTATTTTACAGGTGTTTTAATGTCGAAAAGTGCAAACATTTGTCGATATGTTACTCACGTAACAAGGTAGATCGTTGTCCAGCACTCCTAGGTAAGTTTAATAAAGAGATCATTGTTATTTATATCTCATAGGGGGCTAGCACCTTAAGTGCACCTCATGCGGTCCATTACTTAAGACTTTAGTGTCCCCTCGATCCCTAGCTCCAGCCTGGATTGGTTGGGCCATGAGCCCCTCAGTTTGAGACATAGTCTCCACGAAAAAAAAAAAAACTTAATAACTCCAGAGGAAGGAAACTCGTGACTCGTACCTCCGTTCCTTTATTCCTGTCTCGGTCTCAACAACAAAGATTCAAAAACAGCTTGGGGAGCACGCAGGTCCTGCAGATCTCTTTTTACGTATCTCAGTTCATTAAAAAATTAAAAATGGTACAGACAAGGCACACAATTAAATTGAAACCTCAAATCACAGTTTCAACGTTAGAAATTGCAATAAACTACAAAAATAAAAGGTATAAACACAACAAGGCACCAGGCACCAGGGGTGGGGGAGAAGTATGCATCACCAAATAAAAGGGGAAACCATTTATTTTACAGCTCAAACACAGTTTTCGAGGATTACACTCTCTCTACAATTATTAGAAAATATTTAACAGCTATTCAATACGTGTTCCTTAAAAGGGTAGATTTCAAGAGTAATTCAAATTGATACAGTGTAAGCACAAAACTGGGAGCATTCTCTTGGACGATACAATGTACATTTAACAAGCCTTATACATTCCATTGACTTTACATCTGTTCATAGTGTCTTTCATCCATCTGACTTTCCATCCTCTCCTAATATTTGTTTCATCATGCAATTGCGAGGTTTTTTCCTGTTATACCTTTAAGACTTTTTACTCTCAGTTTGCCTTTCAGTGCTGGATGACCTCAGAGGCCCCAGCGCTTACCCTTTGGCCTAAATTTTATATTTCCATTACTTTCCATTCCATACCATTATTATGTATATTCTTGTATAGTATTTCGTCATTGGATTAAGCCTGAGATTTGTATAGTTGGAGGTGATATAATTTTTTTGTGATGACCAATAGTTACCAATGTATATGGAGTATATGGGCTTGAGCTCCGCATGGCAAATCCCACGCAATAGGATGATTATTTGGTAAAACTGAATACCATCGCGGACTACTGGTTCGGTAATTATCAGTTTACTTGCAAAATGGGCGTAGGCTATTGTTTAGCACCAGCCCTGGGGCCGGGGGATGAAAGTAGAAACATAAGCGGACATAGTAAAATTCATAAATATAAAAAGTTTTAAATATGATGAAATATAGATATATGACTTGATTAGTTTGAAGTGACAATTACGAAAAGTGATCTAGTACTTTTATTACGCTAAATATTTATTAGGGCATAACTAAGAACAAATCATGATCAGAATGTGATTATAGAATTTTAAGTGAAAACCAAGCACAGAGATTATCGACGGTTATTATTATAGTGGTCCCTCGCGTGTGAATGCAATAGAAAATAATGTCAAATTGTTTCCATTATAGAAAACGAAATGCTCAGTATGGTATACTCCCGTAGACCGTTAACTCAAGCATGGATTTGAGAGATAAAGACTTTGGAAAGATTTAGAATTATATTTCCAAACGTCTTTGTTTTTTGTTTATGAAGGTTTACTATTGGTCGTTGGGTAATAGCCTGTCGTGAGCTGTCGATGAAATCCTGTAGCTGTGAGAGAAAATTGTAATAAAACATTGATTGATAGGATTAGTTTTTATATATATTTTTTTTATTATTAATGGTCGTTATGAAAGGTAATGCGTATTTTTTTTCAAAAGAAGGCATCGTGCATACCCCATACAAATGGGAAAAAAGCACGTTAAAAGAAGAAATATATATATATATATATATATATATATATATATATATATATATATATATATATATATATATATATATATATATATATATATAAAACTGAATATATATATAGATATGGAATCACGAAGATATGAATGTAATAAATAAAGGCTAATGCCATGAAGGAAAATTGAAACAACGGAGTGGTTAGTAGGCCTTTCGACACAACTGTCCTTCACTAGCAGACTGCTAGTAAAGGACAGTTGTGTCGAAAGGCCCAGCAGCCACTCCGTTGTTTCAATTTTCCTTCGTGGCATTAGCCTTTGTATATTTCTACATTATATATATATATATATATATATATATATATATATAATTATATATATATTTAAATATATATTTGTTTTTTATTTGGATCTGGTGAGAAAGGAGTTGAATTTCAGAATAAATAAACGTTCTCGAAACTATTCAGTTAGAACTATTTAGAAAAAATAATAATGCTCCTATTTTTATACTAGAATAAAATCACAGAACTGATTGGTTCCATAAGTGTGTTGCAAAATGTAATGATATGACCTCGAGAAGTTAACAATTATCTGCAGTAATAGGCAAAAACAGAAATAATCTAAGTCCAGTTCTATATGCTCTTGACCTTATTCTGCTTAGGATATTCGAAGGAGATTTAAAAGAGAACTTAAGAATATCAATTATTCTTGTGTATGTTCTTTGCCTCTCAATATCAGGATTAATTCAGGACAGCTGGTCTCATGTGAAGATCGACATCAAATATGCGTACATTAGATGGTTTTATACTCCTTAAATTTTTTTATTTTTACCAAATCGTGTTTGCAGTTTTTTTTTTTTTTTTACTGTTGTATGTTGTTAGCCTGAGAATGCCTTAAAGGCTAATGATCTTACACCTTTATTTCACTTTACTCTTGGCCACATATTTTATATCACATTTTAGTTCCCGTGATTGAAGGTATACAGTAATACAGTATACGGTAATACACAAACAATACATATGTATATATATATATATGCATATAGATATACACATATATATATATATATATATATATATATATATATATATATATATATATATATATATATATATATATATATATATATATATATATATATATATATATATATATATAATGTAATCAGTTGCTACGGCACTCCATGGGATGCACAGTCTGTTTTCCTGATTTAGGACTGGCTCCAGAGAGGAAAAAAACAGGCAGCAATTACCGTTACATTCAACACTTAACGGCTGTCTCTGTGTGCGTACAAAACAAGCCACGTATAGTGTTTAAGCCCAAAGTCTTTTTGTTAATTTGTGATTCAAGGTTACTATACATTTACGGTATATGAAAATTTGATTGGGCTAGAGAGAGAGAGAGGTGGTATTTTCTTGTTTATATTTTTTAATGAAAGTACGAAACCTGAATTTGTATGTTTTATGCTTGTTTCTATCTGACTACGATATGATGAAAGGTTTGTCTCTAAAGTGTTGAAACAGACCTATCGTAATTCATCCACAAAATTGAAATTAATACTGTGTTATTTTGCCTTTTAAGCCCTCTTTTATCATTATATGTTCTTATCACTTTTTTTTTTCTCTTATTGTTTCATGGTTATTTATATACCTCCTCACCATCATAACCATATTATTATTATGGTTGTTGGTGGAGGCGATGGTATCTCTGTGCGCATGTGTTATTGCATTTTTATAACGTTTCATGTATGTCATTGCATTTATTCCTTGCTGATCTGCCAGTTTTCTCTCCTAGTGCATCTCTTGAAATTAGCAAGCTAGCGAATGGAAGGCAAGCAAAATTAGGATTTAAGGCTTTATTCACCACCCTGCGAAATATCCTCTTTCTAAAGCGCTGATTTTGTTGCCGATGTTAGTAACGTGAGTGTTCTGTTGATCAACTGCCCAGCAACCGCTGTGTTAGGCGAGAATTTCTTGTGCAACATATTCTCTCTCTCTCTCTCTCTCTCTCTCTCTCTCTCTCTCTCTAATATATACATATATATATATATATATATTATGTATGTATCATGTGTATATATATATATATATATATATATATATATATATATATATATATATATATATATATATATATATATATATATATATATATATATACTATATATATATATATATATATTAGCACCTTATCAGAAGTTTTGAGTCTGACCTGATGAGTAACAAAGACCCAGCAGTACACTCAGCACTTATATATTTTCTATATATCTTAATGCTAACGGAAATTCCTCAAAGTTACTAGCCTACACTGCCCTTTACTTTATCATTACCTATCAGTTTTAATGACATAAAAATGCATGATCTTAAATAGTAGCTTAGGGAAAAACATCAGAGTAATGTGGGAGGCAAGTATAGAAGTCTGATAATTTGAGTTTATATATATATATATATATATATATATATATATATATATATATATATATATATATATATATATATATATATATTATATACATATATGTGTATATATATACACATGAAGTAGGATCACAGTAATAATCTTGATTATAAAGACAGAAATTACTTCTTAAAAATACGTACAAAGCTTAAAGCTTTCGTCCATCTTCCGTGGACGTGATCAAGTCCACAGAAAATGGACGAAAGCTTTAAGCTTTGTACATATTTTTACAAATACATTTCGTCTTTACAATCAAGGTTATTACTGTGGATCCTACTGTAGATAGCTGAGAAGCACCATATTGTTTGTGTTTCATATATATATATATATATATATATATATATATATATATATATATATATATATATATATATATATATATATATCATAAGCCTGTATGTCACTTATAGCTAGTACATTCCCTCAGTCCTTCCGTTATGACTAAGCACCACATGAACCGAATCCTCTTTAACACCTGTGGTCATCGTCATCCTAATAACTAAGGAAGGTGGATACACCTGCAAAGCTTTAAATGAACTAAATAGATTAAGTAGAAGATTTGTGTATTTGCCGTCGTAGCTGTTTGAGTTATTGACGCTTTTTTTATAGCTGATTATTTTTATTTGTATAATTGAGTCGCACAAAAGTGTGGCATCAACTTTTTTTTTTTTTTTTTTTTTTTTTTTTTTTTTGAGAGTCGGGCTTATTCCGATGCTTGCTATGGAAGTCTCTGGCACTGTTCGATTTTTATTAATGCTTTCTATGAATTATCAACACTGATATGAATGTATATTTTTTTATATTCGTTTTATGTATTTCTTTCGTTTTGCTTATAGCTTTCCTACTACCCGCAAACGAAATCTTTGTCGCGACTTACCTTGACATGCTCCGTAGGGGGTTAATGCCGTCAGTGCCCCCTCATGCGGTGCACTGTAGGCATTACTCAAGGTTCTTTGCAGCGTGCCTTCGGCCCCTAGCTGCAATCTCTTTCGTTCCTTTTACTGTACCTCCTATCATATTCTTTCTTCCATCTTACTTTCCACCCTTTCCTCCTGTTACACCTTTCAAACGTTACACTGTCCGTTTCCGTTTCAGCGCTGATTGACCTCATAGGTTCTAGTGCTTGGCCTTTGGCCTAAATTCTATATACTCAATTTTGACATGAATCTTTGCTCAAGGATTGTGTTTATTATCCAAGACACCTGTTTTTTTTTCATTGTAGACGTTCTCAAAGCTCCGAACAGCCTAGAAATCCCTTCGGCCCCTAGCTGCAGCCCTTTTCATTCCTTTTACTGCACCTCCATTCATATTCTTTTTCTTCCATCTCGCTATCCACCCTCTCCCACCAATTGTCTCATAGCGCAACGGCTAGGTTTTCCTCCTTTACACCTTTCAAATCTTTCTACTCTCAATTTCCCTTTCATCCCTGAATGACCTCATAGATCCCCGCGCTTGGCCTTTGGCTTAAATTCTTTCTTCTTTTTCATTCCATTCTTTCTTTGTAGACATTCTCAAAGCACCGAATAACTTAGAAGCTCCCAAGCTTTCCAAGCGTAGTTCCTTAACCAAGGTCACATGACGTTGTCAGACTGCTTCCAAGTGGAAGTTGCAGAGAAAAATCACTTCATTGTACTGTACCTTCTAATTATTATCAGTCTCGATTACGTTTTGATTTTCATCTAAGGTTCTTCCCTGTTCGTTCTCTCTTCTTTATGTTCGCTAGTGGGCAATTTCTATTGTGGAGACGTACTTTTACGGGAACTTATCGGGTATCAGGCAGTATTTTGTTTAATTTTGAACATATCTTGCGTCTTCGCATGTTATTTTTAATGTGCTACTTTCGATTCTGTTGGGTAATTGTTAGCATTATTATTATTATTATTATTATTATTATTATTATTATCATCGGGACACGCCCTTAAGTGTAGGCGATCCCAGTTGGTGTATTATTATTTATTATTATTATTATTATTATTATTATTGGGGCATTCCTTTCTGTGTACGCCTACCCAGTGGGTTCTTCATTATTTCCTACGTTTTATCTGTATTTTGGGAACATAAGATTATAAAATGTGTACCCACACTGTAAAAAAAGACTGCAGTTTAAGAAAGAGTCGTCGATACTGCACGTTCCTGTCTAAGAGGCATAACGAACAGTTCCGAAGCTCGAACCAGGGTACTTAGAAACTGTGTATTATTGTTATTATTATTCAGAAGACGAACTCTATTCATATGGAACAAGCCCACAGCGGCAATTGACTGGAAATTGAAGCTTCCAAAGAATATGGTGTTCTTTCGAAAGAAGTAACAGAAGGTAATGGGAAGTATAAAAAGAGGAGGTCAATTATTAGAAAAGCAGATAAATTAAACATTTAATAAATATAAGTACAAAAGTCAGTAAAATGTTAAAGTACAAGTTGAGTCTTCGCTGAAACTTCTGAATTTCCAGTTGCACGACATCCTCAGGGAGGCTGTTCCATAGTCCAACGGTGTGAGGAATAAAGGACCTCTGGAACTGAGAAGTTCGACAACGAAGCACATTTACTGCATATTGGTAAATGTGCCTCCCTGTCGAACTTGCACAGATTGGACGACGGTAAATCTAAACGTGGAATTTATTACCCATATGATATCGGTGTTACATACGTAAAAAACATGTAAAAGCATAGCATACGGTTTTATGTATAGGGAAAAATAGGTTTTCACACGTTACGTAATGACAACGAAAAAACTTTGTTGAAATTTGTGGAATTCTCTCTGTCTCTCTCCCTCTCTCTCTCTGCTTTGAACACATCCCTACAAATTCTTTGAATATGTATCTTGTCATCTCCGATCCATGCTTATTTCTTTCTCTCTCTCTCTCTCTCTCTCTCTCTCTCTCTCTCTCTCTCTCTCTCTCTCTCTCTCTCTAATAACCCATATGGTCTTTCGCAACATCTCGCCCTGTTCTTCGTCACATCCGATTCCTGCATTCCATTCGATCTTGTTCTAGATTAGTTTTTATTTTGCTCGACACTTCCTCGTGTAAGTATCCTTGCTTTTAAGTACTCTTGTGTCTTTCTCTGTTTTACGTCCCCATCCCCACCCTTTCCTCAGTAACACCCTCACTCCCCCCCACTCCTCCACAAACCCCCCCTCCCCCTTTTTTTAATTTTATTTTTGACCCAGATTAACTTTTCCCGTATTCATAAGGTTGGGAGTTCCCTTGACTTCGCCGAGATTTTCGCCCGTCTTGGATGTCCAAGGTCTTGACCCTAGCAGCATCAGCAGCTACGGCTATACTGACACCACCTCCTCTTCTCTCTCTCTCTCTCTCTCTCTCTCTCTCTCTCTCTCATTCCATGTTCCAAGCCCTTGTATGCTATGCTTGTTCTTTTGTTCGTTCTTTACACAGGCACTATCTCACACATGTTCATGTTTAAATATTCTGCTCTCTCTCTCTCCTCTCTCTCTCTCTGTTTTGAACACATGCATACAAATTCATTGATTATGTATCGTGCCATCTCCGTTGCATGTTTGTTTCTCTCTCTCTCTCTCTCTCTCTCTCTCTCTCTCTCTCTCTCTCTCTCTCTCTCTCTCTCTCTTTGCTGTGAACATATGCATACAAATTCTTTGATTATGTACCTTGTCATCATGATCTTCGTTCCATGTTTATTCCTCTCTCTCTCTCTCTCTCTCTCTCTCTCTCTCTCTCTCTCTCTCTCTCCCAAGATTTAAAACAAAAGTCTCCGGGCCAATCTAAATCAAGCAGGCGACTTGTGTATTTTCACTTTCATCTCGAATGCCTTTTGTGTGGGGGTGGACCTGGTTTTGCCTCGGATTAGGGGGACCGCTGTTTAGGGGTAGGAGGGTTGTTGGGGGAGGGGTGGTTTATGGGGAAGGGGAGGGGTGGGTAGCTGCTGCCTGGAAAAGGTCTGCTCTCGAATGTTGGCTTGTTTCGCGTTTGGATTCACTTATTTTATTATTTATTCACTGTTTGTTCCCAGAGCTGTTTGGGGATTTTTTTCTTTCGTACTTGGCCTTTGGGTTCGCATGTTTTTTCTTTTTTTTATTGTTCAGTGTGCTTGTACGCGGTTTTTTTGTTTGTAGGCCGAAATTGCTTATGGCCATTCGTATTCCATTGCTCTCCTTGAACTCTTGTATTATATACAGTGTGTGTGTATATGTATATATATATATATATATATATATATATATATATATATATATATATATATATATATATATATATATATATATATATATATATATATGTGTGTGTGTGTGTGTGTGTATGTATGTATGTACACAGGTATGTATATATATAAATATATTTATATATATACATACATATATATACATTATATATATACTGTATATAATCACAGTAGATGCACGTGACTTTTTTGTGCCCCCGACGATGCGTGAATAAACAACACGTGAAAGCGCTTAGTATTGAACGTCTGCCACTCATTTTATTGTGGTATTCGCTTATATATATATATTATATATATATATATATATATATATATATATATATATATATATATATATATATATATATTTTATATTATTGTATATATAGTATATCAAAAGTTTCATCTTTTAGACCTACATTCGGATTCAACATCGACATTTCACTTTCATAAAGGAGTTAGCCTAACAATCTTTTCATACATCCTCATCTTTTATATATATATATATATATATATATATATATATATATATATATATATATATATATATATATATATATATATATATATGTGTGTGTGTGTGTGTGTGTGTGTGTGTGTGTGTGTGTGTGTGTGTGTGTGCGCGCGTTTGCGTTTGCGTGTGAAGGAATGTATGAAAGGCATTGCTGAGCTAATTCTCCTTAATGGAAGTGGAGCGTGGATGTCGAATTGGAATGAAGGTATGAAAGTTGAACCTTTTGCAGTGAACTGCTTGCACAGTATAATATATTGCATAGGAAGAACTGATATAGTGAGATGTGTATGTCTAAAGAAATCTTAAATAGATTAGTGTAGGTAAGAGGACGAATCAGCGTAATTTGATTGTTAGTGAAATGATTGTTGAATTCAGAAGTGGTGTTATGAGGAAGTAGGTGAGGGAAACTAGACAGTGTTAGGTAAATGGTGTCGAATAATAATTGGAAGGGAAGAGTCTTAAATTCCAGGAAGCTTGCAAATGGCCTCAGTGCGCTGCAGATTAGCCTTCATTGTATGCATGTGAAATAGTTAATGTTATGGAAGTATTACTGCCTTGGCTTCATCCAAGATTCGGCAGTTAATGTGTGAATTTGGCAGTGACTTTGTGTTGCTTATTCACTGGAGCCATTCCTTGTTAGAAGAAGTAGTTTAATGTTGTATATATATGCATATATATATATATTTTTTAAATTTATATAATAGATATAATACATACGTATATATATATATGTATATATATACAATATATATATATATATATCTATGTATATATATATATATATATATATATATATATATATATATATATATATATATATATATATATATATATATATATATATATATATATAGAGAGAGAGAGAGAGAGAGAGAGAGAGAGAGAGAGAGAGAGAGAGAGGTATGGTATGCATGACACAGACCTGGACCATCAACCTTTGGTTATCGTCAGTTCAAGTGTTCGTCTTTTGATTCTCATGATTTCTTGATTGTTTGTTGCTTTCAGTTCGTCTCTTCCATTATTACTGAACATGTTTTTCTTCGCAAGATGAAGTTGCCGAGGAGATCTTCATTTCCAAAGGGAAAAATAGTGGAAGAGAGAGAGAGAGAGAGAGAGAGTGTGTGTCTTGTAACTGATAAATCCATGTTTTTCTCTGGACATTTGACGTCACTGAGGAAGAGCATTCTGTGACATTTTCGTTTTGTTTTCGTAATTTTAGTAAAAAAATATTTCTAAGGACGTCAGAGAGAGAGAGAGAGAGAGAGAATCTTATGGCTGGTATAGGTCCTCCCGGTTTGACGGAATAATGAACATACACTTTTGTTTTTAAATTTCTCTCAGCACCTTTTGCAACTCTCAACAGTTGAATAACATCCGGGTACATCATTCTATGCTGGGGCCAAGAGGTGCATTCTGGATTTTTAAAGGGAAACTTTCCCAATATTTTACCTCCTCAACCCGTTCGGGGATCGAACGCTAGTCATTCATATTATGAGCTGAAGGCCCTACCACTTGCGTTAGGAGAGAGAGAGAAAGAGATTTGTAACTTGAAAAATTAATTTTCATGGTGTAACGTTAGTTAGAGAGATATTCGTGAAATATTTGAATTAATTTTTTTTAATGAAAATTCAATTTCAAAGGCGGTCAGGTACATAGGCAGATGGAGGG
>NC_089782.1:18463121-18473121 GCF_040412425.1 Macrobrachium rosenbergii
TCACTGTAAAGGTTAAATAGTTGAAATTCGTCGTATTATGTTAAAAAAAATGTCAGAATGACGGGTTGAAGTTATGAACAAAAGTGTCTATACTTTGTTATAATGAAATATTTGCTAATACTTTAGCAATGGAAGTATATTAACTTCTGCTTATGTGAAACGAAAAATTGCCTCTCCAGTGACATAGATCTGCTAATATAACAGCCATTGCACAATAAAATTTATTACCGTCATTTTTGACAATATGGGTGTACTGTATGTACGTACGTAAAATCAGTTTAGTATATTGTACCCATTATAATTAGTTTCATTTATTATACCAGCAACTGTTTTCCTTCCTAGCTGGGGACCAACGCTGAATGACCTCATAGGTCGCAGCGCTTGGCCTCTGACCTAAATTCTATATTCTGTCATTCTGACATAGCTGGGGACCAAGATATAGGATCATGTTTAGCTTTACGTAATTTTTACATGCATGTATTGGCATTTAGGAAACATTGAACTTAAAGAAGTAATGTATATAATGCACGTAATTTTTGACGGTACGAGCGCGGAATTAGGTTCGGATGGCTATGATATAACGACGTGGAAATCAAAGTTTAGAGTTCTACAAAAAATCCTGCCGACCAGGTAAAGGTCTCTTGGTATCCCTGGGAGATGCTCTTTGTAGGATTTCGCCTAGTTGTAGGATTGGGAATGTTAAGTTGTAGAAACTATGCCGTAATATGTTAGTTGTTTATGGTTCTAATGAATTAATACGCAACTGGATTGTATAGTGGTTATTGTTATTAGATGTATTATTTTCGGTTATTGTATTTCTTGTATGATTGATTCATTATTATTATTATTATTATTATTATTATTATTATTATTATTATTATTATTATTTATTCAGTTTTTATTACAATGATGTTAAACGTCAATAGTGACAGTAATATGAGAGATTCGAGATAGCAAGTCCCGACCTTGGGGACTTTACGTACCATGCCGAAGCTTGTACCAAGATACTTTCATCCTCCATACTTCTACAAGGTCCAGTGCCCTTATAAGGCTGGCCCCGGACTGGACGACGGCGAGGCTGAACGTGGAATTTGTTATCCTTAGACTATTGATGGTGCTCACAGTTATTATTATTATTATTATTATTATTATTATTATTATTATTATGATTATTGGAGAAACAAATCACCAGTTGTGTATGGGTACTAATATATTTGAAAATAAATCTCTACAGAGAGCTTTCGGGAATCTGTTCGATTCCCCTTTTCAACAGATTCCCGAAAGCTCTCTGTAGAGATGTATTTTTAAATATATGTACCCATACATAACTGTGGATTTGTTTCTCCATTTCAAGACTGATGCTACTATAAGTATTTTACTATTATTATTATTATTATTATTATTATTATTATTATTATTATTATTATTATTATTATTATTATTATTATTATAACAATATTGTTAAGAGGTATATTATTGTAGCTTGTTTTTGCCAACTCCTCGAAATTAAAAATGTATTGCTAGGCCTAGTACAACTGCCATTCCTACTTCTTAACAAGCACTGTTGCTCCCCAAGTCTTTGACAACTTGATTGGGAAACGGCATCACCTTTAACAGGGAAAACACGTCAATTAAAACCGTCTAAAACATAACCACGTCTCCCTTGTGTTCCTTTACCCCTCCCCTCTTATCCACTTGTTATCCTCCTTCCCCCCCTCTCTCTCTCATATCTTCTCCCTCCGTATCCACTAATCCCCCCCCCCCCTCCCCCAGTCTCCCGTGAAGGTCCTCTGCTTGTAAACAAGAATAAGTGCTTTTCAAGAAAAAAGTGAGAGAGAGTCGCTCGACATTTTTCCAGGGATTGGACAAAAGCAAATCTTGCTTTTGCAGCAACAACTTTTGCGTTCAATTGCCCTTTTGTTTGAGGGAAAAATGTCGCCGGCTGTTTGCGCTCTCTCGCGCGCCCGCATGCATTGAGTCTGCTCCGGTATTTTTATCTTTATGAGGACGTATCTGCCGGCGGTAGTTAACGTGTGCCTCCGTAAATTCTTTCTCTCACAAACGGAGAATCATTGCAGTTGTCAGCGTGACTTTTATGCTCCTCTCTCTCTCTCTCTCTCTCTCTCTCTCTCTCTCTCTCTCTCTCTCTCTCTCTCTCTCTCTCTCTCTGGGCACTTTCCTATGAACCCAGTGTGAGTTGTTGACCGTGAGTTAGTAACGAACCTGGTGATCAGGCGACTGTAGTGGGTTGCATTTAGAGTACGTGTGAGTATATATGTGTGTGAGAGAGAGAGAGAGAGAGAGGAGAAGGGGGTGGGGGAGGCGTGATGCATCAATCCTTTAATCATACTATCATATTAATGAACTTCGAGAGTAATCGCCACTCCACTATTCATTTCTCTCTCTCTCTCTCTCTCTCTCTCTCTCTCTCTCTCTCTCTCTCTCTCTCTCTCTACACCTATTGTCACAGAGAGGGGCAGGCGTGATACATCAGTCCTTTAAATCATACTATTATATTAATGAACCTCGAGAGTAATCACCACTCCACCGTTCATTTCTCTCTCTCTCTCTCTCTCTCTCTCTCTCTCTCTCTCTCTCTCTCTCTCTCTCTCTCTCTCAGTGACAGTAGATTGCATAAGGTAATTGGCAGAGTTCAGCCTTGGACAATCCTTGGATGGGCTACCTGACAGACACTATCATAAATCGTCTTTGATATTCACTGATTTTTCTCCTGACTGACCTTTCCTTCGGTTAGGGGCTAAGGCTGTAATTTATCGTTTCAGTTCTGTTATTATCCATTACATAAAGTCTACAAGTCTTATCTCTTTTAGGTTTGGTTGATTTTTTATAATTGAAATTTTAACAGTAAAATCTATATACCGTAACACGTATTTTTGTGAGTTTGTACGTCAGTATATTCTCTTTTTCTAAACTTTAACTTTTTATAATTGAAATTTCAGTGATACGTCTCGGTACTTTAACAAGTATTTTTATGAGTTTGTACATCAGTATATAAGTCTTGTAAGTCTGTAAGTTTTCTCATATAAAAGTTTATAACAACATTTCAAATCTGTAAAATTCAGTATTGCAATAAGTATGCGTTATTACTGGTCGTTATGCAATTCTTACAAGACGAATCTGTAATTCCCTGTTTAGTAATAACGGGGCCTCTTAGGGTCTAGTTGTCGTGATTCTAGCATTGGATAATTTTGCCGAATTATTAATTTTCTTATATTTGATCTCACTCGTCAGTTGAAAGAGAGATAGGGAGAGAGAGACTAAGTATGTCTGTCTATACGTATCTGTGTTAATATTACTTACTTATCCTAAGCCCAGAAAAGTTAATAATATCCTTACGTAGTGGAATTTTGAGACCCTACTGCTCTTCGTAGGAGGGATAGTATGCTGATAACAAAGATTTTTATTATTATTATTAGTATTATTATTATTATTCAGGAGATGAACCCTATTCAAATGGAACAAGCCCACAGGAGCCATTGACCTGAAATTCAAGCTTCCAAAAGAATATGGTGTCCATTCGAAAGAAGTAACAGAAGGTAGTGGGAAATACAGAAAGAGAGATCAGTTATTAGAAAAACAGATAAATTGACATATTAATATAAAACTGTGTAAGTAGAATACTGCAATAGGATGAGCAGGGAATCTCTCTCTCTCTCTCTCTCTCTCTCTCTCTCTCTCTCTCTCTCTCTCTCTCTCTCGTTGCAAGTGTATAATGAGCGCATATGCACGCTCTTGCATGAAAACACCCGCACACTCAGGCGTATCACTATATTCATTACAGAAAATTAACTAGGATCCTGAGCTAGAGATTAAGTAACAAGCTTTTCGATCTCTGCTTCATAAGAGGGGCGTATCACTATATTCATTATATAAAATTAACTAGAATCCTGTGCTATAGAATAAGTAGCAAGCTCTTCGATCTCTACGTACTTCACAATAGGGAGTGCGCACAAACATGCGCGTAATTCCTGTCGTTGCTATAACATCACCTCACGGTCACGGCTGACGTCAAATGACCTTCACCTTTTGTGGGGTGGGGGGTTACCTAAAATGATGACCTTTTTTGTCAAGTGTTCGTGTGTGGGTGGAGATGTATGGGAGGGTGTTGGAGATATGGAGAGTTGGTGTGGGGTGGGGGGGCGGATGATGGTATTAATTGCAGTTCATGACTGATTCCAGGTCTTCCTTGATGGAGTCTGCCGAAGGCGTGCCTTTGATATAAGGTAAAGCTTTTTTGCCTTTTGACAGTTTTCTTACCCCTCGTTTTATGGACTCTCTCTCTCTCTCTCTCTCTCTCTCTCTCTCTCTCTCTCTCTCTCTCTCTCTCTCTCTCTCTCTCTCTTTAGTAGCTAACTTTTTTATTGAATTACTCGCTCACTCTGGTTTGTCTTGTGTTTTACATTAGTGGTTACCTTTAATCAAAATTCTCTCTCTCTCTCTCTCTCTCTCTCTCTCTCTCTCTCTCTCTCTCTCTCTCTCTCTCTCTCTCTCTCTCTCTCTCTCTCTCTCAAACACACACACACACACATCTCAAACACGAAAACACTTCAGATGTCACTGAAAACTTTTGTGTGTGTGTGTGTTTGTGAGAGAGAGAGAGAGAATTTTGATTAAAGGTAACTACCAATGTAACATACAAGACCAGCCAAAGTGAGGGAGTGATTCAATAAAAAAAAAAATAAAAGCCAGCCACTGTAGTTACTCGGTGGTTCAACTTACATCCTCTTCGTTAATTTCCATATTCTTTTCTTCCTTAGGCTTCTCATTCGAGCTCCCTGTCGTGTTGCTTAGAAGAGCAAAAACCTGGTCTGGCATAAGGCCAGCCTGATTAAAAAGCACAGCCTTCAGTTATAATTGTAAACACCTCACTAGGTTGCTTATCCTCTTTACCCATCACATTAGAAAGCAAAAAGAGATTTGTCTCGTTGTTTTGAAAATTCAGGTTTCCTGTTTTACTGCTTATGAAATTGGTCCCTGTTAATATTGAAAGACAAAAAAATTCCTCGTCTTTAACAGCTGCAGAAAATTAGGATTATACGCTCACGCTGGTCTTAAGCCTTGATAACAGGACTTATAAAAGGACCAAGTCTTAAGGAAGTTGGCAACAAACTTTAGCAGTGTGATTGCAAATGTCAGATGGTCACAATAAAGTCTGAAAAGGAGCAGAGTAAGATTGAATTAGTGACTTAAGAAGTATCCCTAATGATTACTTGTTATGTCTCTCGTTGCTGTGGAATGGAATAAAATATGTAAGCCAACAGCCAAGCGCCGGGACCTTTGAGGTCATTCAACGCTGAAAGGGAAATTGAGAGTAAAAAGGTTTGAAAAGGTGTAACAGGAGGAAAACCTCGCAATTGCACTATGAAACGTTGTTAGAGGAGGGTGGAAAGTAAGACGGAAGAGAGAATATGAATGGAGGTACAGTAAAAGAAATGAAATGCCTACAGTGCAGTGCAGTGCATCCCTACGGGGCTCACTGTTGTGAACAGCAGACACGTTGAAAATCTCTCTGCAACCGTTTATTTAGTCTTTTAAAGCTAATACACCCCGCAGGGGGATAGTGCCGTCAGTGCGCGCACTGTAGACATTACTGAAGGTTCTTTGCAGCGTCCCTTCGGCCCCTAGCTGCAACCCTTTTCATTCCTTTTACTGTACCTCCATTCATTTTCTCTCTTCCGTCTTATTACTTTCCACCCTCCTCTAACAGTATTTTCATAGTGTAACTACGAGGTTTTCTTCCTGCTACATCTTTTAAACCTCTTACTCTCAATTTCCCTTTCAGCGCTGAATGACCTCATAGGTCCCAGCGCTTCGCCTACGGCCTAAATTGTATATTCTGTATTCTAAAGCTAATACGGTAATGTAGTCGCTGGGTACATTTTTTAATTACTTCACGCTGTTCTTTTGTTTGTTTGCGTAGACAGTATTACTTTGGTTCCCTGATAAACTTCTGTGGCCTTTACGGAAACTTGGTGCAGACCTTAGGAACCTGGTGGGAGCGGCAGGGTGCTACAATGAGGCCCGGGCAGCCAACTAAGTGAGGTAGGATTGGTTCGTAGGAGTTAATACTCGGAAGAAGAATCAGTAGTAGGAGCCTTAGTCCCGAAGGGGGGGGGGGGGGGAGTGGTTAGTGCCGTCAGTGCACCTCATGCGGTGCACTGTAGGCGTTACTTAAGGATCTTTGCAGGGTCCTTTCAGCCCCTAGCTGCAACCCCTCTCATTCCTGTTATTGTTCCTCCGTTCATAATTTCTTTCTTTCTTCTTACTTTCCACCTTCTTCTAACCGTTAGAAGTTGATTCATAGTGCAACTGCGAGGTTTTTCTCCTTTTATACCTTTCAAACCTCTTTACTGCCAATTGTCGTTTCAGCGCTGAATTATCTCATAGGTCGCAGCGCTTGGCCTTTGGCTATCTCTGGTCATTTATCTGTAATAAGTAGACTGTTGTGGTTAGCGGCCGGGCGTGAGAAGGCATGGGGATAGCAACCTTCTTAAGCCACCTTGTTTAAGGGAAAAAGGCGTATCAATGCTGATTCCTGCTGTCATGAGTGGTTGGTTTTTATATGTTAAATTCGGTTATTTGCATGAATGAAAAAACATTCAGAGCTCATTTCACATGTTTGGATCATAAGGAAGTAGTTTTTTAGTAGAAGAGTGTATGTAATACTTAATGGCGTTTGTGATACAAATGTGTTTGTGAAACAGAAAGGTGTTTTTTGAAATGAGAAGAGTATTTATGGGACAAAACTGCTCCTTTGAAATCAGAAGGTGTTTCTGAAACAGAATTATTAGTGTAGCAGAAGTTTCCATGCACTAAAAAGCTCCGTAGGGTGGTAGTGCCGTCAGCGCACCTCATGCGGTGCAATATAGGCATTACTTAAGATTCTTTGCAGCGTCCCTGAGGCCCCTATCTGCAACCCCTTCCGTTCATTTTACTGTACTTTTATTCATATTCTCTTATTTCCATCTTCCTTTCCACCCTCTTGTAACCATTGTTTCAAAGTACAACCGCCAGGTTTTCCTCCTGTTACACCTTTCAAACCTGTCTGCTCTTAATTTCCCTCTCAGGGCTGAATGACCTCATAGGTCCCAGCGGTTGGTTCCATTTCGTAAACTAAAAAGATCATTCCTGCAGAAGTATTCACAAACTAGAAAAATCATTCGTGAAACAGAATACTTTCCAAGAAATATTAGCTAAACAGAAAATTTCAGGAAATAAAAAAAATGATGAAATACGCAAATTCTAGTTAAACAGAAAAATGCTCTTGAAATATGGAGATGCTGGTGAAATGGGGGAAGGAGTTCACGAAACAACTTTTGCGAAAGCGCCTTTGGCCATGGCGAGGGCATCTGACGAATCATCTAGTTGATCGGGAAATGAATTTCACATCAAGTAGCAAAGAAAAGTGTCTCACATTTAATGAGGATTTTCTGAGCGAGGTAGAAATAGAAGATATCTGATCTGAAAAATCTCTCTGACGAAGTATTCCGACCCTGTGCTTGTGAGAACTCCCGCGTGGAAGCTTTCCAGTTTTTATTTTTGTGTGACTACGCTCACCTTTATTTCTCTCTCTCTCTCTCTCTCTCTCTCTCTCTCTCTCTCTCTCTCTCTCTCTCTCTCTCTCTCATTCTTGGCTACGACACACAACAGGTGATTGCCACCCAGGCACATAGCTCTATACTTGTGTCAAAAGGGGCACTGTGGGTTGTAAGGAATTGCTTACACTGCTCATTCCTCGCCCTGGGATCGTGCCGTCAGTGAACCTCGCGTGGTGCACAGTAGGCATTACTAGAGGGTTTGCATTGTCCCTTTGGAATCTAGTTGAAGGCATTTTTTAGTTTTCTGTAAAAGAAAACTATTAAGGTGACTATTTGTTCATCCGCACTTTTTCTGTCAGCCCTCAGATCTTAAAAACTACTGAGGCTAAAGGGCTGCAAATTGGTATGATGATCATCCATCCTCCAATCATCAAACGTACCAAATTTCAGCCCTCTAGCTTCAGTAGTTTTTAATTTATTTAAGGTTAAATTTATCCATGATCGTGCATCTGGCAGCTGTATAGGACAGGCCACCACCGGGCCGTGGTTAATGATTCTTGGGCCGCGGCTCATACAGCATGATACAGAGACCACCGAAAGATAGATCTGTTTTCGGTAGCCTTGATTATACTCGGTTGCGCCGAAGAAACTTCGGCGCATTTTTTACTTGTTTAGTGTTGTATCTCCATTTCCGCTTCATCTTTCTGTCCATTCTCTCTAACTATTACCTCTTGGTGCAGGTGTGAGGTTTTCTCTTTGTTTCACCTTTAGATCCTTGTACTTCTTGTCATTTATTTTCTACACTTTTATTTTATCTTGCTGCCCAGCCTCTCCAGCTCATTTTCGTTGCTATATGTTGAAAGGCTGAAAGTGCCCCAGTGCTTGGCTTTACAGCCTAAACTCGATTATTTTTTTCATTCATCGGTCCCAGGATCAAACTTGTGAGAGAGAGAGAGAGAGAGAGAGAGATTGTAATGTATCGAAGATGTGGTAAGTGTGTACATATTGTACACTTTGAGAGAGAGAGAGAGAGATTGTAATGTATTGAAGATGTGTTCAGTGTGTACATATTGTGCCTTTTGCAATTTTTTTTATTGTAATGCAGCAGATAATTATCTGTCAGCATGAAAGTCTTAGATGTAATAGTAACTTGAGAATACCCTTTCTTTATCTCATCAACGTGATAAAGATCATTTTATCATTTTGTCACCTTCCGCCAGTTTAGAGCACTGTTGTTGGGTGAGTCATTGTTCCTCCAATCATCTGTTTATCTTACTCCTTCAGATTATCTCGCCGGAATGAGCTTTTTTTTTTTCGGGAGAAGGAGGAGGATGAGGGAAGATTATTTCCTGGGAAGGATGACTCATCCCAACGGAAATGAGTAGGAATGATATCGGTAAATTACGACTCAAAAAAAAAGCGGGGGAGGGAGAGAGAGAGAGAGAGAGAGAGTGAGTGAGTGGTAGGCATTTATTATTTATGTTGATTTCACAATAAGAACAAGGAAATTCTTATTTAAGCAGTCTTAATGTTTAATTTTCGAGTGCATTAGAGAGAGAGGTCAGTTATTTAATATATGTTGATTAAAAATAAGTACACGGAAACCTCTTATTTAAGAAGTTTTAATGTAATTTTCAAGTGCATTGGAGAGAGAGAGAGAGAGAGAGAGAGAGAGATATATTTAATATATATGTTGATTCGCAGCAAGTACAAGGAGATCTCATATTCAAGTAGCCTTAATGTTTAATCGTCGAGTGCATTGGAAACCGAGAGAGAGAGAGAGAGAATTATCTTTGACATTTTTCTCACCATAAACGAGCTAGTTTCCTTTTGCAACTGAGGAACGTTGGCGCAAGGAAGCCACTTTTTTCTCGGGGATTTTTCCTTCCGGTGATCGAAAGCGGACTCTTCCCATTTTATTGTCCATGACGAATTTATGTGGAATTTCCGCTGCAGACTTGATAGGTGTGTCAATGTCATCTCGACTCGCTGCTGCGTAGTAATCTCTATATGATAAAATGCATTGTTTATGCACATATTTACTTTACTTGTGTGTAACAATGGTATTCTACTAACAGTTTAAAATGTCTATATTTGTGTAAAACAATGGTATTATACCAGCAATGAGCTCCAGTTGTCAGTCTGTCGCACAATGGCTCCACAACTCTATGTTCAAAATGGCCGACACCCAGCCAGCGGTAAATATCTCACACCAGTGGCTACTCTAAAGTCATAGGATTGAAGGTACTGTGCTCAGAGCTCCCTGATGGTAAATTACGCCCGCAGGGCTGGGACTTACCCTCTCGATAATATCATTGCTGTTATTTTTTGACGATGTGAACTCTAGTAGTTATAATAATACAATAGTAATTAAAATAATGGATTTAATCTCATTGTTAGGTCTTCGGGGTTCACTGCAACCTATACAAAGGTTGCCGACC
>NC_089782.1:18478121-18483121 GCF_040412425.1 Macrobrachium rosenbergii
GGTATAATTTCTCATTCTGTCCTGCCATGTGACTCCTAATATTCTTCTTGAAGGATTACTCTTAAATCAACAAAGTATTTTATATATAGTTTTAATGTCATACGATGTATAATATATTATATATATATATCCATATATATACTGTATATATATATATACACACACACACACACACACACACATATATATATATATATATATATATATATATATATATATATATATATATATATATATATATATATATAAAGTGATATTACGCATCCGTTAATACAGTCTTTATTGCTGCACGACATGGAAGCTCAGAGGGAACTTGCCTTATGAAAGCTCAAATGCTTATATCGAGCTTAATGAAAAATAAATAAGTTTCACTATTCCCAGAACAGTAGAAAAAAGATAACGTGACAAGAATAAAAACACTGTCCTAGCAACAAATAATTAACATTCAAGCAACCAGTTATCAAATTCATAGGCCTACGGGTCTGATGCACCGATAAGGGAGGAAGGTTGAGCGTTGACGAGATTAACAACGAACAATAGCAGTCTGTTGCAAGCGGCAACGGTTTACAATGAAGTCCGAATTCCATTAGCGTAAGAAAAAGTAAATTGCAGTATCCAGAGGTCATGAAAGATAATTATGTACTGTAGATTGTGACATTATGTAGATTAAGCTATTAAACACAGTGGGTCGGTCACGCTCTCAAGTCAGGATATAGGTCAGTTCTGTGTTTGGACGAATAATGCGTTAAGTGGTGCCATTTGTTTGTGTTTATTGCAGAATGCAGGTCACTGGCTTGTGTTTGAATAGGGAGGAGCCGGTCTAGTTCCACGTCCTGCTATTCCCAATCGCAGTGCTATGTTTATTTTAGTTTTGCTTGCTCGTGTAAATTTATATATATATATATATATATATATATATATATATATATATATATAGATATATATATGTATATGCATATACATATATATATGTATATATATGTGTATACATATATATATGTATATGCATATATGCATATATATGTATGTAAATATATATACATATATATATATTTGTTTATATTGCGGCTAGTTCTGGATTTTTCTTTTTTGATACTTAAAGGTTCATCCTTTGTCTGCAGTTAAAGGAACAGTGGTGCAGTGTTTGTTCTTTCCTAATTTTCACTAGGAGCCAGCCTCTATCAGGGGTAGTGCTTATTGGTAAATGATTGCACACGTACACATATATATATATATTATATGTATATATATTGTGTGTATATATATGTATATATACATATATATTGTGTATACATATATATATATTTTATATATATATATATATATATATATATATATATATATATTGTGTATACACATATATATATATATATATATATATATATATATATAAAGGCAACGTGGTATTTGCCTTTATTTATACATTCATCACGTTCCATATCTTCGTGAATTAGTTTTATATATATATAATTAATATATGTATATGTATATATGTATGTATGTATGCATGTATGCATGGGTGAGTGTGATGTGTGTGTATGTGCATATATTTGTGCATTTATTCTTTTGAAAGCAATGTTGGCAAAATATTTCTTTTAATGTTATTTTGGCTGTTTAATTTCGACCTTGCTCTATTGGTATATTATTTCCAGATACACAAATAGATTTTGTGTGGTGAGGTTTTGCGTTTTGTCTGGTCCTTTGTTCGCGTCCTAAAGAATAAAGACGAATTACTAAAAGTCAGTGGGTTTTTTATTTTTTTATTTTTTGGTAGAATGAATGTCAAGAAAAGTTCACACTCCCGTTTAGTCTTTGTTTATGATATTGTTTATTTATTTGTTTCGCTATTTCTGTTTGATTAAAATGTCAGTGAATGCGCTTTTGAAAGTGGATACATGGTTCGTATAAGAGAAAATCATTTTTAAACAATCGTTTATGTAATATAATTATATATGCATATATTTATGTATATATATATATGTACATTTATATATACATGTATATACATACATATATATGTATATATATGTGTGTGCACATTTTGGTTGTGTTTACGTGACTGCATTGGCGTCTGCTAGGGTATGTACGTGCTAGTGTATGTATGTTTAGCAAAAAATCTGTTTAATCGTACATTACCTTGGCTTGCATGTAAGGCCACAGCCTAGCCAAATGGTATTGGTGTCATTGCCCCCTACAGTAATGTAGGAAGTACCAGAACAGTTTCCGAAGCTCAGTCAAACGGCATAGAAGTGAGAGAGGTATAAATTACGTTGTTTTCGTAAATTTTTCCAGACATGCTCCTTTGGACAAAAACCTTATGAAACAAGTAATAAAGTGTAAACATTGACATTAACATATATATATATATATATATATATATATATATATATATATATATATATATATATATATATATATATAATATATAGATGTTAATTGTTTACACTTAGTTACTTGTTTCATAGGGTTTTTGTCCAAAGGAGCATATCTGAAAAATTCGGAAAATGTTCTGGTATTTCCTACATTACTGTAGGGGACAATGACACCAATACCATTTGGCTGTAGCTGTGACAATGACACAAACACATTTGGTAATGTACGATTAAATAGATATACACAATACATACATACATCTATATATATATATATATATATATATATATATATATATATATATATATATATATATATATATTTATATATATATTAGATGTATGTATGTATTGTGTGTATATAATATATATAAATATATATATATATATATATATATATATATATATATATATATATATATATTGTGTATATATTTACACATACATACATGATGAATATTCGATGAACTCTTAGACATAGCATCTAAGTAAGTGTTTTTTTAAGAGCATATTCCATGTCTTTTTCTAAGTAGTGGTTACTTGTATTTTTATTAAACTTCTAGGAAGCTTTTACTTATTGTTTTCATAAGTACATTGTCCACTTCAAGTTGTACATGAAACATATAATGATTTACTTGAGAAGTGTAAATTCTTGTTCAATCTTCTAGGAAATTTTAAAATTGGGATATACATATATATATATATATATATATATATATATATATATATATATATATATATATATATGTATATATATGTGTGTGCATGTGTATATATAAATTATATATGTGTATGTTTATATATATATATATATATATATATATATATATATATATATATATATATATATATATTGTATATTTATGTATATTAGTTGAAAGTTTACTGAAGCACATGCTCCTTATTATCAAAGTTCGCGGACTTTTTTCCAGATATAATTATAAAGTACACATCCCAATTATTTCTTCATTTAATCCGGTGTATTGACATTTCAAACTTGTAAAAGTACCAGAAACAATGCTCACTCACATCGGCCCATTTAAAAAAAAAGGCTGTTTGTAACCTTCACTAAAATGACAAATATCAAGGAACCGTCACGAGCAGGAACGAAGGACGCTCCAAACGATCCTGGAACAATGAAGCCTCCCAAGAACGATTTACACGTTAGGGGCGAAAGACTTAAAGTGCAGAGTAAATTTGAGCCTCGTGGAGTCTTAACGAAAGACCCTGAAGGTAAGAGGCAGGGACTGGAAGAGATCTTTGAACGATCTTAATGAAAGGATGGAAAAGCGAAGAGAATAGGTTTGAGATTGGGACTGTTTGGTTGACAGTTGCGAAATTTACAGGGAGTAACCTTAGATCTTTGGATGATCTCAAAGAGAAGTAAATTACGTTAGAGCCACGTGCGATTAGAGCTTGGTGCAAAACCAGCAAACTGAAGGTTAGAGTTTGGCACATTCTCAACGAAGCGTACGTTAGATCTAGCTTGGTGTTAACGGAGAGAACGTTGGAGCTTAGTGCTATCTCAACAAAGAGTACGTTAGTGCTTGGCACAAATCTCAACGAAGTGTACGTTAGAGCAAGGCACAGTCTCAACGAAGAGCACCTTAGGGCTTAGTGCAGTCTCAACGAAGAACACGGTAGAGCTTGTTGCTATCTCAATGAAGTTTACATTGGAGCTTGGTACAATTTCATTGAAGAGAACGTTAGAGCTTGGCACAATCTCAGCGAAGAGAACATTAGAGCTTGGTGCTATCTCAAAGAAGGGAACGCTAGAGCTTGGTGCTATTTCAACAAAGAGAATGTTAGAGCTTAGTGCCATCTCAATAAAGGGTACGTTAGAGCTTGGTGCTACCTCAACGATGAGAGCGTTAGAGCTTTGACACAATCTCAAAGAAGAGAACATTGGAGCTAGGTACTATCTCAACGAAGATTACGTTGGAGCTTGGCACAATCTCAACGAAGAGTACGTTAGAGCTTTTCACAATCTCAACGAAGAGCACGCTAGAGTTTGTGCTATCTCAACGAAGAGTACTTTAGAGCTTTTCACAATCCCAACGAAGAGTACGTTAGAGCTTTTCACAATCTCAACGAAGAGTACATTAGAGTTTTTCACAATCTCAACGAAGAGTACGTTAGAGCTTTCACAATCTCAACGAAGAGTACATTAGAGCTTTTCACAATCTCAACGAAGAGTACGTTAGAGCTTTTCACAATCTCAACGAAGAGTACATTAGAGCTTTTCACAATCTCAACGAAGATTACATTGGAGCTTGGCACATTCTCAACGAATAGAACGTTAGAGCTTGGCACAATCTCAACGAAGAGTACGTCAGTGCTTTTACAAATCTCAACGAAAAGTACGTTACTTCTTGCGCAAATCTCAAAGCATCCGTTAGAGTTTGGTACGATCTCAAGTCATGAGCGGACGGACGTCAGGGCATAAAACAATCTTAGCGAAAGATTTGTGTCTGCGGTAAATGTTAACATAAAAAAATAATAGGTTTTACTTTCTCATGTAAATTTTTGGTAGAGTTAATTGAGATGTTCCATGAATGATGAATGAAAGTTAGTAAATGAATACAGAGGCAATTGAATATTATAAGAAACTACTCTGGTTCAAATAAG
>NC_089782.1:18485621-18490621 GCF_040412425.1 Macrobrachium rosenbergii
TTGAAAGCCCACGTTTTAATTGCTTTTTTCCATCTCATATTTGGCACCGAGGAGGTCATGCAGGATAGGAAACAAAATCTAGTTTAATTAAGGAGTCAAAGAGAGAGACTTTGAATTATTATTTTCTGCATACAGCAAGTAATTAGGTCCCTAAAAATAATTTTAGTAATAACTAGAATCCGTGAAAATATTGAAATAGAGATAACTCAGGCAAGATTAATTGTCTCTTTGACCGTAGGGTCAGTCGGGCCAACACATTCAAAGATAGCGGGAAGACTCCAATTTTCTGATTTGAAATTTCAGAAATGAAATCCGTGAAAATGTTGAAATGAAAATGGAGTTTGGTATCCGTTTTTTGTAATAGATTAACGTCAAAACTCGCGAAGAGAGAGTGAGAGAGAGAGAGAGAGAGAGCGAGCGATTTCAGTTTGAGAATCCTACTTGAGAAAATAAAATACATATAAATAAAGAAATATAAAAACGGATGATGATTTTTCTTGTACAGTATTTCAGTGTCAGGTCAACCGTACATAGACAAATATAAAGATATATGCTGAGAGAGGGAGAGAGATGTAAAATGTATTTACATATTTATACAGTTTATATACAGATACAAATATGGAGAGAGAGGGAGAGAAATATGAAATATATTTTTACAGTTTATAATAGAGGAGTATGAAGTATTTCACGTGTATTTATTAAGGTAAAGCGCGAGAGAGAGAAAAAAAAATTCTACTCGACTAATTCAGAGAGAGGAAAGGTGCATGAATTACTGAAATAGAGTTTGCCTTTAGTGTTTTGAGAGTTGCCAGTAAATATCAAAAGCTTCAGGAAATAAAATTGAAAATACCGAAATAGCTAATGAGGCACCGGCCTTCAACACCCGAGTTTTTTAGGCAATAAGATCTCTCGATATTTGTCCGTTTCTTATATGCTGCTTTGATTTTCTTTTCATGGCCTTTGTATTTTCATACTTAAAATTAGTTATTTTACGCTGAAGATTCTGTGATGGGTAAGGATACCCAAAGCTAGCTCGGGTACTGTTGAAGGTGAAGTCAGCAGTATAAAGAAGGTATGGCCTTTGCAACGGCACTCTAGGAAAAGCTTTATTTAATCATGTGGTTTAATTGGCTTGATGTTTTGTTCATGAATGTAGTTGAATTTGAATACGTATGCATAATGTTTATATGTTCACTGGGTAATGTATCTATACATGCGAGTATTTGTTACCATGTATATGTACTGTATGATACACGTGCCATACATGTTTGAAAGTGGCAGTGGCTGTTGTTTTGTTGTTTTTCTGGAGCCATTTCTCTTTATTAGATGTAAAATCAAATTATTTTGTAAATATAACATATATATATATATATATATGTATATATATAATGTATATAAACATATATGATGTGTGTAGCATATACAGTATATATATATATATATAGTATATATATATATATATATATATATATATATATATATATATATATATATATATATACTTGCATATATATGTGTGTGTGTAGGTTGGTGAGTGTGTAAGAAACGTGTTCGACATATCTTGACTTAATAATTGTCGATAGAGCGTGAAACTTTAAACCATCACACACCGTTCTGAGGCCAACGAGCCATATGTGGGAAAACCTCGCGGTCATCTGTAACGATTTATGTGCAAAAGTTTTAAACAGACCAATTAAAATGCATAAGGCAACTTTTGTACGGAGAGAATACCTTGTGAATGGTTCACTCCGTTAGGGGTGAGGATTACCTCGTCGAAGTCCTCCAGATTTTAATTATAGTGTGAGAGTTGTCTATTTTTGTGGGACTGCTGACATCACTCGTATCGTATTTTTTTTTTTTTGTATTTTTTTTTATTTTCACTTTCTCTGGCCGTTATGGAAGCGTCCGGATTGTTTCTGCACTCGCTTGAATAGCGGATCGAATTCTGGATTCCTTGGTTTTTGTTTGAATGTGTCATCACTGCATTACGAGGTGTACATGTGTGTGTGTGTGTATGTGTGGGCATTATGTATTTGAATATGGATACACAGACACACACACACATATATATATATATACAGTATGTATATATATATATATATATATCTATCTATATATCAGTAGTCCATCTATCTATAAATCTCAGTCCATCTATTTATAAATATATATAACAACATACAGTATATATATTATATATATATATATATATATATATATATATATATATATATATATATGTAATTTTGTTTTGTGATCCTTCAAAGATAGCAAACACTGAGTTCCTGCATTGTTGAGGAGAGAGAGAGAGAGAGAGAGAACAGAAGAACGCCAACAAGTAATGATACTGGAATACGTTATGCCTTAAAAGAGAGGGAGGGAGAGAGAGAAAAGAACCTTGAATGCTTCCGGCTGTGTGAGTGTGAGTGTGTAGGAAAGAGATTTGATGAATCAAGTATATTAGGTGTTATTATTTTGCGACTTAAGAATGGAATATTGAAATGTCAGGGGTAACTTAGCTGCCAGGTGCCGTTTGTATGTTGAAGAGTGGTGGAGTGTGTGTGTGTCTGGAAGCGGTTGTTTTATTTTATTTTATTTTTTGATGTTGCGGAGTTTTCCTTTGTTGTTTGATGATAAGTAGGGGCGTACCTTGAAGAATTTACTTGTGTTCGTATTGTCTCACATACGCTATATCTATCTATCTATCTATTATCTATATATTATATATATATATATATATATATATATATATATATATATATATATATATATATATATATATATATATATATATATATATATATATATATATATATTTTTATCGATAAGACAGAGTCTCCTTGTAGGAGTGCTGCAAAAAAAAGAACAGCTATACCCACTTTACCTTCATTTCCTGGACTCTGAATTTTTATTATATTAGTACATTGCTCTCTCTCTCTCTCTCTCTCTCTCTCTCTCTCTCTCTCTCTCTCTCTCTCTCTCTCTCTCTCTCTCTATATATCTCTATATATATCTATATATATATATATATATATATATATATATATATATATGATGTTTTCTTTCCTGACGGACCTGAAAAATACATATACACATGCAGACACACACATATGTGTATGTATGCATATTGTATATAATATATATATATGTATATATATATATATATATATATATATATATATATATATATATATATATATATATATATATATATAATGTAATATGTATGTGACATCATTTACATATACAAATGTAATAAACACAGCGTATGATTTGTGCACGCACTCTAATCCGTTACATACATATATGCATAGTTGTATACACACACACACGCACACACTCACTCACGAACTCGACACCCAAATCGGTCACATGGGTCACGTCCCTATTAACTAAATGTGAGTAATGTGTCTTTAAATTACGGGCAACTCCTTTGTTATTTCTAATTACTTCGTGATGCGGAGAGAGAGAGATGGTTCTGAAGCGCTATCGTTTTGTGCCGTATATGTCTCGGTGTGGTTTTCGAAGTTGATTAGAACTGTTTGCTGGCTCAAGGCTTCATCTCTACGCTCGCGATTTTGTATTGTTTGTCAAGTTGGTCTGTATCTTTCTGTCTATACATCTCTATGTGAATGCCATTGTTTTAGGTTCCCGTAGTTCCTCATTGGACTGGTCGATATCGTTCTCGCCTAGCACTCTGCTGGGCCCGCGTTCGATTCTCCGACCGGCCAATGAAGAATTAGAGGAAATTATTCCTGGTGATAGAAATTCATTTCTCGGTATAATGTGGTCGGATTCACAATAAGCTGTAGGTCCGTTGCTAGGTAACCAGTTGGTTCTTAGCCATCAAAATAAATCTAATCCTTCGGGCCAGCCGTTGGAGAGCTGTTAATCAGCTCAGTGGTCTGGTTAAACTAAGATATACTTAACTTTTTAGATTCCCGTTAGTGTACTTCATGCGGTGCACTGCAGGCATTACTTAAGGTTCTTTGCGGCGTCCCTTCGGCTCCTAGCTGCAACCCCTTTCATTCCTTTTACTGTACCTCCGTTCACATTCTCTTTCTTCTATCTTATTTTCCACCCTCTCCTAACAATTGTTTCATAGTGCCACTGTGAGGTTTTCCTCCTGTAACGCCTTTGAAATATTTTTGCTGTCAATGTCCGTGCTTCAGCGCTAAATGACCTCACAGGTCGCAGCGCTTGGCCTTTGGCCTAAATTCTATATATTCTATTCTACCGTTATAGGCGGTTTGTCTTTTTCTGTTCCATTGTGTATAAAATCATGCATGTTCAGTTCTCTCATTCCAAATAACTGGTTGTCTGTCTCGGCATATAATTGTCCCTCTTACACCCTATCCTTCCATAGTCTTGTCAAAGGAGTGTTCTCTCTCTCTCTCTCTCTCTCTCTCTCTCTCTCTCTCTCTCTCTCTCTCTCTCTCTCTCTCTCTCTCTCTCCTCTTTCTTTGCTAAACAATATGTGTCGTTCATTTCCAAATAATTGGTTGTCTGTGTCATCAAATAATTGTCCCTATTACACCTTATCTTTCCCTATTATTCTCAAAAGATTGTTCTCTCTCTCTCTCTCTCTCTCTCTCTCTCTCTCTCTCTCTCTCTTCACATGTAATAATTAATTTTGAAACAATGAGTAGAACATAATTGTTTTCATGTGAAAGGGTTTCCCACGCGCAAAAAAATTGATAGAAGTAGTGGATGTTGTCGTCGTTTGTTTGTATATCTGCCTAACGGTTGTTTCAAAGTTATTTATGTATATATTATTTGTATATATATATATATGTTATAACATATATACATACAGTATACTTCATGCAAGTAAGGACACGAGAATCTACATGTACTTACCAGTAAACTTCTGCAGAGCATTTTCTAATATATATATATATATATATATATATATATATATATATATATATATATATATATATATATATATATATATATATATATATATATATATATATATATACATATATATATGTATATAT
>NC_089782.1:18495621-18505621 GCF_040412425.1 Macrobrachium rosenbergii
CGAAGGTTACAGTAACACGCAAAATAGACGTCTTGACTTTTACGGAAATTTTATTCTTGGCGGAGATCCAGATTTGGAAAACTGACCTTTTCGATCTGGAGGGAATTGCTTGGTCTTAAATAACTTGTTGTGGGGAAGGAGTTGGTTTGGTCTTGGGTTGCTCGACCATGGCTAAGGTTTGCGGTCTCCCAACACACTTGTCATATGTATAGCTTCATTAATTGTGACTGTTTATTGATTATACGTGTTGAATTGTGTTTGTTATATAGTTTTCCTTCTTTTTTCCTTCCTTTATTTTAATGAATGGCGTTGTTTCTTCAGAAAACTTTGTATGCAGGTTCATTGCCTGTTCATTCATTCCATCGGAAAATATCCTGAACATGAATAATAGTAATATCAGCAAAGATAACTGCGCCCAATTGTCAATTTTTTTTCTTGGCTTATCGCTGAAATTTTTCTGCTGTACACCTGTCAAACTTCTGCAGTACTTAAAAGCAAACACAGTTTTCCAGAGATCCTTCCTTCACAAATTTCAGTGTTCAGCTTTCAGTGTTTCCTCATTAGTATTTATTTCGTCTGTTCTAATAGTGAATGTTTGTTCATTCTTTAATAATACTTTTGTCAAGGGTCTACAATGCTTCGATCAAATTGGTTATTGTTTGTTTATTGACCTTTCCACTCCTTTCGCCTGTTTTTTTCTTATCACTTCCTCCAGAGCATAATGCGTAAGTTCATGACCTTTCTGCGTGTTACGTAATAATAATAATAATAATAATAATAATAATAATAATAATAATAATAATAATTCAAGATCTTCATAGACCCCATCGCTGTCAGTGTTCCGCGTTGTCGCTTATTTGTACTTTTCCAATGATTTCAGCTGCCAAATTTGCCGGTACTCTTTGAGGTGTAAAATATTCAGTACTCCCGGTTTCCATATTTCCAAGTGTATGTCAAATGTTTCCAGTCTTTTTTACGGTGTAGAGCTTTATATCAGTACTACTTTTGTACCAGAACTTCAGATGTTAAGTGTCCCAGTACCTTAGGCTGCCAAAGTTTTCGGCTACCTGTGTACGCTGGATTTCTAAAACTCATCCAAATCCCATTTTTTTTTTTAATGTATTCCACTGGACATGGGTGTTATGCCCCTTAGGATTTAAATGTCGCTTCAATTAGTTGCTTGTGTTTTGATCGTTAATATTGTTGCAATTTTGCTAATTAACTTATTATTGCCTGGCAGATTTGATCTGTAAAATATCAGTGTCCCAAATAACCTGATTCTCATTCAGTGTTAACTGCTTCTTCACAGTGTCGTGACATTAGTTGTTTTGGCAGTCCTAATTGTTGTAACAGTAACGAATGCAAAGAATTGTTCGAATCTTGTTTACTGCGTGTCGTGAAATTATATTAAAGATAATTTACCCTCTGATCTAGCTGTTGGCATTTTAAGTGTATTATTATTAATGATTATTATTGCTGTTATTGCATAAAGAAAAGATGTACCTGAAATATTTTGTTAGGAACTCAGTAATATAATGGTGTACTAGAGTATATATTGCAGAAACATAAAAACAAATTTTGCACTTACAAATTGCCTGTTCAGCAGAAAATGAGGAGAAACTTTGCAGAGGGCGTGGAAGCTCATTTTAATTTATGTTTATACTTTAACAAGTGACTGAATTTTTAATCATCATTTTTGCGATTATCATGGAGTGTGCCGTGTAATATTCTTTATGAATGTTTGCAAATCACATAGTTGATTTATGAAGCGGCGTTGTTAAAACGGGGCTGTGATAGTGTAGGCGAAGGACACGACGTAATATTTCTAATGAATTTTCTTAAACAGTTCATTTAATCACGAGGCAACGTTTTTACAACGCGGGCTCTTAATGGTTATGAAAGCGTTGGCAATTTTTCCCGGAGCCAGCAAGGGGCCTGGTGTTTATTTAATGAAGCCTTCCGGGAATTTTTCACAACAGGAAGAACGGACTTGTTAGGTGTGCTCCCTCATACCACCTCTGTCCCGTTTCCATGGAAGCAGACGTAACTCGCCCTGTGTATACTTAGCATACAAATTAAATTGCCGATTCATTGTGCAAATTAGTTTTCGCCTGTCAGATTAGAATTCTTCCACGGCGCTGCGGGACTTCGACCTTATGCCACCACTTGGAAAGATAAATAACCCTTTTCACAGTGGGGTTTTGCGCTGTCATCACTATTACCGTGAAGGAAAATGTTTGCATTTTTTTCGGCTTAATTTTTTCCCCTTTGCGAAATTAATAATATGCATTTTCGCCGAAGCTCACCCCCGTCGCTGTTTTGTCGGTTGGTTGACACGAGGGCTTGTCTTTTGTTATTAACTCTGTCTAACTTCGCTTTTGGTCGATTGCTGACACGTTTGTATTTTTGGCGCTGTAGTGCTTGATTGACATTTCACATGCTTAGTAAGAGAGAGAGAGAGAGAGAGAGAGAGGAGAGTTCTTTGGTTGTGCAATTTAAGCGTATCATCATTTCCAATGCCATCGGAATCTTCTTCGATTGCACTTTTAGACAGAAATCACTGAGAAGATTAAAATTTTGTTTGGTCTGCTCTCTTGAGCACTAGAATCCACCCTGGAGAGTGCCCTTGGCTTGACATTGGAGTGCCGTTGTACGAACATCTCAAATGCCTTACGTAAACAATGACCGGCGATTGACTGCGTCCCTAAGGTTCCCCGAAAGAACGCCTATAAATGGCGTTCGTCTCAAAGCTCGAAATAGCCGATCCTGATCTTTTATCGATTCATTCACATTTTTAATTCGTTACGTCCATTGAAGCAAAGTCTTTTCCAAAAAGTTGGGCTCAATGATTTTCCCAGAGAATGGCTGAAAGGAGGATTCCCGTGAAATCACTTCGTTAGGATTTGTCTTTGGGGGCTGGTCCTTCTCTAAGCCAACCGGGAGGGAAGAAGATGTTCTCATCCGGGCTATTGTATAAATATTTGAGATTGACGTCAGCCATCTTGAGAAGGAGAAGGGCCGGTGATTTTTTCCTGCTCAGTAGGAAAAGAACTCTATTTGTTCTGTTGGAGTGTTGTCGTCATCTGAAGATGTTTGTTCTCTTCAGTCGGGGATTTTTCTGACGTCGTAAAATTGCGTCTGTCATCCTGTTCGGAATTTTTCTTTTTTCTTTGGCGTTAGAAGTTCCTATTCTTCGATTTCCTCTTGTAGCTTTCGAGTTCTGGGAGTGACTCCTCCTCGGGTCTTACGTGTTGCAAAATATACTTGACACTGTTTCAAGTTTGTTTGGAAACTTCTGATTTGTTGAAATTTGAAATAAAATGAACGGAAACACGTACTATAACGCACTTTTGATGGAAACTATACACACATATATATGTATACAGAATATATATATATATATATATATATTATATATATATATATATATATATATATATATATATAATGTTACTAAACAAATAAAGACACAATGTGTACACACATATACATAACTTTATGACATATGAACACAACACACATATATATATATATATATATATATATATATATATATATATATATATATATATATATATATATATTATATATATATATATATATATATATATATATATATATATATATTTATATATATATATATATATATATATATATATATATATATATATATATATATATATATATATATATATATATATATGTTACAGTAAATGTGTGTGAAATCAGGGATTTCATGAAATCCCTATTGAATATGTGAAATGAACAATTCGCTCAGGAACATTTGATCCCCGAGGGCTAGTACTAAACACGACGGAACACATTCGACCCCACGCGGGCTAGTACTAAACACGGCGAAATACATTTGACCCCACACGGGATGATACTAAACACGGCGAAACACATTTGACCCCACAGGGGCTAGTACTAAACACAGCGAAACACACTTGACTCCACAGGGGCTAGTACTAAATGCAGCGAAACACATTTGACCCCACAGGGGCTAGTACTAAACACGGCGAAACAGTGTAGATGCATCACTGTTTCACCGTGCTTAGTACTAGCACTCGGTGATCAAAAGTTCCGAAGCGAATTGGTCATTTCACATATTCCGTAGGGATTTCGTGAAATCCCTGGATTTCACATATTTTCTGTAACATATATATATGTATATTTTATATATATATGTATATGTATATATATTATATATATGTATATTTTATGTATGTATGTGTATGTATGTACGTATTGTGTCTTTATTTGTGTATAATTAATTATCCCAAATTTGTGTATATATTGCTTACATCAGCATGTTCTTCCTATAGTGTGTTCATCTCCCGTTATCCTGGCCATTGAACTAGGTTTCCCAGAAGACGAGTCAATATAAAAACAACACACATAGACACCGAAACTGAATTATAATCGCTTCTTGTTCACCTGCAATGATCCACTTGTCGTTTGGGGTCATCGTACGAAGACGACCCTCTCGACTGGAAAAAAAAAATGCTCTGTTGAACTAACTGAATTCTGAGTTGTCCGGTCAAGATTTGGTTTGTGTTGTCATTGCTCTTATTACTGTGATGTTGTTGTTATGATTATTTGTTGTTGTTGTTGTTGTTGTTGTTTATTGTAAGCATGTCCTTAAATGTCTCTGTAAGAGGAGTTTTACGAAGCTCCAAGTAAGCAAGGGATATTCTTCAGGGCTTTTTGAGAATGTCGATAAATGCTGCGTGAAAGAAATCATTATTAAATCCTGGAGTATTATTAATGCCTGGGAGTTTATCTATTTTTGTGTTTTCATACATACATACTGTATGCTCATGTATTAAGACTGTCAATATATTCGTATAGTGTTGCTTCTTTAGAGTACTGGTCACTCGATATTTGTTACTTCCTGAGAAATCTTTTCTTTCATTCGCTTATTTGTGCATTTGTTTGCGCGTGCATTTTTAAGATACAGTAAGGGTGATTTTGAATGCGATTTGTTGTTATTATTATATTATTATCACAGGATATTTGAAACACCTGGGATTTTTTCTTGCTGTCTGTATTGAGGGTATCAGCTCAGTGGTCTGGTTAAACTAAGGTAAATTTAACTTTTTCATCCCTATCTCAATGAATTTCTCATTCATTTATGTGTTCTTTTACGTCTTCTCGAGGAATAAATTCGCTTGTTTGTGTTGAATGATGTAAATATTTATGGTATTTTTTGGTTGTACTTATTTATTTTAGCTCTACTCCTCAGCCGTATAAAAATACGCATGAGAAGTAGAGCTAAAATAAATATATAGTAAAAAAGAATACCATAAATATTTACATCATTCAAAACAAGCAAGCGAAGTTATTCCTCGAGAAGACGTAAAAGAAATACAAAAATGAATGAGAAGAAATTCGTTGAGATAGGTATGAAACTCTCCATACAGAAAGTAAGAAAAAATCCCAGGTGTTTCAATGTCCTTTGATAATGATAATAATAAAATAACAAATCGTATTCAAAATCACCCTCATCTTTAAAATGCACGCTTAAACGCATGCACAAATTTTGTTTGTGTAGGCGCGGCACTACTAATGTAAATAATTGTTCATTTATCATCTTAGAAGGGCTGGCTACTTCTTATCAGCAAGCGGTTTCGGATGAAGTTACGAGGCACTCATTAAAATCATTTAACCTGACATTCAAGTTTTAGCCAAAAGTCAAGTGTTAAACTATCCCTTTAATGTAGCCTGCTCAGTGACTTTTCCCAACTCAGCAACTACCTAGCACAGTCAACTTACAGCCAGATATACCCAGGAAAGACCTAAATAATGCAAGCATACAAAGTACTTCATAGAATTTCGTAATGGGATAAATACTCCTCGATGGTAAGGAGTGCTTGAGTTATTGCAGTGTTACAGATTTTATTAAAGTATTCTCTGGAAGCTCTATACAAGGTTGTTCCTTAATCAACATGAATTTGTCATATGGTGAATGTGATTTTTGTCACGTGTTAACGACTTCGGTTTACAGGAAGAGTTGCATAAAGCTTCTCGTTTGCAAGAGACAGGAAAGTTACCAGTCATATTGTTTCCTTAGCTTACCGGGTTTTGTAGCGAAGTTCACGAAACCAACTGTACCACTCAAATGAGAACACGACGGGCCGGGCGAGGAAATGAACAGCATTGGGCGTTTTTCAAAAATCCAGTATTTCGCAATTGACCTCAGCAGTAATTGTGGGTCGAGACATTAAGGAGAAAAAATATCAGATGTGCCCCATCATATGATAAAAACGGGAGGGCCTCTACGAGGTAATCCCCACTCCACCGAGGTGAAACCATTCATAAGATATTCATAAGACTCTGCCAGGCTCCACTTGTGTATTACCCCTTTCAAAGGAACTCGCCAAGTTTAAGCGCTGGGAAGGCCTTCCAAGGTTAATCAGCTAAGTCTCTCTCTCTCTCTCTCTCTCTCTCTCTCTCTCTCTCTCTCTCTCTCTCTCTCTCTCTCATTAATAAGACTTTACCCTGAGACACCAAAGGTTCAAGTCAAGAGTCAGATTTTTTCATAATCTTCGTGACGGAGATGAGATAAGATGGGTTATAGAGGATTCTTCTCCGGATGCTGCGGGGGAGATTTTATGAGCACCATAAACAAAGCTTCGTCCTTTATTCTTCCCTGTAAATACAGTTTTGAATTCATTGCGTTGTAAACTAGAAGGGTTTTTATTTGTTAAAGAATATGTTTGAATATAGTTGATTCATAAAGTGGAGACACAGTACAAATTATTTATGGCTGAATTATTAGTATTCTTTGTAGTAATAATTGGATGCGCGCTCAAACAATGTGTATATGTGTATGTATGTATATATACATATATGTATATATATATATATATATATATATATATATATATATATATATATATATATATATATATATATATATATATATAAATGAATGAATGATTTCCTATATACCGTGACTTTTTATATTCACAAGATTAAGTGACAAATGTCGTTTGATATCCAGTTCACCATACCTTACACCCACGGGGAATTATCATTAATAAGTGCTTCGTCACCACTGGGATTCGATCCGCTGCCTGGTTTATGAGGAACGATGTGCAGTGACTCTTGACCACTGAGCCATCAAGAGAGGTACAGTTTGATACCGACGCTACTGTACATACGCCTGACGAATTCAGGTTTTGTATTATGTATATATATATATATATATATATATATATATATATATATATATATATATATATATATATATATATATATATATACATACATACATACATACATACATACATACATACATACATACATACATACATACATTCACTCTTCTACTTCTCCCTCCTCTTTCTCGCGCTTCTACTGATATGTTTGAAACTATGTTTGCATGATTTTGTTTTAATCATTTTTTCGGGCCTTTATTATGTCAGTAATACAGAACAATACAGACTATTGTTTTAGCATGATTCGTGGATATTGGAGATATATATCGAGTTCAGCCTTCATTCATTTTGTAATAGAAATCTCTCTCTCTCTCTCTCTCTCTCTCTCTGAATGTAGCATACTTTGACATAGAAAGATATTGTAACACAAAACTGCTAAAAACAATGTTTTACTCATCCACCCCATTCTCTCTCTCTCTCTGACTGTAGTATACTTTAACATACAAAGACATCGTAACCCTAAAATGCTAAAAACATTGTTTTATACCCCTCTCTCTCTCTCTCTCTCTCTCTCTCTCTCTCTCTCTCTCTCTCTCTCTCTCTCTCTCTCTCTCTCTCTCTCTCTCTCCTTGACACCAAAACATTTTGCACACCCAAGAGGGCCAGGAAGAGAAGCAATGTCGTGGGTGGGAACGCGAGAAGGAGGCAGGGCGCGGGAATGATGTCACGCCCAAGCTTTACCTCATTTCCCCCACCCCACCCCACCCCACCCAGATCCCTAACCCTTGAATTACTACTTGCCTCATTTTCATTTCCCAATTTTGGAATAGAATAAAACTAATCGCCATGATGGTTTACAGGTCAAGGTAGCTTGTTAATTCGGAAGGAATTGTGTAACAGAGAGAAGATGCTGCGGAGTGGAAAAGGACGGGCAGACCCATTTGCTGTTTTCGTATTCAGCGGAGGAGGGAGCGAGAGTGGAGGGATGGTGAGGGAAATAGATTATGTTGAGCACATTAAATGGAAAGAGATTGGGGCATATCAATTTGTTATTTTTGGGACCGTTCAAAACTTTTGTTTTATGACCTTGCAGAGAAGTAGAATTGTAACCCGTTTATTATTATTATTATTATTATTATTATTATTATTATTATTATTATTATTATTATTATTATTATTATTCGGCAGGGCCAGGTAATATTTAATGGAACAATCCCCAGCGGCCATTATCTTCTTCCCTGTAAGGGAATAAGTTCCGTCAGTGCACCTCACGCGGTGCACTGTATGCATTACTTCAGGTTCTTTGCAGCGTGCCTTCTGCTCCTAGCTGCAACTCCTTTCTTGCCATTTATTGTACCTCCGTTCATATTCTGTTTCTTCCATCCTACATTCCACCCTTTCATGACAATTGTTTCGTAGTGCAACTACGAGGTTTCCCTCCTGTTACACCTTTCAAATCTTTCCACTCTCAATTTCCCTTTCAGCGCTGATTGACCTTATGGGTCCCAGCGCTTGGCCTTTGGCCCAAATTTTATATTCCATTCCAGTATCTTCCTAAGCAAGGTTTCACAGAAGTCAATGGCCATCTTAAAATTGAGAGAGAGAGAGAGAGAGAGAGAGAGAGAGAGAGAGAGAGAGATGCAGCAAAGTGCAAATAAAAGCAACAAATAGAATAACACAGAAACAAAAGGAAAAAGAGAACTTTCAGAAGGTAAGGACAAGGGCAAAACCCTTATAAAGCGACATGACAACCAGCTGTTTACCGAAGGGCATTAGTAGAACTATTACTGCCAATAAAACTCTTCCACACTATCAGTGGGATAACATAATAGATCGCGCCGCCTTCCATCATTTCATTCTGTCATTTCCCCCTGTTCTGTCAATTCACCCCTTCCTGTCTACTCGAATCTCCCCTTACCATTTGGTACCCTTCCGAGTGATGGGTATGATTGACTGGCGTTGAGTCATTACCTTATTTCGAGGGTGATAGAAGGGATGTGATGTCACGTAACCCCTCTTGATCGGCTGTTGTTAGGTGTCAGAATTTTTTTTTTTTATTTTATTCTCTTTGTCTTTTATTGTTATTTTATTTTTTTTTTACTTATCCTTTCGGTTGACTTGTTAACTGCTTGATTTTTACATGTTTTATGAGTACTTTTTTTTTATAGATATTCTTACTCTCTTGATTGATTATTTTCACATTCCTAAATTGTTTTTAAATTTTTGTTTAGGGAATTATTTTCTGCACGACATCTGGTGCAGGGATGAGCTTCTTTCGTATAAGACGTGACTGTATCTTTTCCTTCTGGGTTAGATCTCTCTCTCTCTCTCTCTCTCTCTCTCTCTCTCTCTCTCTCCTTCATACATTGTTTATATATGGTCCGTGGGCCTTTGCATGAAAATAATTATGAATAGGATGACTGAGCAATTTATTCGAGCATAAACAGTGACTGAACCTTTGGGATAAAGTACTCGATAGGTAATTAATGAGTAATGGGTGATTCATATCCCCAAACAGTAATTTAGCTAAGGTTCTTATCTTTTATCGGCAGCTTTCTTCTAACGACGGTTATCTCAGTAATCCGAGAGGTATCTTGTGGCCCTGTTTGACTTCATCATTTTGCTCACATTTTTGTCAGATTTATAATGGCGCCAATTCCCTGCTGATTTCCTTTCATTGATTTTGTAATTCTTAAGTACTGGAGTGGTTAGTTCATATCTGTTAAAGGGATTATTCCTTACACGAGGAAGCGGTTAGTTTTTTCCTTGGAAAATGGTTAATTTTGACTGAAATTCTGTTATTTTTAATTGAAATGGTAAATTTCCGCATTACTAGA
>NC_089782.1:18510621-18528121 GCF_040412425.1 Macrobrachium rosenbergii
AGGAATATATATATATATATATATATATATATATATATATATATATATATATATATATATTATACATACATATATATAGGTATGTATGTATAATTATTATATACAAATGTATGTGCATAATTATAAATAAATAAATTATATATATATGTGTGTTATATATAATGTTAACATCCTTATCTCAAAACGTATTTAAAAGTACAGTAGGATATCACTTTCTAGAGCTAACCCCTCCCCTCCCCCACTGAAGAGGAGAGACGTGTTTATGAAAGAAATATCTCCACTCGTGTATATATATTTATATGTATATATATATATATATATATATATATATATATATATATATATATATATATATATATATATATGTGTATATTCACACGTGTGTGTGTGTGTGTGTGCGTGTGAAGTCAAAACCAGCTGGTCTTCAGTATTTGGTCTTCCTTTGATGTACTTGAGAGGGGAAAAGCGTAGTGGTATTAAATGTTGGTCCTACCCTTGTAGGTCAAGGTTATTAAATGAATTCTTCTCGATAACATTATAGGAATTTGCTTGATAAAGAAAGTCTGCGTTTGCGTCGAGCTAAACGGAAGCTGCTGCATATTTTTCCAAACAATAAACCTCACAGGACAATTATGGATTTTTTTCATTTCAGTTTATCTATATATATATATATATATATATATATATATATATATATATATATATATATATATATATATATATATATATATATATATGTGTGTGTGTGTGTGTGTGTGTGTGTGTGTGTGTGTGTGTGTGTGTGTGTGTGTAATTAGCGAACCGTAAACAAAGTTTGAATGTCATGGATCTTAAATCTTCTCAGTCGATTGAAAAAATGAAAAATAAAGACTGGAGATAATAGAATTTATATACACTGACAAATAAGAAAATTATTAAATAACAAAAAAAGTTAAAATCACGATCAGTCATGATGCATAAATAAGAAAGAATATAAAAAAAAAACATGGAATAAGAGAAACAATGGTTTCTAAATGTGATTATCATGTCCCAAACCAGAAGCACTGAGAGGGCTTACTACTGCCAGAGCGAAAAGAGTGCTTCATTTTAACGTCGAACGACTGTTTCGAAATCCACGATGTACGGAATAAAAATGTTAGTTTTCTTAGAAAAAAAAAAAAAAAAAAAAACTCCGGAAACACTGTCGTAGATTGCAGCGTTCAAGAAACTGCATCCATATCTGGCACTAAAATCTGTCGACCCCATAATGTAGTCTGCAGCCACTTTTGTATCGAACTCCATCTGTAGCGTGTTGGGTAATCATGTGGACAGACGGACAGATAACGAGCAACAGATGCACACAGTACCCTTCTACCGACTTCTTTGGAGGATAAAGTGAAAAAAGCCAATAAAAACGAAACTAGGTTCAACCTCTTGCTTTGGAGGTTAACTGGGTCAGAAGAAGGCCGGCAGGAGAGTGGCATTTGGGCTTAGGGAAGGGGAGTAGATGACCCTCTCGGTGCAGGGGAGGTGAGGTCTCTCTCTCTCTCTCTCTCTCTCTCTCTCTCTCTCTCTCTCTCTCTCTCCGGGTTGCGGTCCTTGGCCAAGTCCCGCGATGTCCAGTTGCGTTCAGTTGGGTGATTCACAGGCGTGGGAGGATGGGATGTTAGGCGTTTAATAATTTATGATGTTTAGAGTTTATTGTGGTAATATAATGAATTTAGGATGAGGGTTATTTGAGTAATTGCTGTAATCCTTAAAGGAAGTATAATAGAAAGTTACGCAGCTATTGCTATTCTTTCGAGTTCCGTGAGGTGATGGCTGTAATGTTGTAATATGTTTAGCATTATGGCAATTTTAGCTTTGCTTTGAGTTGTTAATGTAGTTATAACATCATACTTCAAGTTTAGGATGATGATTATATGGGAAATAACTACAATACTTCAAGTTTAGGATGATTATCACATAGGTAATTACCATAATGCATTAAGTTCAGTGTGAGATTGGCCGGGTGATGCTTATAAATGCTTTGAATTCAGTATGATGATGAGCTGCGTAATGATTTAAACGGTTGAGTTTAATAAAGATTATTAGCTGGGAGATGACTACTGCTTTGAGTTTAGTATGATAATCATTTTCAAAATTTAACGTTTTTAACTCTGGGTAGTGACAGATTGTGTAGTTATATTGCTTTGAATGTAGTATGATGAGTAGTAGGACTAAGATTAAAATGATTTTACTTTGAATCTAGAAATATGACTTAGGTGATAACTAGAATTTGCTTTATAGAGGCGAGTGCAATGAAAAACGTTACCTTTAAGCCTCATCCGTTTTGGATCTGGTAAGGTTATGCACTTAATGAACGCGGCTGCACTCCCGTAAGTGGAAGAGAAAAATTTGCCTAACTGCGAGTCCATAATTTTTGGGTGAACTTTTTGTGCATGGAGACAGTTAAAGGAATCTGTTTTCATTTTGTTATTATTATTATTATTATTATTATTATTATTATTATTATTATTATTATTATTATTCAGTAGATGGACCCTTTTCATATGGAACAAGCCCGCCACAGGGGCCATTGACTTGAAATTCAAGCTTCTAAAGAATATGATCCTCATTAGGAAGAAGTAAGAGGAAGTACAGGGAAATACAGAAAGAAGAGATACCACTTATTAAAAAAGAAAAAAAAATTAATAAATAGGTAAATAGACAAAATGTATTAAAATGTAAGAAAAATAGTATTCGGGTAGTAATGTATTGCATTTTCGCTTGAACTTCCGAAGTTCCAACTACACGACATCCTCTGGGAGACTGTTCCACAGTCCAACGGTGTGAAGAGTAAAGTACCTCTAGAACTGAGAAGTTTGATAGTGATTACGATTTCATATATTTTCTTAATCGTAAAATAAAAGTGTAAAACTGATTAAGAAGCAACGTCCAAAGTCTAGTACTCCCCTTAAAAAATTTAAACTCATTTGACCAAATTGTATTGATTGTTTTAACTTTGTTATCATTTTCGTACAAGCAGACTGCGTTTGTTCAAAATCTTATCAGTCTTTGTGGAAATAAATGTTTTAGAATAGTTTGACTTGTCATCCTACAGCAATTCATTACGGAGCTGAAATTCCCCTTCAGCAGACGTCTCAACTGAAAAGCGTAAAATCTTTATAAAAAGTTGCATTGTTCGAAAGGGGATTTTTGTTCGTAAATCTTTCTCTTTATAGGATTATAATGAAGGCTTTAGGCATTTGGGCCTTGATTGCAAAAGTATTTATCTCCCCCTCCCCATTGTTAGGAGAAAGATTGTATGTACATATATATATATATATATATATATATATATATATATATATATATATATATATATATATATATATATATATATATATATATATATATATATATATATACACACATATATATACACATCCACAAAAACATATGAATATATATATATATATATATATATATATATATATATATATATATATATATATATATATTTATAATTATATCTAATACATGTATATAACTTTTATCACAGGAACTGCAATATATCAGATATAAACAGCTTTAGGCATTTATAATAACTAATTCTATTTCCACGGATCCTGAATCGACGGATTAGCCTTATTAAAAACGCGTCATTTTTTACGTTAAGAAATGAAAGAAATGGATTTCAAGCCTCGACCGAGACAATTTTCCGCGTAAATTCCATCTGAAATGGAACGCGCTCCTCCAGGCCTAGGGGGCTTGTTACTTACGGAGCTGAGACAGGGCGTGGTCACTTCGCCATGGCTCCTTTTTTTTTTTTTCTTTTCCTGTAGACTCGTTGTCGTGACGTCACATCCGCAGGCTGGAAAGTGACAGTGGTTTACCGCTTGCTTGTTTTTTTTATTTGTAAATTGCGATTGGAAGCTTAAACTTAAACTTCGAATTCTTTGTTTAGTGTGTTTCTTAAGGACAGTGTGGGAATCAAAGACTTAATTGTATTGTGAAGGAATTTGGCGATATTTATAAACTGGGTTTAAACTTGCTTTTTGTTTTTTTAAGCGTTGTGACGTCACATTCACTGGTCTAGCCAGGATATGACGGGTTGACCACCTTGTCTTATTGATAGAAATTTGATCACTTATTAACACATTATTTGTATCATGTGGATATTACCATATTTAAAATAAAGAGTACATGACGTTTGTTAATCACCTTTTTTATTTACAACTTTTAATCTGAAATTTATATCTCGAAGATATAATATTGAGGATAAAGACTTAACGTACCGAAATATATAAGAGAAAAGTAATAAGTTAAATTTCGAAGCGGCCGACGGCTTCTGGCCTACTCCAGACGGGCTGTGCTTATAGACGAGAGTGAAAGTGACGCCCGCTAAAGGGAGGACGACCGTTTGGGTTGTTTTTCGAACTTGGCTTAGTTTTTGTTTGTGGGAATAATTTATATGCGAGTTTTTTTATGCTCTTTCTACGTAGAACTTTTTTTTATAGTACCTCGTCCAGATTTCTGTTGTTTCCGTGTGAGGTGTATATGAAGTGGTAATAGTCATTTTTGTGGTTTTTCGTGTGTTTTATTTAGATACAATTTTGATAATTTATGTGTGAGGTTTTTCATTCTCTTTATACGTAAATCTTTTTTTTACGTATCTCATTTTTCTGTGGTTTCTGTGGTGTCCGTGTGAGGTACTTGTGAAATTAAATGGCAATAATAATTTTTGCAGTTTTTTGTTTTTTTAGTTAAATACGATTTTAATCATTTATATGTGAGGTTTTCTTCTGTTTCTACGTAAAACTTTTTTTATACGTATCACTGTTCATATTTCTGTGGTTTCCATTTGAGGTATATGTGAAATCAAACGGCAATAAAAATTTTTGTGGTTTTTCGTGTATGTGTTATTTAGACACGATTATAATAATTTATATGCGAGTTTTTTTCTGTTTCTACGTAGAACTTTTTTTTAATACGTATCACTGTTCATATTACTGTGGTTTCCGTGTGAGGTATATGTGAAATTAAATGGCAGTAATGATTTTTGTGGTTTTTCGTGTTTTTTTTTTTATTTAGATACGATTTTAATCATTTATATGCCAGTTTTTTCTGTTTCTACATAGAACTTTTTTTAATACGTATCACTGTTCATACTTCTGTGGTTTCCATTTGAGGTATTTGTGAAATTAAATGGCAATATTAGTTATTGTGGTTTTTCGTGTGTTTTTTTTATTTGGATACGATTTTAATCATTTATATGCAGGTTTTTTTTTGCTGGTTCTACTTGTAACTTTTTTTTTTATACATTTCTCTGGTCATTTTTCTGTGGTTTCCTGGGAGTGGTTTGTGATTTGAGTGATAATTATAATTTTTTGCGTCTTGGTGTGTGTTTTTTTTTTATATATGATTTTACTAATTTATTCTAACGTGAATGTTTATGAGTTCGTGGTTTTGGCTCATTCAAATTCATTCTACAGTTAAAAGTTGTACCCGGAAAATATATATTGTACATTCAGCGACTTAATATAGCAATAGTATTTACTGTGCATTTATTGGCATAAATTAATTCTTCTATTGTCGGCAGAATTAAACAACCTTTTGAATGTCCAGTACATTACACGCACACACACACACACACACACACACACACACACACATATATATATATATATATATATATATATATATATAAAATATAAACTACATATATTCATATATATATATAAAAATTATATGTATACAGAATATATATATATATATATATATATATATATATATATATATATATTATATACATAAATGTATATATATATATATGTATAGATAGATAGATAGATGAAAATGGCCCTGCACGTAAAACGAAGTGACCATCTGAAGAGCGTTAGATTTCGAGTAGTTCTTTTAAGTCTTTTCAAACAGTAATGGCTTTGGTACTACACTGGAGATATATTTACAAGAGAGAAATTCTAAATTGCTAGCAATTATTGGAGACGGGGCCCATCACCCACCGTTTAAGCCACAAGGATAAGGAATAATTATATTCCCAAGAAAGAATAAAAAAAAGTCTTATATGTTTTTTAATATGAACTTTGGGAAAACTTCATGTTGTTAGCCTTCTTGACTGAGGCAGCTTCGACTATCTGACCTTTCGTACTTCATAAACAATTGATGATTCATCCCAGATTTGCTCTAGGTTGTACTCATTTTATGGGTAAAAAATAGGCGGATTCTTGACGTGCATATCTTACCGATTAAAGTGTAGGTGTGTAATCTTTTTCCGCGACAAGATTTTCCCGTAAAACTCGGGTAAGATGTACTTCGTCCCTTGTGAGGTGTGATGCATACGCTGGCATCTCTGGGCTTTTTGCTCTTGATGTAAACAATGATAAAAACAAATAAAAAATGAGCCGGAGTTTCGTCGTCGCAGTCGAGTTTTCTGTACAGCGTATAATGCTGGATGAAACTCTCAGCCGCGGTCCATGAAACTTTAACCTGAAATAAATTGAAAACTACTGAGGCTAGAGGGCTGCAATTTGGTATGTTTGATGATTGGAGGGTTGATGATCAACATACCAATTTGCAGCCCTCTAGCCTCAGTAAATTTTAAGATGGGTGGGCGGCCGGACAGACAAAACGACACCTCAATAGTTTTCTTTTGCAGGAAACTAACAAGAGGATTGCCTTTGCTTATTTTCAGCGGTCCAGTCATCGTGATGCGCTCCAGGTATGAGACGAGTTCCCAGTCGCTTCATGCTTCTTTTGACTTTCATTGCGGTACGAAAAAATAAGTTGATTCGCTTTGGGAGTCGACTGTTCAGTTACCTGACCGGGGAAATTAAGGGATTTTGATTCCCATGTCCTTAGCCTACTCAGGATGGGAAATCATGACGTCACGCTGGAGTTAGTTGCTTGCCATTTCGACCTTTACTGACATCATGGTAAATGAAGAAATGAACGTGAAAGAGAGAGAGGGTCTTTTTTTTTTTAATACTGTGAACTTGTAATTTTTCCCTAATTATTAAGGGAGCTAGTGAAATTCCGTTATCATACACGCACGCACGTGCAACATATACAGTACATGCATGGATATATATATGAATATATATATATTATATATATATATATATATATATATATATATATATATATATATATATATATATATATATATATATATATATGTGTGTGTGTGTGTGTGTGTGTGTGTGTGTGTCTAAATTTCTACGCATATCCCTTTTCCTCAAGCCTTCAGGTTCTTAGGATGTATTCTTTGAGGTTGATAGTCCATGCTATTTTTTCCACCCAAGATGACCCGGCAACCGACTAAATATCAGATACTAAACCACTGCCAAAGCTGTCAAAGAGAGGTACAGTAGATTCAGTGAATGTGTCTAAGTTATTCCGTATGACTTATTCAGTATAAATAAATATATATATATATATATATATATATATATATATATATATATATATATATATATATATATATATATATATATACAGTATGTGTGCAGTGTATGTATGTATAGACCACCTACCAACTTCTGCATATATATATATATATACATATACATATATATATATATATATATATATATATATATATATATATATATATATATATATATCTGTGTGTGTGTGTGTGTGTGTGTATGTGTGTGTGAATAGTGAAGTTCGTTATACGACGGAAATTATAAATATTGTAATACTTGGTCAAATTCGTCAGTTATAATCATTTGCTGGCTATAACTCGTTGCTTAGCGAGCGAGGACAGCCCAAAGAGGATATTCATATCTGTCTCATATTTTCCCCCTTTTTAATTTTTCCTTTTTTTCCTCCCCCGACTCGCTCGCTCAGCCAGCTAGCCAACCCTGGTTTAAACCGGGCGACCTTTTCCCCATCTTTTATTTTTTTACCTCGTGCGAGTTTCGTCATCGTGTTTCTTATAAATGTGAGTTGATCTCGCCACGTGCTTTTTGTAGTCAAGTGCTCGTATAACGGGGTTGTATGTGTGTGTGTGTGTGTGTTTGTAAGTATGTACAAGTAGTCGTGCAAATATAGACTGCTTTGAGAGTTTCCGGGGATATATGTAATTTATGTAATTTTAATATTTTACGCCGTGCTTCTATTTTCGTACGAATCGTCTGTGAAATTGCGTAATGTGTGCAAAGGGCCCTTATGTATGCACTGTCCCTGCTTTTAATTTATGTGAAGTCGCTATTGATTTTTTTACAAACTGGCGTAACATTTACCACGGTCGTCGACGCCAGTTATGAAGGCTGCGAGGCTTCGCTCTAATCCTTCATCCTCATACAAATTAAGTCTCCAGTTAACGTATTTTTCCTATTATTTTTTGTCGATCGCGGATTTCCTGCATGACAGACTTCAAGGGCCCAAGACGAGATTCAACCGAACCCATAACTTCTCTTGTAATTTGAAGATCACCTCAAGTAAGATTTTCCTTGGAGCACGATACGTCTACAATACCATTTTTGGCACGAGTGTCGTGTCGGATATCTGAGTTGTTCTTGTGAACAGTTTATTTTGTATCTACAAATGCTTTGAAGGGTCATTTTACTAAAGTCTGATGAATAATACTCTGTCACTGCCTAGTTAACTCTATTTGCAAATATTGTAGTCAACGCCCAGTAACATATTTAGCAAACAAGAGTTCGGTTGGTTTTTTTGTTCTTTGTTCGGGTAATTTCCTTTAAGAATTGTAAGCTGCAAAAGATTAAACATTTTATACATCATTTACAGGTGCATCACTTATGCATTATTTATTAATTCACACAATACAGTATATGTACTAATCTAATGTGTCAGTGGTTTCCCTTATTGCTCTCCATTAATTATCGAAAATTTATAAAACTTACAAACTGGCAAACATGATTTTTCATAAATGTTATTTTTCCAGTATTAAATTAGATGACCATTGAATTAATTGATGTGAAGTGGCACAAAAATGAGTTATTTGGACACTAAATTAAACGAATTAGACACTGGAATCTATTAAAGTAATAGGACGGAAAAATCATATTTATTAAATAATCGATAATTAATTTCAGTGGAGGCAATTGGTTTTGTTAATGATCGCTAAATTCTTAGGATATCTTTTAACAGAATTGAAAGGACAGTAAACTGAACTAGTCTTCGTGGGCTTATTTAGGTTAAAGTAAGTGGACACTAATTTAAATGGACAATAATTGAAGTAAATAATATTACTGTACATTGATTTTAAATCAAAATAATATTAAGCGAACACTGAGGTAAAAACAAATGTTGATCACTTTATAAGGAAATGCATATAGCTTAGGAGGAAATATAAATAGCCAGGCAGCAGGGAACAATTTTCTTGCCACTGTTTTTGTTGTGTTTGTATTTTGTGCATTTTTTCTTTGCAAATGGGTCGGTCGCTAATGATAAGAGGAGAGAGAGAGAAAAAAAAAATATACGGGATAAAAAGGACCATAAAAACTAATCTTGTTTTGACAGGAAGAGTATTTAGGTTTTTTTTTTTTAGTTTAATGAAAAAAGCAGCCCTGAATGTAGGTGTTTGTCTTCCTATATCTAAGGTAGATGACGAAACAGATTTAGTATATTGTAATTTTTACAATGAGGAGAGGATGGCAAGGGAGTGCTCTCATTCTGTAAAATATATTATAATATATATATATATATATATATATATATATATATATATATATATATATATATATATATATATATATATATAGAGAGAGAGAGAGAGAGAGAGAGAGAGAGAGAGATGCTTCTCAAAATTAGTATCATTCACATGATTGTAATCCAAAAGCCCTGTTTTCAAATTGAAGAAAATATATATATATATATATATATATATATATATATATATATATATATATATATATATATATATATATATATATATATATATACACTTCTTTAGTTTAAAGACATTACCTTTGGATTTACAGTCATTGTGAATGATACAATTTGAGAAATATCTATCCATCTATCTATATATATATGTGTGTGTGTATATATATATATATATATATATATATATATATATATATATATATATATATATATATATATATACATCAAAAGATAGATGTCATTCGATTCTCTTCTTTTTGCGTCATGTCAGGTCTTTTTTTTGTCTCCCTTTTGTGTAGTAGGGCCTAGAGTGTGGCGCGTCGGCCCGCCAGAGCTCACATATTCGACCCTTGATCATTTTGAGGTTTCGAAAGTTGCAAGCAAGGTCGATCAACGACGATGCTTGGACTGTTAGCTTTTATTCTTTTCTCATTGTGGTGGAGTTGTTGTTCTTTCATTATTTCCCCCTCCACTCCTATCCCTTCCCTGCACTGTTTTCTTCAAATTCCAACATATTTGTCTGAGTGTGCAAATAACTTATTAGACAGAATGTGCCAACTTATCATTCATTGTTATTGAAAATATTTGCCCATTTGTAGTGGGCAAGCTCAAAGGGCCATTAGAATGCCGAACAGACTTTTACGTAATAAATTGCTTTGTTCAAGTAAAAAAAAAAAAAATTTGTGCAGAATAAACTAGAGAGAAGTATAATGCATAGAATTGTATCGCGAATGGGCATACCTCATATTTCTTAGTAATGACTTTTTATGCGGAACGGGACACGGATATGATACACCGAATAAAGACATTCCTTCCATATGTTTGCAGGGGGATATCAGCTGGTGGATACGATATCTAGACAATAACAGTCTGATTAATTAAATAGTTTGTTTACTTATTTTTTCATTTATTCACGGACTCATTACAAATGATAGTTTATTTTATCTGTGTTACTTAGATGTCATGTATGTGATCGCTGTTGGGCTTTACTCTTGGCTGCGTTTTGTTTATTTTCTTTATATAATATGTGAACATTCGCGTTTCGGGTTCATTCTGCATTTTTGGTAGGTATCGGTAGCTGCTTTCGTTATCCATTCTGCGTGTTTATTGTTCGTTATTTTATCATAAGGTTTTATTTCTTTACTGTTTTTACTTAATTTTTCTTAATTTATTATTATTATTATTATTATTATTATTATTATTATTATTATTATTATTATTATTATTATTATTATTATTATTAATGTCGCTACCATTTGGTTCAGATATAAACTGCCATCCCTGCCAAATACTACGTTGATTTTCGCAGCTGTTGCAAAGGCAATTTACAGAAATAAATCGGTCAGTCCTGTGTAGTAACATCATTAGCAATTCCCACTCCCGTATCTCTCCCTCACAGAGACGCAAGCGATAACATGCGTATCTCTCTAGCAAGAGTTCCCGGGTTTGTTCTCGGGCGATGGAGGTCATACACTTTGAAGCCCGTTGAGAAAATAACAAACTTGGGCCATCAGTGCTCTCTGTCCAAATATGTACATACCAGAAAATCATAATCGACAGTTGATGGCCTCCACGTTATGCTTTCCCTCACTGAGGTGGAGACATCCATCAGAAATTCATGTCTCTCTCTCTCTCTCTCTCTCTCTCTCTCTCTCTCTCTCTCTCTCTCTCTCTGAATTTATTTTTTTTCTGTATATGTTAGTCTGTGATTTACTGTATGCAAAGAGTTCTCTCTCTCTCTCTCTCTCTCTCTCTGAATTTATCTTTTTTCTGTATATGTTAGTCTGTGATTTACTGTATGCAGAGTTCTCTCTCTCTCTCTCTCTCTCTCTCTCTCTCTCTCTCTCTCTCTCTCTCTCTCTCTTTGCACACAGTGAGTCATAGATTAACATATGCAAAAAAAGATAAGTTCAGAGAGAGTGATCAGGAGTAATTTGACATACTGCCTGCCTTGTGAATGGATAATGACTTTCTGTCTCGCTCGAAGAACTGCCTCCTTTACTTATGCTTTTTCAGCGGTGTTTAGCGACAACATTGCTCGTCGGAATCTTCCTTGTCTATGTTAGATGCAGTTGCTAAAAAGGAGGAGGAAGAGGAGAAGGAGGACGGCTGTCGCAAAAATAAACATCTGCTGTCAATTCAGCTTGGCAAAAAAAGTGTATAATAAGGGGTGCCGTTGAAAAGGCTGTACCTTCACCATCCAACTTAACCTAAAGATGTAAAAAAAGGGGGAGATTAGACATTGCAGTGATTATCGTACCAACCAGTTAAACTTGAAAAAAAGCACAACCGCGAAGGATATTCAGCCACCAACCAATATAATTTCACTAGAGCAACAAACAGAAGAAAGCAGAGCAGTAATCGCCATCGGAAAGGTCTACCTTCAATAGACAGCTCAGTACAGCTTGAAGCAACAGAGGTGCCTTTTCAAAGACTATGCCATTCACCAACCAACCAAACTCAAAAAGGGGTGCCGTCACAAAGGTGGGATTTGCAGTATCTAGCTCAACAGCACATGTACATACATGGTCAAAGGGAATCGGATTTCGCCGAGTTGATTGTGCCGGGCTTGCGAGGTCTGGTTTTAATCTATGCAAAATAGAAATAAGTAACGGTACATTTGCCGTTGCATATAGCAAACAAGGGCATTTTTGTTTGTTTACCTTGAAATTGGGTAACATGGATCATCTGGGGTACTATCATATTTAAAAGTATATTTTGACTTGGAAAGAGAGTTACTATGATTGTTTGTACATTATTTCTATTCCATCTTTTAGTTACTGAACAAAATGTACATATTTTTATCTTTTACCTGTAGAAATCCTACCTTGTATTTTATACATATTACAGATTTGTATTTTATACATATTTCACATTTGTGTGTGTGGAATCACAGTTTGAATATTGTTATAATAACCCCCTATACTTTCCGTTTCTCTTCTTCTTCAGTTATTTATCGGTAGAATTTGCTTTCCTAAATTGCTTTCTCGTTCGAAATTCCTTTGTTTATCGCTACGGTCTTTACAAGGAACAAGAATCAATGTCTTGATAAGGCTTGCTTAGCTTAAAGCAATAGCAATCTCTCTCTCTCTCTCTCTCTCTCTCTCTCTCTCTCTCTCTCTCTCTCTCTCTCTCTCTCTCTCTTCCGAAACGCACTGTCACCTGACTCAAGTAAGGAAGCAATTAAGTTCAATTGCTACATCGTGAAGGTGGTTGCTCAGAATTGCTGGCCGATGCCCATGTAGGAATTTTCCTCGTTGCAATTGTCTGGATGAGGAAGTTAACAGCAAGAACAACAATCACAGTAACCAAATTTAATTTTTATTGGTGCATAATGATTGTGTGTCTTTAGATGTGATTTCGAGCTACATAATGATATCCAATCTGGCAGCGACCCACTAAAGTTGGCTAACTGCTAAGTTCTTAATTCGGAATGGTAATACCATCTGGGGCCACCCCTTCTAAGGAGAAAATGTGCACTATACACACACACACACACACACACATATATATATATATATATATATATATATATATATATATATATATATATATATATATATATATATATCACAAAATCCACTGAAGAAGGTGAGTGAAAACTTGGGACTTACATGGATTTTGTGACATTATTCTCAAGCATACGTTCCTTCATTGCTGCATTGGATATATATAATATATATATATATATATATATATATATATATATATATATATATATATATATATACATATAGTAATGTGTGTATATATGTACATATATACATATATATATATATATATATATATATATATATATATATATTATATATATATATAATAGAGAAAGAGGAATTTGTGATATTCTCAAGCACCCGTTCCTTCGTGCTGCATTGGATATATATATATATATATATATATATATATATATATATATATATATATATATATATATATATATGTATGTATGTATATATATATGTATTTATATATAATATGTATATATGTAATTAGAGAGAGAGAGAGAGAGAGATGAATGTGATCGTGTATGTGAATTGCGAGTGAAACAGTCGTAAGGTGTTATCGTTTTCCTTTGCATTTTTACTGTTTTATATTTAAAAATGTTGCGAGTTAAGGTTGATATTAAGAATATTCGACTAAATAGCGTGAGTTTTCAAGCCGCTATTTCCTTGCAGTTATTCTGTATTCAGCTTTTTGCCAAGTAAAGTTCGCCAGAAGCAGTGCAAAGCCCCCTTCTCATCTTGACATTCAATTTATGACAAGAACACAATGACTGACATTTCAAATGCTATCTTTTTTTTCCAGCAAGTCCTTCAATAAATTTTGATTTTTATTGGGAAACGAATAATTCACCACAAAGAAACATTGCAAGTATCATCTCATCAGAGATGAGAACAACCATTTTATACTTGACGATTTTATTTATTGGTTATTTCCTCTTTCATGGGCAGCTGCCTTTTGGGAACACGCTGCAAATTCGTCTTATTAATTTTGATTTTTATTCGCAAACGAATAATCCCCTACAGGGAGACCATTGCACGAATCATCTCGTCAGAGATGGAAATAACCATTTTACTGTATACTTGACGATTTTATTTATTGCCTTATTATTAATCTTGGTTATTTCCTATTTCATGGGCAGCTGCCTCTTGGGAACACGCTGCAAATTCGTCTTGTTAAAGAGCAGGGTTATTCGTGAGGGTTGCCTCCTAATCAGCACGAGTTTGAATCCCTCTTGGAAAGCCCCCGTTGTGGGGTAGTTCCGTCAGTGCAGCGTCCCTTCGGCCCCTAGCTGTAACCCTTTTCATCTCTTTTACTGTACTTCCGTTCATATTCTCTTTCTTCAATCTTCCTTTCCACCTCTCCCAACAATTGATTCATAGTGCAGCTGCGAGGTTTTCCTCCTGTTACACCTTTCAAACCTTTGACTGTCAATTTTCGTTTCAGTGCTGAATGACCTCATAGGTTCCAGCGCTTGGCCATTTGACCTAAATTCAGTGTTTTCCTCGAAAGCAGAATTTCCTCATTCAGTTTCTTTCGGGTTTCAAGGCTTCTGGCAGAAAGCGTGGTTCCTAGATATTAGAAATTGAGGAGGAAAGAGGTCATTCTGGCTATTACAACCCACGGACACAAGCAAGCACAGTCATAGATAAGTAACTTGATAGATAATGTTCTTCAGTGCATAAAGTAGCATTTATTAATAGCCACAATGTGAAAGTATGGAAACTTAAGAAAAACATATATAATTATTCAGCCCCAGAGGTACCATCAAAATCCAGTTCTCATTGTTAAAGTAATTATCTCTCTCTCTCTCTCTCTCTCTCTCTCTCTCTCTCTCTCTCTCTCTCTCTCTCTCTCTCTAATGCCTTAATGTGTAGCGTAAAAGTTCAATAAACGTCGATTTTCAGCCGAAATTCAGCAACTCATTTCCTCTGCTCAGATCAACCTCACGCTCTCTGTAATCACTTCCTTTACAAAACACGCCATTTCTTCTCTCTCTCTCTCTCTCTCTCTCTCTCTCTCTCTCTCTCTCTCTCTCTCTCTCTCTCTGTATATATATATATATATATATATACATATACATGTGTGTGTTTGTATGTGCGTCTGTTTTGAGTGTCGCCTAAAGTAGATATTTTAAGGCGAATAAAATATTAGTGTTGCTTTCTTTTGTAAAACCCACAAATTAATTTACAAGTAATTTTTATTTGGATTTTGTGTTGTAAACATCTGATTTTTTAATAAGTTGTGTTTTGTTGCTTTTGGTTTGCTTGTTGTAAATAAGGTTTATAGTCGGTAGGCTGTTATTAAATAAGATATGGAGTAAATATTTTTTTGAATGTTGCCGGAGGGTCGATGCTTCCAGTTCTTATCATAAGTCACGAAGGCGAGATTAACTTATCTAATAGTATAGCTGATCTGGATAACCCGATTCGCCACCACCTCCCATATCTGGAGGTCAGTTTTCCAGTCATTCTCTTTTTCATGAATGTTTCCTTGGCCTCACTTCCAGACGCTGGAATCGTTTTCCTGTTCTTTCCCAGATTCTTTTAATCCTAATTTTATCGCGAGGCGTGATAAGGGCTGCATTTCATTATGGCCTTTAGTTTAACAAAACCTTGGAAGGAATTTTTCAAGGTTGTCAAGGGTGATAGTGAATATGTCGAAAATTTTAGTAATATATTCATTATAGGGTTAAGATAGTAATTATAGCATTATGGTAATGATAGCAATTAACTTAGTGATGTGTATGACAGAATTGCTATATTCCATAAGGCAAAAAAAAAATTGTAAACGTAATAAATTTATGACTGTCTCAGTTCTCTTAATTATGCTTATTATGAAAGTGACGAATTCTTCATCAGTAATAACGATAATACCCATTATTAAGAATAATAACTTTACATATATCTCATTAAACACAGGCATTTCAATTACGGTAAAATGATGAATTTGTGAATAATGATAATAATCGTAATCGCCACAAAGGAAATCCCGAAACGCAGTGGAACTTAAAGACTTTAACTGGAAAAGCCCCTTTCCACCCCCACCCCATCCCCATCCAGCCCTACCCCAGAACACAAGTCTGACCCTGATCTCACCCACGATCTCCCGCCCTCGTCACGCCCGACTCCACGCCCACAGTCCGTTAACGCAGGGATGATGAAGATCGAGTGATGCGGAATTAATGACTTTATGCTGCCTCTCTCTCTCTCTCTCTCTCTCTCTCTCTCTCTCTCTCTCTCTCTCTCAATCATGACCAGTAGCATTTCTTTCATTTCATCCATGAGCGAAACAGCCCGTATAGAAGAGGTGGTGCCGTCAATGCACTGCGCATGGTGCACTGTGGGCATTACTAACGGGTGTTTGTAGCCTCCCTTCTGCCCTGAGCGCAGCCACTTTTTATTCTTTTACTTCCCTCCATTCCCGCTTCCTTTCTTCAGTCTTGCTGTCCAACATCTCTAACTGTTACTTCCCAGTGCAGCTGTGGGGTTTTTGTCCTAGTTCTACCTTTAGATCCTTGTAATTCTTCTCCTTTATATCGGTTTTATCTTGCTGAACAATCGCTCTATGCAGGTCCCTCTTTCCACTGTCTTCAGCGTTGAATGACCTAAAGTTCCCCAGTGCTTGGCGTGGCAGCCTAAATTTCATAAATCAAATTCCAAATTAGCGAAGGTTTCCATGACGTCACCTTCCCGAGGATGAGTTCTTTTCGACATATCACTTTATATTACCTCGGCATGAATGAACTCGCCCATCTCGGCGTCCGAATGGTAGTGTCTTGGCATTTTAGTGTTCGGTTTTAGTGGATGTGTTATAGAGACTGCACACTTCCAAAGTGACTTTTTTTATTGTTTGTCTTCGGGGAGATGAGGTTCTCGTATAGCGAATGCATCTAAAATTTTCAGATGTTACAGCTCTCCTGAAATTTTTAGATGCATTCGCTGTACGAGAACCTCATCTCCCCGAAGAAAACAGAAAAAAATCCCTTTGGAAGTGTGCAGTCTCTATAACACATCCACTAAAACCGAACACTAACAAGCCAAAACGCTACCATTCGGACACCGAGATGGAAGAGTTCATTCATGCCGAGGTAATATAATATGAACCAGAAGTAAGTGGACAGTAGATGATAACATTCATTTCAGACTACATATTCAGT